>NC_133665.1:118729907-119078248 GCF_037893015.1 Macrotis lagotis
CTACTTAGAATTAACTGAAAAACCTTGGTATCACCATCAAAAAAAGAAAAAAAATGACTTAAATTTCTCTTAGGTAATATGATATCTTACCATGCTAAGATTCCATGCATATAATCTTTTTATTCTAAGATATAAAAAGATACAATTAGTTTGAAAAAAAAAGACTCATGGAAAACTAAGTTTATTAACAAAATATATAATTTTTAAAAAACTTTAAAAATTTAGACACCATGCTTGTCCATTTCTAGCCCTCTGACACCTTTCCTCTTCTCCATGATTCTACTATGCTAATTGACAATGTTTTGAAGATCTTATCTTCATATTCTTTCATTACCTTGGAATGTCATTAAAATGAGATAATTATAACCCCCTGTATGCCTCTCTCCATCTCTCTTTTTTTATGTATCTATACACACACACACACACACACACACACACAGACACATATATA
Source organism: Macrotis lagotis (assembly GCF_037893015.1). NCBI lineage: Eukaryota > Metazoa > Chordata > Mammalia > Peramelemorphia > Peramelidae > Macrotis > Macrotis lagotis. The sequence continues at coordinate 118,730,359 of NC_133665.1, forward strand.
TACACACATAGATGTATATATCTATATGTGTATACTTATATATAACAAATTTTATGTAAATATAACTATATATGCATGTATACATTTATACACATAAATGTATTTATATATATATTACATATGCATATATGTATATAGATATATTTATATAAAGTCTTAAGATTCACGTAGTGCTTTAAATGCATTTTCTCGTTAGATTTTCACAACAGCCCTAAGATTTAGATCATACAAATATAAATCCCATTTTGCAGATGAGGAAATTAGGGCTAAGACATTATCCAAAGGCTGGCAAGTTTTGAAAGAGGAATTTGAACCCAAATTTCTGACTCCCAAATCTGGCATGCTCTTCATTATGCTCTGCTTCTCAAAAATATATGAACAATTTAAATGAAAGCACACTGTATACTATGAGGTTGTATAAATGCATTGTATTATTATCATTATTATTATTATTAATTTTTATTTAAACCATACCTGTAATTTAATTAATGTTGGAATATAATGTTGAAGAAAATTTCTCTAAGAATACAGATCAGTACCTGCTCTTGAATTTTTAGTTTCAGAGAGTTGCCTGGAGTGGTACAGTTTTAGAGAGTCACCTGAAAGATTGCTAACTTAAATAATTTGCCAAGAGTCATATAGCCAGTGTGTGTCTGATGCAGTACTTGAATCTATATTTTCTTGGATAATCCTTTCCCATTAATGACTCATTAATATAAATAAGAATTTTCCAGGACCCAATGTAATTTACAACAGCAATACTAATATTTGTATAGTTCTTGAAGCATCTCCCATATTTTATCTTATTGGAGCTTCACAACTCTGCAAGTTAGGTGTTATGAATATCTTTATATAACATGCAAGTCAGACAGAAATTAAGTCACTTACTAAGAAGCAAACCTATATTAAGGGCCTGAAGAAGGAGTCAAATTTAAGTCTTTCAACACTATTGAAAGTTTTATCCACTGTTCCATTTACTTACGCTAACTCTTTCTCATATCATTTCCAATTGAAAAATCACTGTCTTTCCTAGAAGTCAAATGTAGTAGCAAAGTGAAAAATGTTAACTGTTGTTGACATGTATTTTGGGTTTGTAGTTTGCGTTTGTAATTTCAGGTCCTTTTGGAAAGCTCTGTTGCATGTGAACATTGTTGGAGTCTAATCCCCTGCTTAATGTCTGACAAAGGGTCATTCAATGAAAATAAAAAATAATACAGTTCTGGTTTCAATGGGTAAAGTGAAAGGACCAACCAAGAAGAAAGAAAACTGCTATCTTTTATTTGAGTCTTTTTTCCCTTTCTATTTTGAGTTCTGCCACAGTAGGGGAAGCTTTCATTGTATTAATTTTGAATGACAGAGTAACTCAACCTGTCCTTAAAGACTGATAATAGTTCAAACATTTAGAAAGCTTAAGAGACCCTTCCAAAAATAAAGGTAAGGAGCCAGTGATGCTTCTACTAGCATACATGCCTAACCAGACTTCTTTCACTTCAATGACCTTAAATATTTCTCTTATAAATCATAACTGTAAGAAAGCATTCATCTGATATTCAATTTTGTTCTACAAAAGAACCTCAGATATCTATGTGACCAAGTCATTTAAATCTTTCTTGCCTTCAATAACTCAATTTATCAATTAATAAGCATTTAATAAGGGTCTACTATTTAACATGCACTGTACTAGGTACTAAAGATATAGTTAACAAAAATGAAAGCATCCCTATAGGCTAGGAGCCAATATCTAATATGATAATTTGCCAGAGTATGGGGGACTGAGCATACATATTGGTCTCTTTTAAAAATATTATTTATTTTTAACATTTTTAAAACTTTGATTTTCAAATTTCCTTGCTCCCTCCCCTACTTGACCCTTCCTATGGAGAAGATAAGAAACATGATGTCAGTAATACCTGTAAAATCTTGGAAACATATTTCCATGTTAGTCATGATGCAGAAATTCACCAATTGATGAGCATCCCCTAAATTTCCAGTTTGTAGTTGTTGTTCAGTCTTTTCAGTTGTGTTTTACTCTTCATGACCTCATTTAGGGTTTCCTCTGCAAGGATACCAGAGTGGTTTTGCCATTTCATTCTTCAGTTCATTTTACAGAGGAAACTGAGGCAAACAGGGTGAAATGACTTGTTCAGGGTTACACAGCTAGGAAGTAGTTGAAGAGAATTTTTTTGTTTATTTTTTGTTTTTTAAGTTTTTGCAAGGCAAATGGGGTTAAGTGGCTTGCCCAAGGCCACAAAGCTGGGTCATGATTAAGTGTCTGAGACCAGATTTGAACCCAGGTACTCCTGACTCCAGGGCCGGTGTTTTATCCACTGCGCCACCTAGCCGCCCCCTTGAAGAGAATTTGAGCTCAGATCTTCCTTACACCAGGCCCAGGATTCTATCCACTTTGTCATGTAGATGCCTTGCTCTTTACCACTTCAAAAAGAGCTGGTATAAATATTTTTATTCAAAGGAATCCTTTATTTTTTTCCTTGGACCTCTTTGGGATATAGTCTTAATAGTTGTACTGCTGGGTCAAAGGATATGCACAGTTCAGCCCTTTTGACATAGTTCTATAAAATGCTTGGACCAATTTACAATTCCATTAGTAAGGGCGGCTAGGTGGCACAGTAGATAGAGCACTGGTCCTGGAGTCAGGAGTATCTGAGTTCAAATCCGACCTCAGACACTTAATAATTACCTAGCTGTGTGGCCTTGGGCAAGTCACTTAACCCCATTGCCTAGGAAAAATCTAAAAATAAAAAAACGATTGCATTAGTACACTGGGTCTATACCCTGAAGAGATTATGAGAAAGGGTAAAATCGTTACTTGTACAAAATATTCATGGCAGCTGTTTGTAATGGCACAGAATTGGAAATTAAGTGAATGGCTTAACAAAACGTGGTATGTGTATGTCATAGAATATTATTGTTCTATTAGAAACCAGGAAGGATGTGGATTCAGGTAAGCCTGGAAGGATTTGCATGACCTGATGCTGAGTGAGATGAGCAGAACCAGAAAAACACTGTATATACCCTAACAGCAACATGGGAATGATATTCAACCTTGATAGACTCGCTCACCATCAGTGCAATGGAGAATATTATCTGTATCTAAAGAAAGAATTGTGGAGTTTGAACAAAGACCAAAGACTATTGCCGTCATTTAGAAAAAAAAAAACCCGTTATTTTATTACGTAATTTTGCTCTTATACTTTATTTTTCTTCCTTAAGGATATGATTTCTCTCTCATCATATTCAATTGAGATCAATGTATAACATGGAACCAATGTAAACACTAACAGAATGACTTCTGTGGGGGTGGGGGGAGGGAAGCAAGAATGGGAGGAAAATTATAAACCTCAAAATAAATAAAATCTTTCTAAAAATAAAAACAAAAAAAACAATGCATTAAAACAATGCATTAGTATCCCTATTTTCCCATATAACGTCTAGCATTTGTCATTTTCCTTTTCTGTCATAACTAATAACTATGAGGTATTATCTCACAGGTATTTTAATCAATAATGATTACAGCATTTATTTCACATGTCTATAGATAGTTTTGATTTCTTCTTTTGAAAACTGCTCATTCATATCCTTTGATCATTTATCAGTTAGGGATTGTATCTCTTTTTTTCTAAATTTGATTCAGTTCTGTATATATATATTTAAAAAATGAGACTTTTTATCAGTGAAATTAGCTATAAAAAGAATGTGTATAGTTTTCTTCTTTCCTTCTAATTTTGATTCCATGGTTTTGTTTGTTCAAACCCTATTTTAATTTCCTGTCATCAAATTATTCATTATACTTCCCATAATGCTCTCTATTTCTTGTTTGGTCATAAACTCTTCCCTTATCTATAAATCTAGTAAATAATATTTCTCATGTCTCTCTCATTTGCTTAAGATATATCATCCTTTATGTTAAATCATGGAGCTCACTTTGACCTCTTGGTAGTGTGAGACTATCTGTGTCAAATTTCTACAAAACTGCTTTCCCGTTCTTCTAGCAATATTTGTCTGATGGTGAGTTATTTTGCTAAAACCTTACAGCTTTGTGGTTTATTATTATAGTCATTTAATACTATGTTTTGTGTATTTAATCTGTTCACTTTTGACTATGTATATGTTTTGGCCTCTTCACTCTTAATATAATAGTACTGAATTTTCTCACAAGAAAAGTTGTTGCTTTAGAAGTTTAGGTAGGAGCAGAGGACAGATAAAACAGTATAGGTGCCTAGGTGAGGTGTTCCCTGTAAATCCCTCTTAGATGTGTAAATTTTAGCTTTTTTTTTTTAATGGTAAGTATATGAATTTAAATGAAAGATTTTCTTTGAACTAGACCACCAAGGGAATAATCTCTGGCTTTAAGAGTATTACTGACATCTTTTTTAAAAATCTAAAAGGCTAAGCCAGCCTTTGAAAGTTTTAGTAACTTTGTGATCTTATTGCTAGAATAGTGTGAGAAAGATGTGAATGAATTATTCATGTGTCCTTTAACCAGAATTTCTCACCTCCAACAAGCATTCCATACTGCCCCTTTATATATTAGAAGAATGAAAGTCTCTGTAGTACAAGACTGAAGGCATTTTAGTGATAAAAAAGCTCGTAGAGGGCATGTGGTCTAACAAAGTTGCTTTACAAATAAGGGGACTAAAACCTAGAGATGCAAAGATTGTTTCCCATACATGTTGCCTCCTCTTGGATTCTATATTCTAATTAAAGTGTCAGTTTAAGGGTTGTGTTATGAGACCTTTCTTGATCCCCCAGTTGTTAATGATTGATTCTTCCTCCCAACCAATTTTTAAAATTTCTTTACATGTATTTGAGATGTATTTAACTATACAGATATTTATTCCCCAACCTCCTCACCCCACTCCCATACACACACACACACACACACACACACACACACACACACACACACACACACACACAAAACCATCCACAACAATGAGGATATAGTTTATGGTTAAAAAGCTTATTTAAGTTTTGAATTCATTCAAGCAGCTGTCACAGTCAGTCAGTATCAGAGTCAGGTATCCTGACTGCTAATCTACCACATTAGTAAAAGGGAGCTTTAAATAAGGAAAGAAAAGCACAAATTTGAAAAAAAAAATCGGTGTTTTAGATAAACTCTAACAAGGTTTCCAAATGCAATTTCAAATATAATTAAATATTCTTTACTGTGTTTATGCCATTTATTCAACTATGAGATACATTTATCATTGTGTTTTATTTCTAAGATGATCTGAAAAGACCTAGCTCCATGGAAAAATAGTGTACTAGGGTTGAAAGGAATAAAGAGATTGAAATCCTAAGGGGCTGAGAATGGGAAGTGAGGGACTGTCAGAGTTGAGCAATTGGGGAGGGGTCCTCAAGAGGACTAGTGCCTATCACTATCCTTTCTGCTGTCATGGCTGCAAGGTGAGAGATGGGAAATAAGCATCAAATAAATGCTTACTATCTAACAGCCACTGTGCTAAAAATATAAAATTAAGGAAAAAGACAGTCTCTACCCTCAAGAAGCTTCTATTCTAAAGGGGGACGATAACACCCAAAAAGGACTGAAATAGGAGATGGCAGTGAAGGTACCCATCATCGGGAAGGTTTGAAGTCCAAGAAAGTCAAGAGCAGGGGCCAGAGGAGAATGAAGATGGGATGCCCTGAGATAGAGTCATCAATGGGACAGGAATGGGTAGGGGTGGCCTGGGCTTTGCAGAGAGATATTAGGAATATTCCAAAGTGAGCAGGTCCAATAAATAGTAAGTAAGCTGTCCCATAGTAAAAAGATCCCTAGCACTAGGAGAAGATCTAGAAGAAGCCAGTAGTAGAAGGGATATTGTTTTGAAGTCCATTAAGTCAAGAAGAATGTGATAGAAGTAGAAGATTGTGTTGCCATTTCTGCCATGGAATTCACAGGTGCCAGATAATGGAAAATGAACTGGTGTGCCAGTGGTTCGATGAATTTAAAGATGACCATCATAGAGTGGTATGCTTCAGAGAATGTGTTGTTTTGTGTCCAGAGTTAGGAGAGGATACCAAAAAGTTGGGAGGTACAGGTGGGTGTTACAGTACTGACTAATTATAGTCAGTATGTTTGGGTTCACATCTCTATTATGACTCTTAAATCACTTCCCTTCTCTTGGCTTCTGTTTTCTCATATATAAAATGGCAAGAATGATATCTGTGGGACTCACTTCACTGACTTGTGAGAAAATTCTCGATAATTCTTAAAGTCCTCTACCAAAGTGCAACCCAGAGGAAGACATCAGGATGAAGAAGGGCCTCAAAATCATGTCTTTTGAAAATGAATTTAAAAAATTGAGGGGTGTTTAGCCTGAAGAAGGAAAACTTAGCGGAGACTTCAATGAAGAACTATCATGTGATGGAGATTTGATTTGTTCCTACTGGCTCCAGAAAATAGAAGTAGAAGCAACAGGTTGGAGTTAAAACAGGCAGATTTCGGTTTGATGTAAGGACAAACTAGCTATTCCAAAGTGAACTGAAATATTTAGTGTTTCCCCTTAAAGTGGTCCTCAAGCAAAGACTGGAAGACTCACTAATATGTAGTAGAATGGATTCTGGAAGGATACAAATTAAACTTGATGGGCTCTGAGATTCTAGGTGGTTGTTTTTTGTTGCTCTGATGCCCTACAAAGCTTAGTTCAAAACAAAGAAAGCCAAAAAACAAAGATGCTGGCTGTGGTCAGATCCAGTCCAGTGCTGCCTATCAGAATTGGACTAGATGAGTTTACCTTCAGTTTCTTGTCCCAAGAGAAAGGGAACTGGAAAAGCTGGACAGCCTAACAGGAGAGAAGTCATACAATTCTTCAGATTCAAGATGGATGCTTATTCACATTTAAGAAATGACAAAAAAAAAAAAAAAGAATTTTTCTCAAACCAGTACAGAGCATTATTTCAGTGATTCACAACTTTCCTCTAGGCTATTTCTTTTCTGTAACCATTTTTAATGGAAGTCTGAGTAATGGGAACCTGAAGATAGTATTTTTTTTAATTCTATGACCAATTTGGACTTTAATTTTTTTAATAATAGAGGAATACATTCTTTCATCCAGAATTCACAGATACTAAAGAGAAAATGTTTAGTTTAGAACTTCAAAACTAATTCTTAAAACAATATTAAAGTATAATTATATGTTGATCATGATATGAATACAATCAAAAGTTTTAGTTAAGTGGAAAAAAGAAGTCATACAGTTCTTAAAATCTTCTTTGACAATTATTCTCAACCTATTTTCTTGAAGTTTATCTCTCTCTTACTGAGAAATAATTGGCAGTATATCCAAGTCATCTTTTTCTTTAAATGAAAATAACAGAAGAGAATATTACATTGGGAGACCCATTCATTCCACAAATGTTTGAAAACATACTATGTCATAAATTGTATTGCTTGCATTTAGAATTGGCCACTGTCACAAAGGAATAAATTTCTCCTCCTTGCTAACAAAAAAAAGGCTTATTCCTTAGCCTCGCCCTTAATCCCTTGGAGAGTATAACTCCCATCTGAGAATCCTGTGCCTTTCAGAAAGATTTCACAAAATTTCATTTGTCCTTTCTGCACTCTTGCCCAGTTAAGTCAGTATTCTTCCTCTGAACTGGTATCAATATAGTTATTACTAAATTAACGTATATTATCCCAGTATTAAGATTAATCATTTCAGCAAGGTGTACTCCTAAGTGAGAGCAGAGGGTCACGATGCTATGAAAGCACCTGGCCTCTTAAGATCTCATTTAGAGCAGAGGTCCTTGGCCTGAGGACCACAGATCCCCAAGTGGTTCTTTGAATAGGTTTCAGAGGACTGTGAACTTGTATAAGGAAAAACTGTATTTTTTATGTAATTGTCTTCCTTCATAATCATGTGTGTTTTATGTATTTAGAAATATTATTCAGAATGGTGGTCCACATGCTTCACTAGATTGCCAGATCTCTCAATACCTTATTTTCCTCATCTGTAAAAGGAAGACATTGAATTCTCGACCTCTTAGATCCCTTTTAGCTCTAAATCTCTGATGCTATGCTAAGTGGCCTTTCTAGTTTTACATTTATGCTAATATTAAACCTATTGTACAATAGATGCTGATTTGCTCTAAATAATGTCATAGGACCCTTAACTTCATTGATTCCATTTCCTCATATTGTAAAATAAGAGAATTAAAGTACATGGCCTGTAAGATCTGTTCTAATCTAAATCAAAAATCTAGGATCCTGTGATCCTCAGTTTCTCTATCTGTAAATGAGGCATGTCATTAATTCAACAACTATTTATATGGTATCTGGTAAATGTTAAACAATGTGCCTGTGCTAGGGAAGATGCAAAGGTGAAAGATTTTTCAGGACCTTCCCAGCTCATAATCCTGTGAATTATATTTTTTGAAAGCCTCCAGTCAGTTGAGCATCGTTCTATGGCACCCTAGCTTTAATGGGGAAAGATTAGAGAAATACCGGTGATGCAGTTAAACAATGGTATAAGGCAGCTAATAATCAAGAGTTAAAATTTAAGTAGTTTTAGGAAAAGAAGTTAATATTTGGTGTCGTTGTAGAAGACACTGTGAAGGGAATAAGACCTGGATCCCGCAGGCAGGATGGTAGATCTCCTAGCCAAAAATTAATCAGAGTTTAAGCTGCTCCATAATCAGGTAAGATCTCATGGCATGCAAGGTCAAATGAATTATCAAGGCCATGGAACCAGCTTCAAGGTCGGCATAATACAGCTCATTGTACATGAGCATTTTGAGCATCCCTGAAGCCTAATTCAGTCCCTAGGGAACTCTGTGGGAAACCCTTCATCAAACTGTTTAATTACATGGGGAATGAATCTGGGAAATAGGTACTACTCCTCTACTAAAAATACAGTGTTAGTTTATATAATCTCAGAATAAAATGAAATAAAATTAAACTGCATTAGAAAAACCAGTCCACCTAGTGTCTGGGTTCAAATATTAATTCTGTTGAATTCAACTTCTGAGGCCTCAGTTTCCTTATCTTTAAAATAAGAGGCTTATCCTAGATGACATTTCTTGGTTGCTTTTAAATTAAAAACCTATGAGTCTATGAGCCTGTGCTATTGTTACCATTTCTGAATATGCTATTGATACTGATTGAATCATAATGGAAGGATGAAAGAGTCTGGGAATTATAAAAGAGTAAATTGTCCAGTTTAAATAAAGGCCTTTTCAAAATGACAATCTAGATGTTGTCAAATCTCTCTAGTGATCTTGTAGTGGAATGATGGCCCATTTCACTTTCTACTTCAAGTCACATTAAGATAGAGTTACTTATCCCTACAGACTTATTGATGATATTTGCCTTTCTACATTTAATTCAACAAAATTCTAAGTTTCAAAAACTTGATTAAGATTATGTCCATCTGGACTCACAGACACTAATTTAAAATCCCAGGGGCTTTTATTAAATTCAATTAGCTGTTCAAAAGTGAAAAAACAAAAACTCTCTTTGACTCCTTTGATTGGTTCCTTAGCATTTTGAATGATCAATTTAGTAATTCATTGTTTTGACATTTACCAATAAAACCTAAGTAATAATTCCCCAAAGTAATTTGCTAAACATATCATTCATCTATCCTTTATCTCCTTAAATCCTTTTCCCCACCCTACCACCCCACCCTCAAAATCAGTGGATCTATTGCATATCACATCCCCTATTATTCTTTTTCATTTAATAGTTTTAGGAAAACCCCTTAATCCCTAGGAAGACTAAAATTCTGGAATGAGATGATAGTATTTTTGGTCTGGAAGGCTAATTAGACATAATTTGGCTCACAATTCTCCACCTCATTTTGATATTGCAGAAATGAGACCTAGAGAAATGACTTACAAGGGAAGTCAGAACTCAAACTCAGTTCTTCTGACTCCAGAGCACTTCTGGTGACAATATGATGCTCTAATTAGTGGCAATTAAATATCTTAAAAAAGAAGCAACCAGAGTGGTATAGCAATTCTTACCTGTGGAGGCAAAAGATTAGACTACATGATCTTTGGAAGCCCTTGAGTTCATGCAGTTCGGGTCTGAACATTTCAGTTTTTTGGTTGTTTTTTTGTTTTTCAGTCATGCCAAACTCTTCATGGGCATAGGGATGGATAAAAATGGAATTCTAATTTAAGGAATCCAAATATATCGATTTTCTTAGTTGGATTATTTCTTAAATAAAAGATTTGTGGTAATGGTGGTGGCGTGGTAAGACATTTTGGCAACATATAAAAACTGTTCAGTTGGAGCTCAAATAGATCTATATATATATACAATCATACACACACAGACACACACACACACACACACACACATAGTATGTAGGTATGTATATATTTAAGGAAAGAAAGTAGACCCACAAATTTTAATATTCTTGACAGTAGGGACTGCCTTTTGCCTCTTTATTTATTTCCCATGTTTAGCACAGTGTCTGGCACTATATTGGATACTTGATATATGTTTATTGACTGACTGACAAAGTGTCCTACCCATTTCCACAGTCCATTTCCAGTGGACAAATGATCTGTCAGTTCCATTTTTGTTTAGGACATTACTGATGATAATGACCAAAAGCTTTGTTGTTATATTTCTATGATATGTTCATTAACAACCACAAAAAGTTACTTAATAAGAAATTAATAAATGAGAAAACTAAGAAGTCTAGAACCTGAAGGGACATTAGAGGTCATATAGTCCTTAAATCAAAATTTCAAAATCATTGAATTTTTTTTCCTTAGCTTAGTTAACATTTATTGAGTGTCTTACAAAATATAGGGTTGAACCCAATGAAAGGTACTAGGGAAGAATAAAGCATGAATTCTATCCTCAAGAAATTTAGAATTTCCTTGAGGAGATTAATGAGAAAGTCTTTATCTTGAGCTTCTCTAATCTATCCCCAAACTAGGCCTTTCTACTGACTTGCACTCCAAAATTATCTCCCCCCCCTTCCTCCCAGAAAATTTTTATTACTTGAGAATTCTATTCCTATTCTATTACCTAGGCTCCTCATCCCTTGAACTGTCTTTCTTAGGACCTCAGGTGGCACTTTGTAGCTCTTGTAAGTTAAATGAAAGAGCATTTATTGAGCACTGACTATGAGCAAAGCATTGTGCAGAGAATTTGTTGTTCATTCATTTCCAACTCTTCATGACTCCATTTGGTTTCTTTTTAACATAGATACTGGAATGGTTTGACATTTCCTTCTCCAGCTCATTTTACAGATGAGGAAACTGAGACCAACTGGCTTAAGTGACTTGCCCAGGGTCATACAGCAAATGTCTAAAGTCAAATTTGAACTCAGGAAGAAGAGTCTTCCTTGAGCATTCCAGGTCAACAAATTATGAGCAAAGCACAGTGCTATGTATTGGGAATATAAATTAAAAAAAGTAAGACAATCTCAGTTCTTAAGGAGCTTGCATACTAATGGGAGAGATAACACATCTAGGAAGTTTCAATTGCAAATCAGATGGAAAAGCCTAATGGTCCTTAGGGTCCAGCAACAAAGCAGATGGTAATTAATCTTCTTTAGTGTCATATTCAATGACAAAACATAGCTATTTTTAGTGTTGAATCATTTGACACATGTTCAAGGATCTGGGTGCTCTTACAGTCAATTTTTCATTGTAATAGTTGCTCAGTTACAGTAAAACCACTGTATATTTGTGCATGTGTCCTAAACCTCTTGCTTAATTGTAAGCCTGCTTAGGAAATGTACTTTATCTCATATACCTTTATGACTCCAACATCAAGCTAAAGATTTACAAAGAGCAGGTACTTAAACGGTTATTTCATTAATGAATAAATGTTAGTGTCATGCATCTCTTTAATGCTTTTACATTACTTTTTGTATGTAATCTGTCAGTGTTAATTTTTGACTCCTGAGAAAATGGTAATCTGATTCACAAACAACATCACTGGAAGACTAATGATTTTAAAATTTGGAGGTTTGGGAGGATCGTTGTTCTTTTTTTTATGAAGGGGAGTAACTTGTTTGTTTTTGTTTTTGTCTCAAGACAGAGCTTTGGGTCATTACAAGTTCTGCACGATTTCCCAAATGTAGACTGTCTATTCTCTACCAACTTAAACAATTCCAGGTCTCATTTATTATCCATCTGCATATCTGTCTCAGATATATGTAAATATAAATGAGCTCTTTGGACATTATCCAACTGCCTGCCTGACCAATAAGCATTCTTGATCTACATTTTCACTTTGCAGATAGTTCAATAGAATTCTTTCTAGTTATTATGGACCGCCTTTAGGAGATTCTGCAGGTGGGGATCTTGATGTAATCAGTATAGTGTCATCTTCAAAACTAACACCTAAAAGACCAAAATCTGTAGGGAAGCCCTCTGTCCATCCCCCATACATTTTTTTTTTTTTTTTTTGCAATTGGTCCTTGCTATCTTCTTGTCCAGGTTAAAAGTATAGTAACCTCCCCCAGGTTCAATCCCACTAGTGATGAACATGGAAGCTTTGACCGACTTCATTACTTTCTTTTTTTTTAAGTTTTTTCAAGGCAAATGGGGTTAAGTGGCTTGCCCAAGGCCACACAGCTAGGTAATTATTAAGTGTCTGAGACCAGATTTGAACCCAGGTACTCCTGACTCCAGGGCTGGTACTTTATCCACTGTGTCACCTAGCCTCCCCTTGACCTGCTTCATTTCTGACACGAGTTGATTCCTCTTTGGTTTTTTTTTGGGGGGGGGGGTTGTTTGTTTTTTTAGGTTTTTTCAAGGCAAATGGGGTTAAGTGGCTTGCCCAAGGCCACACAGCTAGGTAATTATTAAGTGTCTGAGACCAGATTTGAACCCAGGTACTCCTGACTCCAAGCTGGTGCTTTATCCACTACACCACCTAGCCGCCCCTTGATTCACTCTTTAAGAAGTCTGATTTCTCCCCTTCCCTGCTAAGGGCTCAACATGTTAGAAGCAGATAGAGTGCAGACAATGAGCAACTATATAAAACCAACTATATAGAACCCACTGAAACCATGACCTTCCAAGCTCAATTGATCCATTAGCCTCAACCTCTCTAGCATCAGGATTACTGCAAACACTACCATGCTCCTCAGGAATCCCTTTTTTGTTTTATACTCTATGTTATGCATTCTTCATAGCAAACAACAGATAACTCTGTTGTTCAGAATCCTTGATTTTTGCCTGGCTTGATGCTCATAATCAGAGGCTTGCAAATTGTACAGAAAAGAGAGGAGGACTTTAAACAGTAATTCTCTTTTTTTCTCCTGTTAGATTTGGATATCCTAGATTGAGAGAGAGTAAGGAACGAAGTCCATGAAAAAGAAAGGACAAGTAAAGCAGGAGAGAAGACTAGAAACAGTATCATAATTCATGTTTCCATGATGCATTATTTTTAATTAAATCAATCCCTTGGTTGAATGAAGTATTTCGTTCATCTTCTTATTTTTCCTTTTTTTACTTTTCTTTTCACATCTTTATCTATAATTTTAAAATATTTTAAATTTGTTTTACTCTGACAACCCATGTTTCCAAATGATAAAAGGTATCTTGATATAATATTCCTAATAACCAAATTCTTGGTCTTGGCATTGCTGTTAAGACACTGACAACAAATTAGCAATGATCCCCCTTGCCCCATGGATCCTGTTAGACATTGGAAAATTTAAATACTTAAAATTCAGCCGGTGGAGCTATAAAATGAATTCTAGATGAGGAGTCCAGAAACTTAGGCTCCACATGTATCACTGACACTGATCAGCTGTATGACCAGGACCAGGTCAAGACCTTTACAAGTTTCAGTTTTCTCCTTTATAAAATAGCGATGTGATAACTACCTCACCAACACCCAGGTAAGAATGAAATTAAAGATGTGAAAGGAATTTATATCCTATTAGTGCTATGCATATATAAAGCATTATTGCCATTGCTATTATTAGACATACCACATGACCACTGAAGAATATTATTTTTTTAATATTTGCAAAGTGCGAAATGCAAACTATTTGGTCTCTGTCTGCAAAGTCAATTTGATAATGAAAAAAATAACATTTGCTATTGCAAGGGTACCTTTTTAACAAAAATATCTTAAATCTCTGCTTTACTTAAGCCATATTCCACCCACATACTTTGCATACATTGACCTCTTCTTTTCTTATATTAGAATGACCTTCATTAAAAATACCCTGTCCCCCACTCTTTTCCTTTTAAATTCTTATACTACAAATTAAAACAAAATCTAACTCAATTCCTATATCCTTCATAAAGACAAAGAAAACTTCCTACATTTTTCTCTGAAAAAAGATTGTAATCTTCAGTACTAAAAAGAAAGCCAAAAATAGATGCAAATCTATCAGAAATGAAATTCTGAATCAGGCACATTGTAGGTACACATTATATGTTGACAGTCTAATATGAACACACAAAACTGTCTAATGAGAAATTGTCTAAAGAGACCAATGTAGATGTATAGAGACCTTGTGGTAGATCAATGGAAATATTTAAGTTAGCTAGTAGAAAGGGTTAGGGGAAAAGGCAGGGAATTGATGATGTATATGAAAGAATTCAGGGATCTGTATTAACATTTTAAAAATACATTAAATATCCCATAAATCATAAGAAGAAGAAGCTGTAGCAAAGGTTAAAAAAAAGTCCTTTTTTAAAGCAATTTTGTTATGAAGAGGAAGAACATAGATAAGATGATGATAATCAAATTAAAGGAGAAAATAGAAATACTCAATTACTGAACTCATTACAATTCTGTTATCTCTTTGGACTAGGAAAAAGTAAAAAACAAAAGTAATAAGAACATGAATTTTTTTTAAAAAACAAAGATATTTTAGATGAGCACCAATTGTACCAAAGAATTCAAATTACTGCCCCATGTGAGCCCCAGATGAAGCTACTAAAAGAACTGACTTATGTGATTTCTGATTGCTACTCTGTCTGATTTTTGAAAGATCATATTGTAGTTGTCTTTGTGGTGGCAAAGAACTGGAAATTGCAGGGATACCCATCAATTGGGAATGGCTGAACAAGTTGTAGTGCATGATTGTGATAAAATACTTCTATGCTATAAGAAATAATGAACTTGATTATCTTAGAAAAGCATGACTACACTTATTCAAAATAATGAAGAGTGAAATGAGTAGAACCAAAAGAATGCCAATTATAGTTACAATAATATTGTTTTAAAAATAACTTTAAGTAACTAAATTATTTGGACATTAAGAAACCAAAATTAACTACCAAAAACATACTAAGGAAGATAATATCTGCATCTAGAGAAAGAATTAATAGAAGTATATATTTTATATATATATATATGTATGTATATACATATTTGTGTCTAATGACAACCATCTTTAGGACTAGGAGGGAAGAAAAAAGGGAAAAAAGTAACATGATAGCTTTATTTTATATATTTAAAAGGAATAGCAAATTGTGAATAGATTTGCAGTTTCACATACCATTATTTTTTCCTATTCTACTATTACAGAAATGCTTGTTTTATTTCTTAAATTCAGAATAGAATACATATTTTAAAAAAAGAAAGGTCACAGAGGTTGGGATAGGCACTACAGATCTAGAGATGAGCAAATATTGCCAATATTTACTGCCTTTTAAGCTTATTTCTTCAAATTAAAGGAGAGTGGAATTGATTTCCATTGCTGGGAAAATTCAAAACCTATTATAAAAGTTCATCCAGAAAATATCATTCCGGGTCATTCTCATATGTTTTATGAAATATTGTTAGGTTTATATATCAGGGTATTGCTGTTGATATATTGGCCTAGGAGATCTAGATTGCAGCAAATCAGAGATGCTCTTTATGGAGACTAGAAGTGATGGTCTAGATGATAACATATTTATCTGGATTCAGAACAAGTTAAAAAGGGGAGTGTGAAGTCATTAATGGGTTGATATCATCTTGGAGTAAGATGGCTTATTGGATAGAGTTCCAAGCTGAGGCCTAGCGTCAGGTTTTTTTTTTCTCTGACCCTTATACAACTATGTAATCTTGAATAATTCCTTACTTGATATCTTGTGCCTCCTTGAGCCTGGTTTACTAAGATATAAGCTGCCATCTACATTGATAGGAGTCCTCCCAAAAAAATCCTTCCCACACTGATAAAATCATACATCCTTTGCACATCATCTTAAAGAAATAGCTCTACTGGAGATGCTATTGGAGGCAGTTTTCAAAAATGAATTCATTCCATAAGTCACTTTTTTATAAAGTTAGAATAAAAGATGAAGAAAATTTATTTATTTGTAGATAATTTTTTATGGTAAACTTTGATGCAAAATGAGAAAAAATTGTCATGTTTGCAGAAGAACATGAGAGGAGTTAGTATAAGACACTAAATTTACATTTTTTTTAATTATTAAAGATATTATTTGAGTTTTACAATTTTCCCCCCAATCTTACTTCCCTCCCCCCACACGGAAAGTAAATTTACATTCTAAGAAAACCTATATAATAAATACTACACATTGTCTACAAAGCTACCCAGTTTTTCTTTGATTCTTTGTTGTTTTGTTTTGTTTTGTTTTTCTCTGTTGTGTACTTTTTACTTTATACTTTCCCCTCCCTCCCACTCACCCTAAAAAAAGATATAATTAAGTTTGGATATACATAGATATCTATAAATATATGCATATATGTAAGACTTTAGTATACTTATTTCTTCTGATCATGTTTCTCTGAAGGTGGATAGCATCTTTCATAAGTCTAAATCTTTTCATCTTTTTCTAAATCAACCAGTTTATTTCCTACACTGAAGTGAATTTTTTTTTAAGGAGCAAATATGTTTAAACCATCTTATGTCATCTATCTTTCCTGCAATTTCCAAGTTAAAAAAAAAAATAAAACTGAGCCGCGGAAAAGGCATACAAACAAGGACATGTTCTGTTTCCTTGAAGGCTTTTTTTCTGATTTGACTGAGGTGAATGAAAAGTGCTTTATTTCAATGTGAATAATATGCAGTGCTCATTGAAATTAACTATTATTTAGATTTTAAAGGTCACTTAGAATTAGAAGATCATCTTTCCTATTATATTCAATTCAAAGTCGAGGAAACTGAGGGGCAAAGAATTTAAACTATTTTTCTAGTCAACTATAGAGTCAGGATTTGAAATCAGGTGCTTAAAATTCATATTGTCTCCAGATAGTTAAAGGGCTTTCACCTGGAAGAGGAATGTGATTTGTTTTATTTAGTCATAAAAAAGCAAAGAGCATTGAATAAAAGTTACCAAGAAAAATTTTGGCTTTCTGTCAGGAAAATAAAATTCCTAAAAATTAGAATTATTCAAAAAGTAATAAACTGTCTTGGGAAGTGGTAGATTCTCTCTCATTTCAAATATTCAAGCAAAGGCTGATTAGATAGACTTAGATATGAGCTTTTTGTCAGACATGAGTTGACTTAGATAGCCTATGGTCCCTTCTAACTCTGAAATTTGGTTAGTTTATGATTGTGGACATTTTGATTATAGTACTTGGCAACTCATGAGGATTGAGTGTCTTTGAAAAGTAAGAAAAATTAGAATTTAGGGCTATCTTTAACTTTGCTCTCATGTAAGGATTGAGAAGGGGTGTCAACTGAAACACCCCACATCAAGTAATAAAATATTCTAGCCCTAATACTTTTGTCAGTTGAAAGCACCTATTGAATCAATCTACCCTTTAGTCAAGGGCATTGAAGTAAATGCAAACAATTCAGATCAAATTATCAAAGGATAGAATGCTTCTAGCAATGGGATTAAATGAAATGTTGCAACTCAGAAAGTATTTTAGCATTACCTGAATTTTTGTAAATTTTGCGTTTTTTTTAAAAGGGTATCAGTTGAGAATCTAACAGAAAGTTAGGCCAATAGTTCTAGCAAAACGTTTGAGACAGAATCACTTAGGGGTCAGGAGGAGAGGAGCTTCTATCTCCTTCCTTCTCTTGACTAAAGAAACTTCATGATCCCAAATGATTTGGACTCTGAATTCTAGCTTTGTACTTAGAATAGTCATTTGTGGCAGTGTCTGTATTAGGAGCCAAGCACAAAAAAAAAAAAGTAAATTGAGGAAGTACATCTTTAGGACTCTAAAAGGAACCCATCAGGAAGGCATGCCGTGGCTATGGGGAACTTCATAGAGACTCCATAAAAGAACAAAAAAAAAAAGAAAGAAAGAACAAAATTTTTGGCCAATAGGAGCTCTGATACCTCGTTTGCCAGGTCATGTATTCTAAAAACATGAATCTCCTTTCCCATAGATTCTTGAAGTACTTTTGAAAGCAGGTGCCCATGGTTTGTGATGAGATTTAGTACTTTTCTTACTATAATAAAACCCAGAGTAAATACCTGTTTCTAAAAGCTAATTTATTCTGACTCACTTCTTGATATCAATTGTTAATTATTGATAAACACCCTAATGGGAGCTCATGAGCTATAGAATTAGAAGAACCATCCAGAACCACTCAGAGGAAGAAGTAGTGGCTATACTTTGGGTACCTTATCTTTCAGGGTAAGAAGTAATTGGTAGAGTTATATCAAGACCATGTGTTACAATCAATGAATGCCATTAACCATGAAAAAATACAACAGTGAAAATATTTCTTTTTTGTATTTTGATTTTTATGATCTCAAGTGAATAAACTATTTTATATAAGTAGCTCTACAATATTTTTTTTTCCTGGGAGAATCCTAATATGATGACAACTTAACAATAGGCAGTAAAGTCAAGAGTTCTGATGATTCTTTGCCTTAAAGTAAATTTCCAATACTATGGAGACAATGTGAAAAATGAATTGATAAACCAACCAGTCGCTGACTTGAAAAATCATTTGGTTCCTACCTGGTTTAGCTGTCATGTCTTTAAAGAGATTCTTTTAAAAACCTTCATTTTCTAATTCATTTATCTACCAGTGCCAGCACTTTCCAACCAAAGTTGGTTATAAGAGCTTTAATGATAATAACCCAATTATTTTCAAGACTTTGTTGTAAACATATCCCATAGAGATCTGAAGTGTTTTAAATGAAAGATTCCAGCTTTTAGATTCAGTAAAAAGCCACTGTAAGTAATGTAAGTGCTATAAAATTCCATTGACCAGACAGTCACACTTTAATCATACTTTATTCTGGCTTTAACAAGATGAGTTAATTAAATTTCTGGAATCTAGGAATAATTGCGCTCTTATTTTTGCATTCTGCTGACAACTATCAAATTCAAATCCCTACAAAATACTATTGTTAAAGTACATTTTGTCATTTAAAAAATCATTTCCTGCTCATTGTTATTAGCATGTACCCTTCAAAATCTGTAGTTTGGTGCTTCAAATTTGAATAGACTAGGTTTTTTTATGCTTAGAAAGGCTCCTAACAAATGAGGAATTTTGAATTTATTAAAAAGACTGAAAACATATGATTAAGAAAAAAATATTAAGAAAAATATTAAGATATAATTTACCAATCTCAAAGTTTGAAAGAGGTTCCAATCTGGATGAACCCCTAATAACAAATTAAGTAAAAAAAAACAGTGATTTAAATATTTATAATTGCCAGGCATTGTAATATAAGTCAATTCCTGCCCTTAAGGAATTTGTGTCTCTGGGGGAATGCAATACATAACATAAAGTTGAAAAATTGGTAGTGGTGGAGAAGGTAACTAAATGAGGGCAGGACGGAGAAAAAAATCCAGAAATTCAGAAGTAGAACCCAAAGAAGACTGAAAGAATAAGAATGGCTGACCTGGCCATTTTGCCATTTTGTTTTTGCTTTGTTTTGTTTTGTTTTTACATGTAGGATCTGGTAGGAGCTGACAAAGAAAGGACTACAGGGAACGAGAGTTCTTGCAGGATGAGAAGGATACTGGGAAACACCAGTAGAGGGAAAAGTTGATATGATAGAGAATGAAAACTGGAGGTTCAAAAAGTGAAAAATGGAGAGGAATGAAGGCATAGATCAAAATCATTAATCCCCTCTACAAGTAAAGCTAGTTTGTAGTGGCGGTGATATTTGTTGGTGTTAGTGTGTTGGTGTTCATGCTGATGTGTGTTGGTATTGATATTGGTACTGGTGTTGATGTTGGTGTTGGTGAGATCATGTCCAGCTCCTCATGAGCCCATGGACTTATTTTACAAATGAGGAAACTGCAACTATGAGAAGATCATATGCATAATATCAAATATGAGCTGAGAGTCAAACCCAGGTTTTTCTGATTCCTTAAATACAATGTTCTTTTATTTAAACTTTACTTTGATTTCTATTAATTTATGATCCCCTAATTAAAAAATCATTTTTAAAATAAAGAATATCATTGCAAATCAATGAAATAATCTTTGCTTTATTGTCTTTCTGCACATTGATAACACTTGCATAGCTGATGCATTTCCATTTGGTTTTATTCAAAGTCTTAGAATAAAAAATACTCCCAGACTTCTAAGTTATCAGATGCAGAACAGGTTTTTAGTTTTCAGCAAGGAAGAGCAAACTGAGAAATACACTTGAGGGTGACTTTTTTGAGAGGGAGATATTTAAAATTTTTGTTTGCTTTTTTACCATTTAGTCAAGATGCTATACCTGATTTAAAAGTCAGAGCAGTGTTGCATATGGAGATTTTCAATGTATGTACTCTTCACAAATATAAAAAATGTGATGTCATTCCTTTAGCTAGAATTAGCTGGGGAAAAGCTACACTTTAAGCTAGTTTAAGGAATGACCTTTTAACAGAGAAGAGGATATTTCAACTTAATAATCAAATGATACAGCATTAAAATAAAATTTTCCCCTTGCTAATTAATACAAATTGCTAATATTAATAAATTAGGCTATTAAAATCATTTGAAAGAGAAGAGGAAGGTCTAGAGGACCATATCCAATCATCCTAAGCTATATCTGGCCACTTATCAACCCAGAAGGCTCTGGAGGAGAAGATGAGGCTGGTGACTTTGCACTACATCATTTCACTTAAATCCAATTCACTTGCTTGTCATGGCATCACCTTTCTGATGTCATGTTTTTCTTCAAGAACAAAGGACAAAAAAAAAAGACAAAAAAAGAACAAAGGACAAACATTAACCTCTTCCCAAATATGGAGAAGGAGGTCTGTCCCATCTATTTTGAGTGAATCAACTACATATTTGGATATGAATGATGTTTGTACAAATTTTCCATTCTTTTACAACACTAATGTGGACACGAGTGAATAAAAAGCATGCTTTTTCTGAAAATGTAGTTGAACAAACATGATCTCAATGACAGGAAGTATGTGTCTTTTTGCCCACCGGGTCTCATGTGCTTCATTCTTCTCCTATTATTGTGAAGACTAATGAAACCAGAGAGGAAGCTAATTCTCCATTTCTAATTTCATCTTGTTTTGTGAACAATGATCAATCACAGCATAGAGTGAAACGTATTAAGTCTTCTTATCTCTAGGTTGACATAGAGATAGAGCAGTAGGTAGCAGCAGGAAAAAAAACATTAGATTTGGAGTTTGAAGGTTTTGGTTCAAATCCTATCTCTGCTGCTTATGACCTATATGACTTTGGGAAAGTCATTTCACATGACTTATTTAAAAAATAAGGGGATTATACTGGATGATCACTAAAGTCTCTTCTATCTCTTAAATCCTACCCTATGAAGCTCATTTCACAATTCTTGTTTGTCACACTTTATGACTATTTTTCAGCAAAAAGAAAAGATCAATTTGCCCCTTGTTTTCATTCTATGTTAGACATAAAAGATTAACTGCAGATAAGGGAAATAGATAATGACTGGGATCCTTGTGCTACTAAGCAAGCAATATGCTAAAGAAAAGAAAGGTTTGGTATTTTTAGCTGAAAGTCATTACATAAGAACTAAGAGGAAGGGATGAAACATTGAGCTCAAGGGAATCTATATCCTGTGTTCTATAAAATGAAAAGCCAAAGAAAAATGAGGAGATGCCAGCCAGGTCTTATAATCATGGTTCAGTTAGCAGGAGGCATGTATACGATCATACCCACAACTGAGCCAGGTTGCCAGCTAGAGTCTAGGTCTGTGAGAGCCAGCCCCAGAATCCATGGATGTAAGGCAGTAAATCTATAAAGTGAATTAACCAGCTCTGTTTTTCTTTTCCTTCTCTATTTTTGAGTGAAAATAAACAATGGTATCCATGCTTCTTTGTTTCAAGGCTTATCACCAACACATTTGGTGGTGACAGAATCAGCTCATCTATGATTGGTTCCTTCTTAAAAAAAAAAAAAGCTAATCTTATATATTAAGTTCAGTTCTATGGCTCCATGGATCTCCTAGGGTATATTATCTTATACATATAGATAATTCTATAGGATTAGTGATAGTGATACAGAGTGGACATTTTTAATAAAGCTTAGAAACATTATAAGCAAAAAAGAGTTTTGCATCATAGTTTTTATAGCAGTGTGCAAATTTACCTGAATTCACGTAGAATCTCCTGGAGTACAGGTACTTGCTTTTATAATTGCATCATTAAAATGTAAGCTCCCTGAGGACAAGGTTTGTCTTGCTTTCTTATATTTGTATCCTATGTACTTTATTTGTTTGAAAATTGCCTATTTATATTATTTTTGTTATCATTTTCATTGATTCATTCAGTTGTGACTGACTCTTTGTGAACCTATGTACCATAACATGCCAGACCATTCTACTCTCCCTTATCTCTAGTAATCTGTCCACACTCCTTTTCCTTGCTTTCCATGACACTATCTTTCCATCTCATCCCATGCTGTCCTCTTCTCTTGCTGCTTTCAATCTTTTCCATCATCAGGATATTTTCCAGTGAGTCCTGTATTCTCATTATATGCCCCAAATATATAAGCTTTTGACAATTCCAATAGAATCAATTGCTTTAAGTATTGGCTAATTTGATCACTTTGATGTCAAAGGGACTTTCAAAGTCTTCTCTAGAGCTATAATTCAAAAGTTCATCCTGTTACACTGAGCTTTCCTTATGATCCAACCCTCACAGCAATACTATAGCACTAGAAAAACCAGAGTTTTGACCATATGATCCGTGCTGGCAAAATGATGTCTCTGCTTTTAGGTATGCTATCCAGATTTGTCATAGTTTTCCTTCCATGGAACAAGCATCTTTAAATTTCATGACTGTAGCCACTGTCTGGAATGATCTTTCAACCCAAGAATATAAAAACTGACACTACTTCACACAGCTGGCAAGTGTCTGAAGCCACATCTGAACTCAGAAAAATAAGTCTTCCTGACTCCAAGCCCAACACATTATCCACCATGCCACCTAACTGCTAGCTTTCCCCTTCATATTTTTTTGTCTTCCTATTTGAAAGTGATATAAATTTAAATCAGCGCAATACATACATATATACATTATATATATGTGTGCGCACGTGTAAATATATATTTTGAACTGAGATCTTTTTAATAGAAACTTGTTGCAATAATTTTTATCACCACTTAACTTTTTCTCTTGTAATTTTAAATTTATTTGTTTCTTCAAAATTTTTTAAATTTTGTGTACTCAAAATTGTCTGTGTTTTCTATGATAATTTCTGTCCTTTGGTAATGACCCAGCTCCACTTTGGAGACATCTGGTGTATACTTCTCTAGAGATACTGAGAAACTAATTTGCTTAGGATCACAAAGCCATTACCTGTCAGAGCTCAGACTTGAACCCAGATCTTTTTGAATCAATGCCAGCACTCTATTCACTATATAATTGCTTCTCTTATCTAATTGTTTAGAAATTATGTGATTAGTATCTAGGCGATTTACTTTTTTTAAAATCGTAACATTTCTTACAGTGGATGTTAACCTACTTAATTTCTGCTGTGATTTTTATAGAATATGTGGTATATCTCTATTAAAAAGATTCATTCAAGTTAATGAATTTAATATTTCAAACCATGAACTACCATATAAATATTAATTGTTATTATCTTGTTCATATCTTTTTGATGAGATTCAAAAAGAAATAGATTTGAAACAATCACTATCCCACAATTATTCTTTTATACTTAATGTCCTATGAAATATTACACAGGTGTATAAAATAACTGCTCTTTGTTGAGTTAAAGTAATAGGATCCTCTATAGGCTTATGACAAGGGGTTCTGAGAAAAAGTCAAAAGGAATAGTAATAAGCATTTATTAAAAACCCTACTATGTGCCAGTCCCCCTTAAGTGTTTTTTAAGATATCTCATGTGATGCATCAACTTCAGCATAAAATGATATATATTTCATCACTTTCCCATATAAATTTTTATCTCTTTTGCTGAGGTAGCTTATAGAGTTTTTCCACTCTATATGGCTTGGAGATGATGAATATTATATATAAAGACATTTATTAAATTGTTGTTCTTAAGGAATTTTTGTATATCACTTATATCTGAGGAATTGTGGACAAGAGTTGAGTTTGAAATAATGGTTTGGTTTCAAATATAGTTTATTCATTTAGTTCTTCGGGACATTCTGAGGTTTATATCTGTAGCACACAGACTTGCAATCCATGAAAAATATAATTCTAGCCATCAATTCATGACATTATTTATGAAAAGCATTATTGTAACATACTAAAGTGACTTGTTGCATTTTTCTTAAGTTTTATTGTACAATATAAATTATTCACTAAGTTCAGGCTCCTTCAAGATAACCTATTTGTATTTTCTGGCAGAAATTATTTGTTCCTGAATTACTCTAGTAAGCCTCTCCATTACTAAAAACAAAGTTATGTGCCTCAGTTTTTTGTTGAACATTTTCCTGTTAATGTGTTGTTGGTTTATTTCCTATGTCAAACATGATTCCATAACATGCATTAGGAGCCAAACTATTTTTTATTGTATTCAGCAAATTCAAGAGTGCATACCTGTCAGTCATTATTATTGCTTAGTGATGTTAGTTTGTCCCAAAAAATAATGTTGTCAAGTCAAGAGGTAGTTATTAAGATTCTTATTTAGTAAGAGTCAGATTCTTTGTTAAGCCCTAACTTTGTTAAGTATACAAACTAGAACAAAAGGGAAAGTCAGCCCCTGCCCTCAAGGTGCCTACATTCTAATCTGATCAGACATCCCCCCCAAAAAGAAACTTAAAACCAAGGGATGGGGTGAAAAGTCCAGAGAGACTAGAGGTAGGTTAAGAGAGGAATGAAGGAGTAAAGGTGGTTAACTTAGGGGTCCTTTCTTAAAAGGGATATTCTGAGAGGAAAGGACCATTCAGGAGAAGGAGGGGACGCAAAGGCTGAAGAGTCTTCCAGGATGAGAAGCTGCGGTAGTATGGTGGCAAAGGCATCTCCTAGGGTCAGAAAGCTGCTGGGACATGGTGGAAGACAAGTCAAGAGAGACAGGAGGGAGGTCCAGGGAGAAATAAAATTGGTGTTTTTGCTGAGGATTAAGGTGTAGTTAAGCAAATTGTGCTAATCCTAGGGAATATACAAGGATGAAGGTGACATCACCTGACATCAGAAGCTTGAAATCTAGGAAGGAATCATAGAAGATGTGGAAGCATTCTCTTGTTTCTCCCCCAATTATTCATTTCTGAGGAGCACCTATCTACTGGACTTCTCAAAAATGGATGTCATTGTCCTTATGACAACTAACAAGATGATGGGCACAATGGACAAGGAAAAAAGAAGCTATTCATACTGAAATGGAAGTATGCAGGCCAATATTATCATTCTCTTATTCATCAACAGAGAGGCATTATAGTATAGTAGATTTTAGAATTGAGGAGATGACTTCAAACATTTTTTTTAATACAAAATTTTTATACTCTGGGCAAACTACTAAACCTCTCAGCCTTAGTCAGAACTTCAAGACTATAGGTAGATTTTATAATCTGTATTGGTCCAAGAATTTTCCACACCAATGAAATCCTAGGCCATTCATTTGTAGAAGACTATTTGAATGACCCATACTTCTTGAATGACTTTATTCAGTACACATGATACCAGTAAACAGTTACTCTAAAATATGTGATTTACAAAATAATGTCGAATTCAAGTTAAAGGAAGTAATGTAGCTGCTGACAAACACACATAGGAGTTCTGTGGTTATCATCAAGACTTCTTAGAAAAGGGAAAATCGAATAAAAATGTGTTCCATTATTGTCAGGACTATCCAAGGGGGAGAGTGACCTGAACAATAGAAATTTGTGTTCTGTGAACAACAAATTTATCTGTCTATCTATCTATCTATCTATCTATCTATCTATCTATCTATCTATCTATCTAAATATAGATAGATAAAATATAAGTATAGATATATAAATATGGATATAGATATTTATATTTAAACTTGTAACAAAGTGGTTGGGAGGTCACCTTTCACATAAAAAAAATTTTCTGATAATCATATCAAATGAACATTTGTAAAGGATAGAATCTTGTCTTTAAAAAAGCTAGTCTTCCTATCTCCATAGATCCCATCAAGATAAGATCTAACCCTATACTTTGTGAATAAGGAGGGGTCTTTTCTGAAGTTAATAAAATTACTGATAAAGATCCTTCTACCCTTGGATGGACTTGACTGGAAACACCTAAGGGAACTGCTTTGATGAACAAGTACTGAAAATCTCACCTACTGAAGACACCCCCCCCTTACGACTGTGCCAATTTATAAATAAATATGCCCCCCCCCAAAAGCCTCTATGAGTTCAGTTTTACTGATCCTTTTCATGCATGAATGGAGTTTAGGGAACCATAAACTCTTGAATGTTACTCTTATTGTTTGTCTTATTTTAAAACCAAACTCCAGGTAACCTTTTTCAGTTTTAATCTAGGTAGAGAAAATATGAATCATAAAGGTTCAACATTTAATTTTTAAAAAACAAACAATTTTTAAATATATGTCTCATTTGAAAGGTTATTTTTATAGACTGAAAATTGTATTTTCCTTGAAGTTTTGTGCCCTTCAACAAGGTTTCCTAGCTATGCAAATATAGGTAAATCGGTGTAACTTCCCTGAATCTCATTTTCCTCATCTTCAAAATGGGAATAACAAGGCTAAAATTTTAATTAAGTAAATACTCACATTTTGCATCTCTAGATTGTTTGATGGTGTCTTTCACAAAGTTTTCACTTAACTCCTTACTGAGTTGAAGTAAATTGGTTTTTGTGACCATAAAAGACCATTTGATAAGTTCTCTTTTTCTTAGTTAAACTTACCCAAGTTAGCACTGACAGTCCTAATGGTTTTAAATAGTCTTGAGTAGGGATAAGTGATATTTTATTGGGTGGAAAAAAAAAAATATATATATATATATATAATTTTATTTTTTCCAATTACATGCCAAGATAGTTTTCAACATTCATCTCCTTTTGTAAGCTTTTGAATTTCACATTTTTTATCCCCTTCCCTTCCCTCTCCACTCCCCATGATTGTGAACAATCTGGTGAAAGTTGTACACATACAATTGTGTTTAGCATATTTCCATGTTAGTCATGTTGTGAAAGAAGAATTAGAACTAAAGGGGGAAAAAAAACATGAGAAATAAAGAAAAACATAAAAGAAGTTTTAAAAAGTGAACATATGTTATGCTCTGAAGACTCTATAGATTATTCTCTGCATCTAGGTGATATATTCCATCACAAGTCTTTTAATCAATGAACTACTTTATTTCAGTTTTCCCTGATCACTGAACTACTGATAGGAGCTGAGTCCATCATAGTTGATCATCTCACAGTGTTACTGTTAATGTGTATAAAATCTAACTAGCTTTTGAAAGTGTTAATAATTGAGATTAAACTTAAAAGTGGCCTACTTTTTTTTCCTAGAGAGTTATCAGCATGCCACTTTATTATTGTATTTTCAACTCTATGACCACATTCAACATTTCCTTGGCCATTTCCCTCTCCAGATCATTTTACAAATGAGGAAACTGATGCAATCAGGGTTAAGTGACTTGCCCAGAATCACACAGCTTGGCCAGATTTGAACTCAGGAAGATGAGCCTTCTTAACTAGAGGTCTAGCTCTCTAGCCACTGCACCAACTGGCCCTCCTCTCATGTCACTCTATAAACATTACTTGGAGGCATCTATAAAATAAGTTATAGAAAGAAATGGCAAATCTCTCCAGTATCTTTGTCAAGAAAACCTCAAATTGGGTCATGAAGAGGAGGATATAACTCAACAATAGCAACATAAGCATTGCTTGGGCTTAACAGAAGCACAGTCCAAGGATCAGGGAAAGAAACCATCGCCATATGGGAGATCTGGTTAATATAAGGTTAATATAACCATAAGAATAACTATTAAATGATTTATATAGAACTTTATGATTTATAAAGTACTTTACATCCATTATCTTGTTTGAGCCTCTACTGGTCCACAAGTGATGGTCCACACTTGCTCAAGGTCTGTCTAGTCCTGTAGAACCAAATAGTGTGTTCAACAATGGGTTGTTTTTTGCATAGCAATCTCAAAAAGCTAGAGGAAAATCTCTTCAGCTAGAGGAAATTCATGGACACAAACCAGTCTGTTGGTGGATATCTTAAGCATGGAGATTTGGCTTCCTGAAAAGTTAGTTTTCATTTCTTTATTTCTTATTTCCAAATACTACTGCACTTTGTGAGATAATTTAATGTAACATGAACACAGTATAAAAATACCCTGACATTTAGAACTAGTTGAGATCACCTATTCTTTTCTAACAAAAGAAATAAAAATATGAGTGACCCATTTTATTGAAAAGATAACAAAACATGTGGTGAAGAAAATTAGATTGGCAGAAAGTTTCAAACTGAAACAGAGGAACTAAACCATATACAAAGATCTCTATAGGAACTATATTAATTATTTTAACATTTTTATTTATTTTGTTAAATATTTCACAATTACATTTTCATCTGATTTGGGTCACCCTTGGGAGGGTTTTAGATTGCATATTTGTCATCTGCGATATAGAGGGAGGATTTTCATCTATATTTTTGTTTTTATTCATCTGCATACATGGTATTTATACCAGTAAAGTATAAATTCTTTGAGGCCAAGGGCTAGTTTTTTATATTCTGATTATGTGGAACAGTCAATAATTAATCAATGCTTATTGGATTGAATTGGTTTCTTGAGATAATAAATATAAACAGAACCTTCACTGATGAATAGGTTTTTTTCTGATAATAATTCTCCTATTGCCTCTTCTCTTTTCCCCTCGTATTTGAGAATTGACTCATACTCTACTAAAATCATAAATGCCTTTCATCATTAGCTTCCTCTACTCATATATCATCTTTAAACTTGTCTTCATTATCCTCAATTCTTTTTTCTTCATATATATGTCAAAGAGCTGGTCTCATACCGTCTAAGGCTGACCCTTTTGTTTTTGCCTTTGATTTCATTCCTACCATACCCTTCTGAAGCTGGCTCACTCCATTATCCCAATACCTCCCTCAATACATGTACATACATACACACACACACCTTATCTTCTATATCTCCATATCTACTAGATTTTGCCTTTTTGCTTGTAAACATGTCCCAGTCTCTTCAATTCTTTAAAAAACAAATTTGTGAGGAATAATTTAATTTATCTAGATACTAGTTTCATCATATGTAAAAATGAAGGGTCCAGAGTCTAGACTAAGTGGTCTCTGGAGCACCTTCCAGCTTTAACTCCTACTTCACAGCATTCATAGGATAATAGATTTAGGCCTGGAAGGAACTTTAGAAACCATATTACTCCCTAATTTTGTAAATGATGTTACTGATGCCAAAAGAAGTCAAACAACTTGTCCATGGTCACATAGGTGACAAACAGCAGAGCTGGGCTTCAAAAACAGTTTGACTCCAGTTGCCATGCTCTTCCCATCACACAGTGGTATTTTTATGTATAGAAAAATATTCTGGGTATTTCTTGTGATGAATGAAAAAACCAAAGAGACAGAAGTTTTGGGAAATTAATAATCAACTGATTGATTAGGCTAACTAATAATTAATACCTTTATGGTCAGTGGTTTCTCTCAAAAAGCTCAATATAGGGGGCGGCTAGGTGGCGTAGTGGATAAAGCACCGGCCTTGGAGTCAGGAGTACCTGGGTTCAAATCCGGTCTCAGACACTTAATGATTACCTAGCTGTGTGGCCTTGGGCAAGCCACTTAACCCCATTTGCCTTGCAAAAACCTAAAAAAACAAAAAGCTCAATATAAAACCATGGAGAAGTTTAAAGCTTTAGATCCTATTAGAGAAGGAAATGCCCTGACAAGTGAAAAGCCAACCTTGATTGGTGAACATTTAATGAGGAGATGGAGCTAGGAGTCTTCAGACTCTCCTGCTGAGAATGTGGCTTGATCATGAGATTTTCCTCCCAGACAACTCTGGTTGGTCTTCACTTCATGAGCTGGGTCACCCTAAATTTTAATGGAGAGGAACAAGGAAAGGGACTGTTCTCCTTGGGATAAGAACTCACTTACACTGGATTCTATTTATACTTTAAACAGAAGTAAAATCTCCTAGCTAGGTAGGGTCTGGACCAAGATGAGAAGCATGTTCTCCAAGGGTTAGAGTAATCTCATCAGTCATATCTTTCAGAGTCCAACTAACCTTCTACATAGGCTAGGAAATAAAAAGTAAATAAAAAATAAAAATCTGTTTCCTAATTTAATTATTGGTTGCTAATCTAATAGAAAGATAATTTCTATCATGCTAAAACTTGGTGCTCTTTAAATAATAGAAATGAGTATTCTAGGTCAAGCTGGAAAGTTTTTCATTTTTGGATCTGCTTCTGATTCTACAGAATTTGCCACAATGCCTTCATGCCTCTCTCCCTGGAACTTCCCTCACTGGCTAGAACCTCTTCACCTTGATATACTTCTTTATCATGCCAGTTCCCTTCTTCCTTCAAGGGGCTTCCATTTTGGAGAGGGGTCAGTCTTCATCTCCTGGCTCTACTTTTTCTTACTTACTTACCTACTTACAGACCCTCTCCCCTTTACCCATCTCCTCACATCTCAGTTCCCTTTGGTGTATAGTTTTTTCTAGTTAGAATGTAAGTCCTTGAGAGACTAGACTATCTCTTTGCTTGTTTTTGTATCCCTAGGACTAAGAGTAAGCATAATAAAGGCTAAGAACTCTTGGACCTTGCCATCTATCCTTTGCTAGTCCTCTTAGGCTTTTCTAACCACTTTGTCAATTAGAATGTGAACTTCTTAAAACAAAGGACTGTCTCTTATTTCTCTTGATATCCATAATGGTTAGAATATTTTAAAGTTTAAGTGCTTCCTAAA
The DNA here is from genome assembly GCF_037893015.1 of Macrotis lagotis. NCBI lineage: Eukaryota > Metazoa > Chordata > Mammalia > Peramelemorphia > Peramelidae > Macrotis > Macrotis lagotis. Next base: position 118,761,543 of record NC_133665.1, read on the forward strand.
TTCACTTATCAACAGCAAGGTGTCTAGTAGATTGAGTATCAAGCCTGGAGTAAGGAAGACTCAAATATGGCCTCAGATTCTTACTAGCTGTATGACCTTGGGAAAGTCACTTAACCTTATTTGCCTCATTTTCCTCATCTATAAAATGAGCTGGAGAAGGAAGTGGAAAACCAATCTAGTACTTTTGCCATGAAAACTCCAAATGGGACTGTGAAGAGTCAGACATGACTAAAAACGTGAACAACATATTCTTCCATTCATGTATATTTACTGTAAGGGAAAACTTAGGACAAAAATGATCTGGAATAGTGTTTTGTTAAAGAAACATTTTGTAAACAGGAACAAGAAAATCAATAGTATCATTGGTCATTTAAATTGAGAAGGCAGCATGATAGAGAGCAATGAGTCATTTCCATGATTATAAAAGCAAATTATTATACCAAATGATTTCATCCTGATGTAAATGCCCTTTTTGTTATAAAAATGTAATTTGGTAATCTCTCTGAGTCTCAGTTTCCTCTTCTGTAAAATGAATGTACTAGTCTATGCACTGTCTATCTCACTGTGGGGTAGCTGTGAAAATTAGTGAGAGAATATTGCAGCAGGGCTTTGAAATACTATTGCATTGTCTGTGTTTGAACTGCTGCTTCCTCTTCTATTTCAATCAATCTTGGTTATTATTTTCCTGATTCACTAGAGAATAATTATTGCAGTACTGCAATGGAACAAGAGCTGGCTGGTCCTTTATGCAGTTCTCCAGGTATTGAACAAGCAGTCTTTTAATGGTGTGAATATGCCATCAAATGAAACAGCAAACTTGGGGGAATCACCATTATCACAACATCCTTTTGTTGTCTTTTCTCTCTAGCAGAACTGCCATCCTTGTAGAGATCTGATATGTTCTAACAATGGCAATCTTTTAAAAGCTAGTCAGCAGCAATACCAATAAGCCTCAAAACAAAGAGAGAGAGTCCCTTAGCTGCAGTAATATGATAGAAAAAAACACCAAGTCTGATATCAGAAGATCTCTTCAATTCTGCCTGCAATACTCACTACCTGTGTGACTTTGGCCAAATAATTTAGTTTCTCTGAGCCTCAGTTCCCTCATCTATAAAATACATAGCTTAGAGTAAATGACCTTTGTGGTCCCTTCCAAGTCAAAATCAATGATCTATAATTTGCCTTCTCCAAATGAAAGTCTATATCAATGGGAGTATAGTGTCCTCTCCACTGAATTTCCAACTCCAAGGGCTACATTGTTTGTATTATTTTAAATATTTCTTAGTTCATCTTGATTTGTTTTGAATGAACCTATGATTTCCTTTTAGTAGGGAACTTCCATTGTAGAAATTCCTTACTATAATATAATTCAGTAATTCCAGTCATGGAGGGTTGCTTGTAATATTGAGAAATGAAGGTTTTTGTACATGGTCATACAGCTTTCATGTATTGGGAAAAGAATTTGAGTCCAGGGCTACCTTACTCCAAGATCAGCCTTTTAAGTTTTCTATAAGCCTCTGTTAACCTTAGTAAGAAACTTTTATTCATCCATCCATCCATCATCCATCCATCCACCCATTCATTCATTCATTGTTCCTCCATGAATATTTATAAGTCTTATTTCTGCTAAACATAAACTTATTGCTATGCTGTGTATTCATAAGTATGATGGGATTGTTGCAAAAAGGTAATTTGACAGGAAGAAAAAGGGATTGCCTAATCACTGTAGCAGGTTGGCAATTTCTAACTATAGAAGGTAAAAAATATTATGATATGAATAAGTATGTGGTTTACTGTGGAAGAATAATAAACTATTTGATAGATGACACAAGACAATCTGTGTTCTAAATTCAAGCTATAATTCTAATTTTGTTGTAAGTTGGAATGATTTTCTGTGTCATTAGAATACATTGTTGTAGGTGAATCTTAGATGCTCTGAGAACAAGAGTATGAGCTAAAGTATACATCCTGGTGACCTCTACTCCAGAAAAAATTCCATCAAAAGTATATGACACAGCTTATTCTCAAGGTGCTTACAATCTAATTGGGAAAATAAGTCAAAAATCTTTGAAATTTTACATAAATATAAAATTAAATTGAACAATTCCTATCGAATGTGAAAGAAAGTTTTTCTTTAGTCAAATTGCAATGATAAGACTATGGGATTCCAATCCTTTAGAAGTGCCCTGTGTACCAAGTAATCTAAGAGAATCTGTGTCATGGGCAAGGTTTACTCTCTCATAGAACTCAAGGCTTGTCAGTTTTGCAAACAGTGAAAAGGGAACTTAACATTTCTTGTTTTATGACAAGAAATTGGGCACTTAGATTCTCTCTGGTTGATTTTATTTTAAATCTATATGTCTTATTTCCCCCATTTAAGTAGGAAACTTTTTAAGGACAGGTAATGTGTTTTATATCTCTTTTTATCCCTTATAGCATTGATCATAATCCCTTTCAAATAATAGATGCTCAATAATATTTACTTATCAGTTAGGATCTTGTTGCAATTAACAAAAAAAGAGAAAAGTCAGGAGTTTAAAGGTTTAAAATTCCATTTAAGAAATGTTTGGTTTGAGGCAACATTGAGGTAAAGAAGTGAATATGTCTTGTGACCAAATGAGGATGTAAGTTTAGATAAAATATTAAAGATGTAGACATAGAATCATCTTTGTAGAGATTAACACAATGAGAAAAGAAAAAATTCTTTCCAAAAAAAAAAAGAGAGTTTAGAGAGAAGGAAGAGGATTACAATAAAGGATTGAATCTTGGGGAAATAAACAGTTAGTGAGGAAGCAGAAGAAAAAGAGGAAAAAGTAAAGAAATAGAGGGAAAGACTATCTTTTTCCTAATAGTTCAAGGAAGGAAAGAGTTTCAAAATAAGGAGAAAACTTCAAATGTAGCCAAACCAATCTTTGGAGTTGACATGAAGAAACCACTGATAACCTTTGAGAGCACTTTCTTTAGAGTGGTAAGGATAGGGACCAGATTGGAGTGGATCAAAAAAAGAAATGTATGATATGAACATGAAGAAAATATAGGTAAACCATTCAGTTGAAATGTTTAACAATTAATAGCAGGAGAAATTGATTATAGAATTGGAATTCTATCAGATTTTCATAATTCAGTAAATGGTACTCCTAGATGTACATCCCTAGCAAACTTCTACCCCAATTACAGGTTATTATATGATATTTGGCCATAACATTGTATTGATGCTGTCAAATTCATATAAGCTTAAAATGATAACAGCAATAATAAAAAGTACTCATGTAATTCATGGTTGTTCAATTATCTGATAACTTAACTTCCTGGCATATGACTAATTAGGAAGCCCTGAGACAACAGTAGCATCTGTGGTTCTGTAAGTTGAATGGGGGTTGGGAGTATGGGAAGAAACAGGACCTTATTATTAACATCAGGACAGCAGTTTTAAAAAAATGGTCCCTGGAAACAGCATTTGAGTGATAGCAGTTGCAGCCCACATTCAGTCAGCTCTGTCCTTTTATTCTGGTTTTTCTTAAGTCCCATTATTATTGACTTGATACTTCACACTCAAATTCTTCCTTAACTTAAATATGCCTTCAAAGGTTCTTAATGTATGGAATCAATACATTCATTCAATATTCCATAACCAATGATTAAAAAAAAAAACACTCATAAAACCATAGACCTATTCTAGCATCTAGACCGCAAAAGAAAGACTCCCTCTTTTGGGTTTTAGCTAAAGTTAGAGACTTGATGACCTGAAGGTGCTGGTGTTGGGTTTCTGAAGCATCAACACTTCAACGGATCTGTGATCCTATCACTGGAGATATTCTGGCCAATGAGAGCTCACAATCCATCATCCATTTCTGTGATGTTTCTGAAGCATCACTTGCCAAATCATTTATGGGCCTGGCTCCTAGGGGACATTCAGGGCTTAACACAACTCTGAAATGATGCCCAGGTGTTTGGCAACACCATCAATGGCTTTCTGACCAGAGTGATCTGTAGAAATAGTTTCACAGTCACAGTTGAAGCCAGAAATCCACAATGGTACATTCCAGGCAATATGGAGAACGAAGCTAGCCAGCATCAATTTAGTGAACTCCACTTGTCACAGATGGGGAGTAGCTGACCAAGTATGTACCAATCACCGTGTTTGGCCAACACAGAGCCCTTAGCCAAGATTATCTATGAGCCTCTTAGGATGTTTCTTCCAGCTGTTGGAGGTCAGTAAGCCAGATAAGAGAACAGTTCCTACTAATTCACAAAATGGTTCAAGCTTTTAAGGAAGGATTAGCCAGATGCTTTCTCTTTCCTAAGGCAGTTGCTCCCTGGCATGGGGCAGTTAATAATATGGACAACCAAGGTAGAAAACAAAAATGACCTGTGGGGTGATGTCTTATCAGAAAAGTATAGTAACTACAGTATAGTAACTACAGACTCAAAACCCCAACGTTTATAGTTTGTAAAGAACCACAAATAGAGCTGAAATCTGGAATCACAGAATACTAGCATTGGAGGTGGCCTTCGTGATATCTGGCCCAGCCCTTTCACTGGACAAAGGAAAAGCCAAGGCCCACAGACATGAAACTGTACATTTTCCAAAGTCACATAGCTAGTTAGTGGCAGCACCAGAATTAGAATCTCTGTCTCCTTACTTTTAAAAGACTAGGGAATCTGACCATTAAACCATACTGTTTTATCACTTAGACTGTATTTAATAAGCTATGATCACCTCATTCCCTAAAAATCTTCTGTAATACTTCAGGGCTATATGAACTTCTGTGATTAGAGGTTCAAAAAAGTTATTTCAAATGGCAAAGTTCAGCTATCTAATAAATACTTAAAATGCAATAGCCTGTAAGTTGGTACTCTCCACTATGCAAAACTATATTATAAATCTAGGCTTCACTCTTCTTCCTTGGAGAGAGCTAGAATCACTGGGAAAGAGTATTTTCAAAGTCTAAGCATACAAATTTTATTGAAATTGGTCTTAAGTAATGGTGCGAAAGAATCATAGTTAATGACATTAAAACAAGTTAGTTAATAATATCTTTTCAAAATATTCATTAAAAGATAATTTTTTTTTAAAGAATGCCATAGAAGTCATTATGTTGTGGAAGTGAATGAGTTCTCAAAGACTTATTTGACTTTTTGTCAAATTCAAAGGTAGTGGGGTGGCTAGGCGGCGCAGTGGATAAAGCACCAGCCCTGGAGTCAGGAGTACCTGGGTTCAAATCCGGTCTCAGACACTAAATAATTGCCTAGCCGTGTGGCCTTGGGCAAGCCACTTAACCCCATTGACTTGCAATTTACCTAAAAAAAAAAAAGACAAAAAAAAAAAAACAAATTTAAAGGTAGCATAATTTTTCCCCAGGGACTGGGTATCCATCCATTGTTGAAAGCAAGCCTGACTAACCTTGGAAATACTCAACAAGAGAGGGTGACCAGAAGGTGATAATTTTTTTTTATCCATAGTAAAACATGAAGACCATTTATATTGAAGAACAAGCAGTGTAATTGAAAACAAAGGGAATATCCTTACAATGTAATCCCTCTCAAAATGGTTATTAAAAGTATAGTAACTACAAAAGTACAAGAAAGTCTAATTTCTCATAATTTATATTAATTTCTAATTAATTATTTATGATTTCATTATTTATTTAAATTACCTATTCCTTCTACAAGTACCCATGATTTTGGAGGCATGATTTTTGTTATTCTTTCTTTAGCAAACCTTGCTTTCAATAATGTATTCAGAAATACATATGATACATAAGTTTCTATATATACAGAGACAGATACAATGACACATAGGCATGAATGAAATGCAGTATGGTGTTATGGATAAAATGTCAGGCCTGAAGTCAGGAAGAGCTGGTTTCAAGTCCTGCCCCATGCAGCTAAGTATGTAAATATAAAGAATAATAATAATAATAATATTTTTTCAGTTTCAAATCATTTCCTTCCAACCTTCCACTTCCCAACCCACTGAAATAGAAAAAACAACTCTCAGTACAAAAAAATGTATAATAAAGCAAAATAAATTCAAGCATTAGCTATGGCTGAGATTGAATAGTAGACAAGTTACCAATCTTCATAGGTGGAGAGAATTTGCACACCAGAAGTTCCTTATTCTAATGAAATCATGGGAGAGAGAAGACAGGGTGAGGGAGGGAGGTATCAAGGGGGAAAGTTTGAGAAAAACAAACTGGTAATCACAAACAACAAACAAGACTTTGCTCTGAATATATTTTTATGCCAATGTACTGGCACTCTGACAATTCCACATAAGACCAACTAAACTATTTCCTGTAAACTTAAATTCAGCCTTCTTTTCAATTCTGTTTCAGTTTTTAAATAGCTGGTAAAAAATAAAGTTGGAAAAATCCAAAAATCTTTCATTCATTCAGGACTTTATACTTCCCAAGGTAGCCTTGGATCACATAATATAGGACAACACCTCCAGTTTAACTAGAATGTGCTGGAAGGCACCGGAATTTGGTAATTTTCTAAGGGGCAATAATACAAAGCTCTGAACAAAATACTTTCCCTGTGGTGCTTGAACAATTTAAAGGCTCTCTTCTTCCCAGGTGGCATTTGGGGGCAATCAACAAAAGAGATAAAGTGTGAAAAGCCAAAGTCTTAACAAATCTAAGCTATTAGGAAAAGGTAAGCTATTACTTAGGGGATGGTTAACTCTTTGGCTCAACTCTCAGAATATAGTAGGTGAAAACACAGTTCTTGCTCTTTTGGTGCCTTTACTATGATTTTACCCTATCTGGCTAATAATGAAACTTAAATGTGACAGATAGATCTATTTTTTTATGGAGTATAGCTTACATCCAGGAGTAACTTACAATCAGACCTAATAGAACATATTCACTTTGTCACATTAATGACCTTCCCAGGTTCTCCCCTTTTTCTTCTCTTCCTCCTCCTCCCTCCCTTACCTTCTTGTACTTTTCAAAGTCCAACACAACTGAAAGTAATGCAGTTTAAGAATAGGAGTACCAGGAAAGGACAAGGCTCCTGCCTGGAGCCCAGCCACTAGGGTTAAAGCTTAAATTTCAATCGAATTCATGTAAATATCTCCTAAAATAGACTCATGGATTTCATCCATGCTTTTAATTGTTTCTTAAATGGAAGTTTCATTCTTTGGTATTTCAACACAAGGTTTTCACAACTAGATAGACATAGATTTCATCCTTCACAAAATCTCAGAGCTGGAAGTCCTAAAATCCATCTAGTCCAATTCAAAGTTGCACACTTACACAATACAAAACCAAGATTTAATTCAGAATTTTTTAAAGTGAATTTTTCACTTATGGAAGAATACTGAATTGTGAATTGGTTATTTTAATAACCAAAGCTAAATGAAGGAGGAAGCTTTGTTGCACAGTGGATAGAGCACTGAACCGAGAGTCATGAAGACCTGAGTTCAAAAGTGGTCTCAGATAAACGGTGTGACCCTGTGTCTGCCTCGATTTCCCCAATCATAAAATGGAGATGATAATAGCATCTATCTCCCAGAATTGTTGTGAGAATCGAATGAGATATTTGTAAAGTTCCTACAGTAGAACTACAATATAGTACTCTTTCATAAATGTCTAGTTTCCTTTGTATTTCTCTATATTATTTCATAAACTTTGTGAACTTAAAAATAATACTGTGAAAAAGGGTCCATAAGTTTCACCAGAGTGTCAAAGTGGTCTATGAGAACAATCAAAAAGGATTAAGATCATTTTCATTTAGATGGTACTTGAAATTTCATAAACAGATAACCCCCCCAAAATAATGGTCGACATGTTTATAGAATTTTAAGATTTTCAAAGTTCTTTACAAATATCTCATTTTATCCTCACAATAACCTTGAACAGTAGCTACTATAATTATTCTCAACTTTTAGATTATAAAACTGAGCTGAAGAGAAGTTAAATGACTTGTACAGGATCATGTAACTAGTAAGTGTGTGTTGTGATGGGAGATATAGCTTTTCCAGCTTTAAGTGATTTCTATAACTAATGCCTGGATGTTTTTAATTTCAGCATAAATCCCTATTGAAAAATATGTGATTTTCTTCATTCTGTTGTTTAAAAAAAGCAAAAAACAAAAGTTCATTCCTGATTTTTTGATATAACCTAAATAGATTCTTCATGACTAAAACATAGATTTCATTTTCATTCTGCACAGTCACAGAATAGGAAAGAAACTCATGGGCCACTCAGTCCAATTCAAAACTACAAGATTTACTTTAGCATTTTGAATTTTGTATCTAAATAAGAATACTGAATTGGTTATTTATGTTATCAAAGCAAAATGAAGGCGACATTTAGGAAATAACAGACACTGGAAATTAAATATATTTTAGTTAAATATATTAAAGGATAGATATTTAAGGAATATTTTTTCAGTATACATACTCTTTTCTACATTTCTGTCTTATTCAGAAGTAGCAGGATTTCTTGAAAAAATCTTTACCTCTTCTAGGCATGTTACATTAATAAACTTGCCCAAAAGGTATTTAAATGGAAGACCTTGAAATTCTGCATTTCTAAGGAATATTAAGAGTTTGACTGTGATCACAAACTGAAAAGAGACTATTCTATCAGCTTTAGTTACTGACAAAAGGTCTATCATCCCTTAAGAAATAAATGCTCAGGAAGTAAATGTCTGCTTGAATTAATCTTCTGGAATTACTGAGCACTGATGATCACATGGACTATAGAAGATGTAATCTATAATAACACCTTGTAATTAATAATGTATAAATAGATAAATTAAATAGATACATTAGATAGTGATAAAAGAGAGAGATGATAGAGAGATAAAGACTTTAGAGAGCTAGAGATGATAGAAATAGAGATACAGATAGAAAGATGGAGAGATAGATAGATTGGTAGATAGATGGATAGATAGACAGACAGACAGACATATAGATAGACAGATAGACAGAATAGACAGAATAGATAGACAGACAGACAGAATAGATAGATAGATAGATAGATAGATAGATAGATAGATAGATAGATAGAAGAGATAGAACTTAGAGTTCATAAAGGAACATTGCACTTGATCCTCAACCACAAACCTATGAGGTAGATTTAAGTATTATCCTCATTTTTTTAGATGAAGAGACCTCGAGGCTCAGTGAGAATAAATTACCTAGTCAAGGTGAGTCCATGGCCCATTGTGAACTATTTCTAAAATTTAAAGATTTTTTGAAATTAAACTAAAATTACATGAGTTTATACAATTTTAAAAAAAGAAATTATCTCCGACTAAAGACAAAATTGAGGCATGGCACTTATGCTCCCTAGTTAATAGTTCAAAGTTGTGTCCTAAATTTGAAAATAATATGTCTTATTATTTTACTTCAAGTTCTGAGACTTCACTGTAACACCTATGACTTGAATTACCACAAAATAAATACCTGTTTATCTTGGACAGTGGGATTTTTCTGGTATAAAAATGTGCATTTATAAAAGATAATTTTTGTGTGAACAAAATATTCTGTGCTCTAGGCATCTTGATTGTGTTCCCTAACCCTAGTCCTGATAAAATTGGATACTATATTATATATTAGATACTGTTTTGTGATTGATAGAAAGTACCCCATCCTATCATCTCTCCATATCCTTTCTGGACCTCTTGCTTCACCCTATTAGTGATTTTTCTACTTCTTTCTTTCAATTTAAATTTTCAAAACCTTTGTTAATGTACTTTGTTTTTAAAGATTATAGAGTATTTCCACTTCATAAGAGCTGTCATAGAACAAACATAAGTAAAAGTGATAATAAACTAATCTGAAAATGAAAATACACTTTATATTAATAGAATTCCTCCAACTCATTAATTTTTTTTACATTAAACAAAACCTATTTTCTCTCCCATCTATTCCACCCCATTGGAAAACAAATTTCCCAATGGCTAGATGTTGACGTAGATATAGCTATAGCTAGATGAGATAGAGATAGAGACAGAGATAGAGATAGAGAGATAGATATACCCATATAGTTGTACGTACATATATACATATCCATGTCTATGTGTGTGCTGCATATATAAATACATTTAATATGTAGGCATTTAGATATATGCTCCTTTTTACATGTATGTAGAGGAATAATATCCATGTGAGTATATATCTATGCAGATATTAAGCATATGTACCTATAAGTTATGTGCCTATTTCATTCTGTGCTCATCCATATCACTGCTAGTCTCAAGTATCTTTACCTGATACATCTTATTTGCTATCTGTTATTTGATGCATATTGCCCATATCGTGGTGGGAGCCAGAAGACAGGTAATCATGAGTTAGCATTTAGAATAATATCATAAATACTTAAGTTGAGTTGAACTAGTGCTACAAATTCTAACAGCTATATGCATTCAAATGACTTTGGAGGCTTAGAGTATGTATGGGCAAGTGGGGATCAGTGGAAAAACTTTAAGCAGCACAGCATTGTACTCATCAGAAAATTGTGCTAAGTAACTGATTTAAAAAATAAAAGTTTGAAATATCCACTTATAATGAAGGAAATAACTATAGTATACAGAGTGAGGTTCAAGAAAAGAATGAGGAGAATTAAGAGACTAAAATAAATCAATGCTTAGCAATTATAGGGAATTCATAAAATTTAATAACAAAAATAAGCTGTTTGATTTGATTAAACATGGTTCTTCAGTAATTTATTGCCAGCAGGTTTTAGAAGCAAATTTTCAGTTGGTTTAGGGGGTCATTTTCTGGTGGTGAGTTGGGAGCAGGGTAAGGAATGAAAGCAACTCTAAAAATAGCATCATCACAGAAGAAGAAATAGGATGGTTGCCTCTAGGGTTAACCTTTTCAGAAAATCAGGGCTCATATTTATACAATCTTTTACAATTCATGACATATTTTCCTCATGTCAGTCCTGTAAGGAAAGGATATAAATACTATTTCCTCTATTTTTACTGGTGAGGAAATTGAGGCCCAGAGAGTTTATGGATCTTATCCATCATCACTCAACTCATACATACACTTCAAAACAGGAATTTGAACCCAGTTTTCTGGACTCTAGAATCTTTTCCACCATTGCCTCTCAGATAAATATAGTGTCCAAATATCTTATTGAAGTTTAAAATCCAAGACTTTTGGACATCCTGTATTGATAGGAGAAATTTTAAATTTAAGACAAGAGAATTTAGAATTAAGGTAGTCTGATGGAATCTACAGACCTCTTCTCAAAAAATGCAGAAAACAAAATACATAAGATTAGAAAGGGAACCAATTGTATGGAAATTCTTATTAAAAACTTAAGTTCTTGAATTCCAGGTTAACAAGCCTTGATTTAGAGCAAATTGTGACAAAATGTGACAATACTTAACTGTTACCTAAATTCAGCATTTCATTTCTTGCCCCTTCATTTCTTTGTAGAAGCAGCCTGCTCTGTCTAAAATGTATTCCATCCTTTCCTTCACTTCATAGAATTCCCAATTTCCTTTGAGGGTTGGGGGCATATATTGTAGAAAGCCTTTCCGGATTCCACTCCCCCAACTTCATTGTTCTTAGTCCTTTCTCCTTCCTCAAATTAACATGAATATTCTTATCATTTAATATATTGGCATGTTATATTCCCACTTCCTCTATATAGAATGTAAGTTAATGTTAGGGACTGGTTTTTATTTTAACTGCAATGTAAAATATCTTGCATATAATAGGTGTTTAATAAACTGCTTGGTGGATTGGATTTATGCCATTTATTGGACCCTGTATCCACTGGAAATCTACTTTTCTCTGTTGGGTAAGTTCTATTGGTATTAGTTAGTATTTCATCCAGATTAGTCCTTCAAGTATATAAAGGCCAATAAGTGCATGGCTCTCCCTTATCCTTCTCACTTCTATTGCATAAGTCCTTTCCAGCTCTCATTATACCTCCTACAGGTGCTACTGTAAGTCTAATGAACCTCTATTAAATATAGTTTCATTTATTCTCTAATTCACCCTTGGTTCTTTGGTCCATGTTCACAGAATGAGACTAAGCCCCAAATCAAACATGTTCTAACTCTAAGACCCATTATCAATGTAATCATAATATATTTATGAATTGATGCAAAATATATATAGCAACAAATATGCCTCTTTCTCAACTTCTGATTGGCTTAAACATATTCATTGGTTTAAACATATAAGGACTGATTTAAAGACTTCATTGGTTTAAATACATACAGAAGGCTAATAAAACATTTCTTTATGATCTTAGGTAAGAATCAAACAGTACCAAGTACTTTGGTTAAGAATATTTTATGTAGATATCATAAGTAATTTGGAGTTCCAATTAAATGACTATTTGTAGGAATAAGTGATTGAACATTAACTGCTTAAAACAGTCCATGGAAGAGGAAATTAACTAGGAGATAAAAGGAGAGTTTTTTTACTCTTGCTTCCAGTAAGCCTTGACATTTTACACTATTTTAAGATTCCCCTTTTTCTGACAGTCAGTATCTGCATTCAATCATTACCTGTCAACACAGTTTTATTTGGTATGAATAAATATGGCATAATGAGCTGGAAAACCATCCTCTTAATTATAGTTGTAGAGTGGTTTTATTTGCTCAGGCTTCATAGCTAAAGAATATGACACAACATGCCAAGATGACTTAAAAATATGAAATCTAAATTTAACAGTAGGATCATTTAGAGGTGATCAAAGTGTGGTGGTTTTTGTCCAATTTCCTTTGACAATTTTAGTTTATGTAACATTAGCCAGAGAGTCAGATGCCTTGTCATCATGCTTGGTAAGCATAATGCTCCAAGACAACTTTGTTTGCTATTTTGATATAAGATTCCTCCAAGAATCAAAGAATGTTTATACTTTAATGAGTTGAGTAGAGTATCAATAATTCTAATTCTTAATATTTCTGACAAAGAAGTCTACTATCTGGGATATGATTGAGACCTTCCTGAGAACTGTTAAATCAGAAAAGTACTGCAGTTGTGAGTGATTCAAAGAAGGACAAAGGAAGCCTTCCAAAATATTTTGAAACCTTAGGCAAAATAAAGACTTTATAGGGATATAGGTACTGTTTTACCACTTCCAAATGAAAGTTGGATATACATAGAGGAAGGCAAATTTGGGATATTAAAAATTAGTTTAGTAGATAATACATTAGAACAAGATTTGAATTTGTGGTCAGCCTGCTCAAACCCAGACCTTCTACTCCAGAACCCAGCCATTTCAAAGAATGCTTCTACACTGTATCGTGTCCTCCTTTTCTCCCACCACCTTTACAACTCTAGATCTGGGAATAGCAATCATAACAATATTACCATTCCTCAAAAGGCTATGTTGTTCATCAATAGCCCTAAGATTCCAATCACTATTCCCTGTGACTTCATTGGCCATTGCTTTCCTCTTTATCTTACCTTCACCTCTACTTGCCTGTATTTGTATAATCAGCACTAACCATAGTGCCTGGAACTTACAGCAAGCACTTAATAAATATTTTATTTTCTTTGACTTTCATTCATTCATTTTCATCCATTCATTTGACAAATATAGGAATCAACTTTTGGCAAGGGATGAAATATACTTAACAAAGGTCATCAAAAATATATTTCCATGAAACATGATGAACCCAATTCAAAGGATTTTAAATTGAAAACTGACGGAAAACTTCCCACATAAGTCTTCCAAGTCAGATACCCCAGAAAGTAACATACTCTGCTTGGGAAACAATAATTAAAAGATGTTACTCAAGATGAGAATCAGTAATAATACTCTAGCTCTTTATATAAAAATGTTCAAAGTGTGTATACTAAATATGATAAAGGGCAACACCATCCTCTCCATTCCCTCAGGCTCACATCCTAGCAATCATCCTGGACCTTATCTCTCAAGCTCTATGTATCTAAGTTGTTGTAATGACCTGCTTCTATCCTTTGACACTACTACCATTCTAATACAGGTCCATATCACCTCATGCTTGTGCAATTCTGATCCATATTCTTTTGTTGATCTTCCCTGGAGCACCATCCCCAATATTTGGAGACCTTTCTCAAGGTGTTACATTTTATAGGTACTCCTGGAACATTCTGGATATTTATTTGTTTTTTCCTTAATCTTGCTATCTCTTTTTTCCCAATCATACATTTCCTCAATGAGATCCTCTCTGTCTAAATCATCTTTGGAAATAGGTTTAAGTCAATTTATGTATAACTTTAATTTCTTGAAAATTGTGGATTTCCATGATTCCCAGTCACAGAGCATTATATAAAAAGCATCGATGTTAAAAATATGATTCTGTGCACTGAGAAAACTTGGGATCATTAACAACATTGAATCATTCCCCAAATCATCCCCAATACAACCCACTCTTCTGCCTATCCACTTCTGGTCCTAGCTCATAGTCTGCAGTCTCTCTTCTGGTCTATTTTGATAAACTACAATCACCATTCAACTGAATATAACAATCTAGACAAGAGAACATTTTTTTCCTAGTTGCATTTTCCTATGTGTTATTAGGCTGATCTTTTTTGAATGAGCAGGTATTTAATTGGGAGGGCCCTGCACTGTTATGGGACAATGCAATAAATACAACATCATCTGCAAATGGAAACATTTAAAGGAATTTAACATCTAAAAGGAATCATCCTTCCATTTGGATTTTACACAATTTTTTCTGCATGATAATGGAAAAACACTTTTGCTTACATTTTATGACTTGATTGATAATAATCATAATCATAATCATAATCATAATAATAATGATGATGATGATGATTTTGATGATATCTAGCATTTAAATAACATCTACTATTCAGCAAAATGATACGAATGATATCTTTTATAAGGCGCTAGTTGAGAACCTTACAAATATTTCACTTTCTTCTGATAAGAAACCTGAGAGGAAGTTGCTAATATTATCTTCTTTTTATGGTTGAGGAAACTTAAGATAGAAGGTCACAACATAGTTCATAAGTGTCTGAGGCTGGATTTGAATTCAGGTTTTCCTGACTTTAGACCCAGTACTCTTAACTACTTGGCCATCTAGAGGTCTGTGGTCAATATACAGATAATCACTGAAGAAGTGTTGTCCTTTTGTTTGTATTTTATAAAAAAATCTTACATAATTTTAAAATGTCAATAAAAGACTCCTCATTGAGCACCTAGTTGAGCAAAAGTCTGCGTTTTCTTCTACTGAATCAGTTTTGTGGTTTTTGTATTCTCTTCACCTTTCAGTAAATTATGTGACTATAAGTATGTAGGTTGTTGAAAATCATTTTTGAAAGCTTTTTATTTTCCTATTATATGTTTATCAAGCATTCCTCCTCTATCATTATAGATTATTCTCAAACATTTTACAAAGATAAAAAAATTAGAATTGTATTGGGGTATTAGAAACATCCATTATGTTTACTCCTTTTTTTTAATCTTTTGAACTCTTTCTTTTTCTTGCTTCCTTTTTCCCCCCCAGAAGTTGGGATGTTCAGTCTTCTTCAATTCTGTTGCATCTTTCCTGTACTTCATGATTTTTCAAAGGTCACTGATAGTGGCTCAGGTATTACATTTGCCAGTTCTGTTATTACGTGAATGATCCCAGTGACCTGAATTCATCAAAGGCAGCTAATGCATCAAAGGTATTTTTTTTAGCAACCTCTATAATTATCTTGGGTAATTAATTCCTTATTAGCCATTTTTCTTCTATCCTTTGCAGACCAGAGCTCATTGTCCTTAATAGGAAAAATACATAAGATGAGTTGAGCAACTCTACCTTCTTATTGTCTCATCTATCCTTCAAAATAATGCTATCATTTCTTTGATCTCATCTATATCCTTTCTTCTATTTTGATGTTGAATTTTTACCTTAAAGTTTCATTTTAAGTATTTTTAAAATTAATTTTAAATTAATATCTGCTTTTTCTCCTTTTCACTATGCCCTCTTCCTATTGAGAAAGCAAGAAAAATACAACTTATTACAAATCTATCTAGTCAAACAAAACAAATTCCTGCATTAATTGTGTCAAATGTGTGTATATATGCGTGTGCATATGCATTATGTTTATGTATATATGTACGTATGTGCATATATGTCTGGACTCTGAAGTTATCATTTCTCTTTCAGAAGGTGAGTAGTATATTTCATCATGAGTTCTTTGGAATCTGGTTAACCACTAAGATATGAATGCTGGGGTCAGCTAGATAGCTCTGGGGTGGCTAGGTGGCACAGTGCATAGAGCACCGGCCCTGAGTTCAAATCCAGCCTTAGACACTTAATAATCACCAAGCTGTGTAGCCTTGGGCAAGCCACTTAACCCCATTGCCTTGCAAAAAAAAAATAACCAAAAAACCAAAACAAACAACAAAAAAAGATATCAATGCTGATTTTAACCATTACTCTTTTAAGGTGGTCAGAACAAATAATTTGATTCTTTTATAATTTCTTCCTTATTTAGATATAGTTAATTTTATTTTTTGTGAAATTTGTTGCTTACCATGTTCTGTCTTTTGACTTTTTAAGAAAATATATATTGCATTGAAATGTGTGGCTTCTGAGTAATCTATACATTTTGCTCTCTTTTTTCTCAATTATAAGATATTTATTAACAATTTTGGTTTTATTCCACCTTCTTCCTGTTCTCACTTCCTCCTGAAGTCAGACTTGATGTTGGTCTCTGTCTCTGATTCTGTCTCTATCACATACTTTTATGTATATGGGTTTATATATTATATATATACATATATATATAGAGAGAGAGAGAGAGAGAGAGAGAGAGAGAGAGAGAGAGATTATATCAAGTTCATGAAAAACTTTGCTTTTCCCTCTGCATTAGATGTTAGCAGAGAAGTCACAATTTTTTCCATGATGATCTTCATACTTATGCTCATCATAAGTACCTTGATGCAGCATAATTAAATGTCCCCTTAAATTGTGTTTCTTATTGTCTGTGGGCACAGGATGAAACCAACTATATCAATTCTATTATTTTTTTCTCTAAAGAAAACCTGTAAATCATCCTTCCTGAAACTGAAACTTCTTTCATCTTCTTGTTTTATTTATTATGAGAAAATCAGTTAATGTGCTTGTTTTTTCTAATGGTATTCAATCCAGTTCAACTCAACAAGAATTTATTAATTGTATACTGTGCATTAAGTTCTGAGACAAAGACAAAAATAAAAAAAAAATCTCCCTTTAATGTGTCAACATTCAGTTATGGGGAAAATGAATGTAAACAGTTAATTGTATACATGGTTATTAAAGGAGGGGAGAGAGGATTAACACCTAGAAAAATCAGAAAAGGTGAGCAGTCTTGAATGGAACTAGGGATTTTAAGAGGAAAGGAGGACAGGAAGGAGGGGATCCTGTATACACTGAAGTATAAAGACAGAATATAGAATGATGAGTGTGGAAAAGAGCAAGTATGCCAATTGGACTGGAACATATGGTACATTTTTCACCAGAAACAAGGGCATCAAATTTAGTACTTAGAAGAGCAGTCTTAACTTTGGAAAGAGTAATTTTAGTTGAGTGGTGAAGCCTGATTAGAAAAGATTGGGAAATAGGAGGAAAGGAATTAGAATAAATAAGTATAGATGTTTTATTTTCTCATTTTTTGGCTACAAGAGGGGAGAAAAATATAGGTAGTCGGGAAGAAGAAAAATCTGGGAAGATAGGAATAAAGAAAGAGAAAGGAGAAGGAAATGATGGGATCATATGAACAAGTAGATTTAGAGAACTTGGCAAGGATAAAGACCACCTCTTCATCAGAAACTGAACAAAGGTGATAATGGAAGTTTTGAGGTGCACCTCAAAGAAGGGAGATCATGATGGATGAGAAATTCAAAGAAAAATCAACCTGTCATAGGAGGGTCTAATCCAAGCCCACATTGGCTTTTAGTAGATAAATCCTTCAACTCTAGGTGAATTCTGTTTCAAATTATTAGAAGAGTCAACATCAGAGGATCTTTGTAAAAAAAAATGCTATTTATCCTTTGGGAACTTTTCTGATAGTTCCCACTTATGACTCCATAGGTTCCAGAGATGTTGTAGTCTTTCTTTTATAGTTGGTATTCCTTCTAAAAATCAAACCAGCTTTTCCTTATGATTTGATGGGTTGTTATTGTTGTTATGTCTGATTCTCCATGACCTTTTTGTGGAGTTTTCTTGGCAAAAATGTTGTAATGGTCCATCATTTTCTTCTCTAGCTTGTTTTATAGATGGGGATACAGTGAAGTGACATGCCCAGGGTCACACAACTAGTGTCTAAGGCCAAATTTGAACTCATTAAGGTGAGTCTTCCTAATTCCAAGCTCACCTAGCTGCCCCTGCTATATAATATCAGTCAGAATCCTAGTGATGCTGTCCCTAGAGTAATTTGGGTCAATATCTCACAGATACCTGCTACTTGGAGTATTTCTCCTTTAGAAATGGGAGGAATGTCTTTGGGTACATCACATTTTCTTATATCTAATTTCCCTTTACCTTGCATCCTATTTTTCAAGGTTGGGATTAAGGTCCAGTAATTGTAAGGGTAATTATAGCAGTAGTCTTTTCCAGGACAGACTAGTGTCTGTTGGAAGTCATTCATAAATTGATTCTGAAGAATGATAGTCTCCTTTCATGTATGAAAGGGGCAGAGTTCCCTTCAACTCAACACACCTTATACGATTTCAGAGCATAGTGGTGCTCCCCATATTGTCTATGATATGAGAAGCAAATCATTTAGAATTAGAGGAGCTAACATCAAAGCTGAAAACCAGAAGTGAAAGACATGAATTGCAATACAATTGCAAATAGAAGAGCTCAGCATAAACAGATAGAAAATAGGTTAAATTAAGTTTCTTTCAGATACCTCTAAATATGTATTAGTAGTAGAAGAAAGGCATAATTGTAGTCTATTTAGCTTAGCATTTTTTTATTAGAATGCAGCTCTATTTGCAATGTTTAAAGAAGTCTTTCCCTTAGAAATGCTGTGGGGGTTTTTTAAAGGCAACTAATTTTTAAATATTTGACTTGTGTAATGGAACTAGATTCTAAATTTCTGGTTTTTTACATGGGAGGGGAAAAAAGCAAATATTCTAGTCACCAAAGCTTTTGATGGAATACTAGCATTCCTCAGTTGGATTTTTCTGTCTTGAAAGGGGTGTGTGAGTAAGCAAATGATACCTATTGATTTTTCTTAGAAGATTCAAGGTGGCAGGGTGGAAAAAGTACCACACCTGGAGTTTGACCTCAGTCACATACTAGTAGTCTGACCTTTAGTGACTCTCTTATCTTTGTCCACCTCAGTTTCCTCAACTTTAAAATGAGAATAATAATAGCACCCACCATTCAGGGTTGTTAGTGAGGTAAAAATCTTTATAAACCTTTAAGTTTTATTAATGCTGTTATTATTACTATGTTTCAGTTAAATTTAATGAGTTTCTTCATGTTTATGACACATAATTGAATTTACAAGATATCAAGTGAATGATGAATAGACACATGCCTTGAAGATGAATTTCCTTGATTTAAAAAATATCTAATAATAAAAAGACATTTAATTTAATTATTTTGCTTCATAAGTATCTGATTTGAGTTAAAGAAATAACATTTGCACTACTTTTAATAATGTAGTATATACCCTTTCCACAAAGTTGATGCTTTATCAATATTTGTGTAGTGTCTTGAGAACCATTTGTATTTCCATATGGTTTTCATGTAGCCTAAGAGAAAGTAAAAGCAGATTTGAAATAAGCACTAAGTACCATCTGTCTTCTTCATAGGGGCACTCAGATTCAGTATTGCATTCCATTCATTTTATTTTATACAGGGGGAAAAAATCTATAAGAAAAGGTTTATAATAATGCTACAAAATATGGGAATAAACGATTTCACCATAATATCTGTTCTCTATCCCTATTATCTTGAAGGAAGGGGAGGACATTGATGACAGTCAGGGATTTGCATCTCTAAAGTCTTTTTGTCTTCAATCATGTTAAGCTGATAGGAGATTAAAATGAATTTTCTAGGAACAGAAAGAATGAAAAAGACTGGGTCTCAAAATTATTGCATAACAATTCAAAGGTTAATTTGATAATTTGATTGCCTTAGGGAAGGTGCAAAGTTATTTAAATAACCACACACTTCTCCTTGAAACCAGGGCCCATTTTTAAATGCCAATATTCTTCAAGTGAAGTCATATTGAAGCTGAAAATCACTCAAAGGGCAATGGAGAGGTTCATGGTAGTCATGAGTACTCTGTAAGACAGTAGGAATGAAGAATTATGAAAGAGATGTGGAGTAAGGGTCATCATCAAAGAAATGTATGATGGAAAAGATGAGATCATCCTATGTCAAGCATGAAAGAAAAATCAATAGGGAGCCTGTATATTTCACTGGTATGCTGATGATGCAAAGAGAACCCAAGAAATCTTACCATAATGAATGTGTCCTCAATCATGAACTTACGGGAGAATATGTTTGGGAGTCAAAAAGAATGGGTAGACAGTTTAAACAATTGTAATTTATATTGTTGAAAGAATTAATATCCCCATCCATGAGACTATAGAGTCATTTGAGTCTTTGACTGTCCTAAGACATATCATATTGCCCTAAATTTAATAGATGATTATTGCATATTTGAATGATATTGAATTTCTATTTTTTTAAAGTTTTCCTAGAGTGTTGTCTGTTTTTCCTTTGCTTTATCACACTCTATTCATCCTCATTTATATATTTATTTTATATTTGTATATTTATTTTAACTCCCTACCATAATAACATAGTAGATAGAGAGCTGGTCCTGAAGCCTTATTCAAATCTCATCTCTGACAGACTATGTCCCAGGAAAAAAATTTCAATTTTCTAGGCAACTCTCCCAAACTGTAAATTGCAAAGAAAGAGCCAATCTTCATTGCTAGAGTGAGTTTCATTACCTGGAAGGGATTTCTCTATTGAAAAAAAACGAATAGGTCCGGCTCTTATCCTTGTCTGTGAATGTGAACTTCACAAGAACAAGGATCATGTCATTTTTTATCTTGACACTGAGATTTAATGTGCAGGAAAACTTCCCCACAATTACAGCTGTTCACGGGTAGTGACATTGTGTTTCCCTATGTCTGCATGCCTTCAGGAGGAGGCTGGCAGATCACCTGTGAGGACTGTAGTATAGGAGATTCCTTCTCAGATATACACTGGCCAGCTGAACTCCAAGTTCCCTTCAAAATCTGATTATATTATGCTGCTTTGTAGTCCCTGCCAACCTAGCTGTCCTCACCGTCACTCATTGCTTCTCTGCTTGGCAACCAATTATTGGTCAGAGTCTAAAGGGCTACAAAAGAGGCCACTGTTTATCAACCTGGGTCACGGTCTGACATACCTGGGTGAGTCAGCCCTTTGTAGTGTGAGCTGCGTATTTGGCAGCTGTAAGATTTCCTCAAAGCTGTGGCCCCGGGGAATCCTTATTAGCTGTCTTTTGGTTGCTTTTCAACTGCCCATTTTTGAAAGGCTTACAGAGGCATGGCATGTTAGAGCTGAAAGAAACTCCAATGATCATTTCTTCTAGAGGCACCTAAATGTTTGTTTTTGGAGTTTTGATTTTTTTTTTGTTATCAGCTAAATGTAGTGAACCCTCTTGTACCTCATCTCAGAATAATGTTTTTAAATGCATAAAATAAAATACATAGGATTACAATAGCAGCCAAATATTTGAAATATTATCAGAATTTTTTTAAAAACAAGTTCAGATTCGAAGTTAAGGACCCTTGATCTATTCTAATTCCTTTATTTAACAATGAGTAAACTAAGGTCAAAAGAAATGAGGCATTTGTTTGCTCTAAAAATAGCAAAGTTAGGATTTGAACCCAGGGCTTCTGATTCCAAGGATAGAATTTTTTTTCAATTAAACTAAGGAGACTTACATAAATTTTAAAAAGTTGTGAAGGAAACATTAATAGGACAAATTGTTAAAGGTCAAGTGTAAGGGGAGACTGAGTTTTAGAGCCTAAGGTTTTGAGAAAATGATGGTGCCCTTAATAGAAAGAAGAAAGTCAGAAGAAACAGGTTTTAAGAGAAAGATTGTTTTCAGTTTAAACATGCTGATTTTGAGGTGCTTTAACCACCCTTCCAGGGGTTAAAAATATGAGACTAAAACTTGGTAGAAAGCTTTAGAAAGTATGTATTCTGAATTCCAAAGAGCCATAGATACATAGATGGCATAGAAAAGAATAATTTAAATTAAGGAGTTTGTCACCAAGTGATGAACAGTAAAAAAAGAAAGAAAAAAGAAAACCAATTGCAAACATAGCATCATGAACTTCATTTGTATTTTATTGTATTTTACATGCAAAAACAAGCTCAACATTCACTTTTAAAACCTTGACTGCTGAATTCTCTCTCTTCCTCTCACCCTACTCCCCCTAATTGAGAAAGCAAGTTACTTGATATAGGTTAAAAATGTGTAGTTATGAAAAGCATTACCAAAGTATTCATGCTGTGAAAGTAAACATAAACCTCTCCCCCCCAAAAAAAGAAACCTCAAGAAAAATAAAGTAAAAAAAAAAGTATGCTTTAATCTGTATTCCAATACAATCAGCTCTGTCTCTGGGATGAATATTATACTCTTTTATCATAAGATTTTTAGAGTTTCCTAGGATCACAGTGTTGCTGAAAGAGAATTTATTCACAGTAAATCATCCTATAACATTGCTATTACTTGGTATATAGTATACTTCTCATTGCATCAGCTCATGGAAGTTTTTTACTGACAGCATCCTGTTCATCATTTCTTACAACAGAATAGTATTTCATCATAATCATATACCACAATTAGTTCAGTCATTCCTTGGCCAATGGACATCCCTTCAATCTCTACTTCCTTGCCACTAGAAAAGAGCTGCTATCTTAATACTTATAGGTCCTTTTTCTTCTTGTTTCTAGAATACAAACCTGGTAGTGGCATTGCTAAGTCAAAGGGTAGGCATGCTTTTATAGCCCTTTGAATTGTTGAATCCTTTTACAACTCCTCCAATAGTGCATTAATGTGTCATTTTCCCTACATCCTTTCCCATAGTTGTCATTTTCCAATCCAATAGATATGAGGTAGCACCACAGAATTGTTCAAACCTGCATTTCTCCTGTCAATAATAAGTTAGGACATTTTTAAATGATTTTAAAAGATAGCAATAATTTTATCTAAAAAGTGTTCATATCTTTTGACCATTTATCAGTTGGAGAATGGTTCTTATTTTTTATAAATTTGACTCAGTTCTCTATGTTTGAGAAATGAGGTCTTTATCAGAGAAACTTGTTTCAATTTTTTTCCCACAGTTGCTATTGCTAACTGTATTTAATCCATCTTATTTCCCCATTCCCACTTATTCCATTCTCTCTCCTTTCACCCTGTCCCTCCTCAAAAATGTTTTGCATCTGACTATCCATTCCTACAATTTTCTCTCCTTTCTATCACTTACCCCATCCCCTTTATCCCATCCCTTTTCTCTCCTACTTTTCTTTAAATTAAGATATATTTCTGTATCCAATTGAGTGTATAGATTATTCCTTCTCTTAGCCAATTTTAATGAGAATAAGGTTCACTCACTCCCCCTTCTCTCACCCCTCCTTCCACTCCCCTGCAAAAGTTTTTTTTTTGTCTCTTTTATTTTGTTTTAGGTTTTTGTAAGGCAAATGAGGTTAAGTGCCTTGCCCAAGGCCACACAGTTAGATAATTATTAAGTGTCTGAGACTAGATTTGAACTCAGGTACTCCTGACTCTAGGGCTGGTGCTCTATCCACTGCGCCACTTATTTTTTTGTCTCTTTTATGTGAAATAACTTACCCCATTCTACCTTCCCCTTTCCCTTTCTCCAGTACCTTCTTCTCTCATCCATTCAATGCATATTTTTAATATATTATCCCTATAAATTTAACTCCCACTTGAGCTTTCTCTATATACATGTTTCTTCTAACTCTCCTAATAAATGAGAAAGTTCATATGAGTTATCAGTAACATCTCCCCATGCAGTAATATGAGCAGTTCAACATCATTGAGACCTTTATTATTTGCCCTTCCTGTTTACTTTTTTATGCTTCTCTTGAGTCTTGTATTTCACTTCTCTTGAGTCTTGTATTTCACGATCAAATTTTCTGTTCAGCTCATTCATAAGGAATGTTTGAAAGACCCCTATTTCATCCTTTTCCTTGAAAGAATATGTTCAGTATTACTGAATAGTTGATTCTTGATTGTAATCCAAGCTCTTTTGCCCTCTGAAATATGATATTCCAAATCCTTTATTCCCTTAATTCAGAAGCTTCTAAATCTTGTGTTATTCTGACTGTGGCTCCATGATATTTAAATTGTTTCTTTCTGCTCCTTAAAATATTTTCTCCTTGACTTAGGAGCTCTGAAATTTGTGTATAATATTCCTGGCTGTTTTTATTTTGGGATTTCTTTGTATTTGGTGATCAATGGAGTTTTTTCTATTTCTATTTTACCTTCTGCCTCTTAAATATCAGCTCTGTTTTCCTGGAGAACTTCTCGAAAAAATGACATTTAGGCTCTTTTTTTGGTCATGGCTTTTAGGTACTCCAATAATTTTTAAATTATTTCTCTTGGATCTGTTTTCCAGGTGAGTTGTTTTTCCAATGAGATAATTCACATTTTTTTCTAGTTTGTCATTCTTTTGGTTTTCTTGATTTCTCATAATCAGCTTCCCTTTGCTCCAATCAATGTTTTAAGGCATTATTTTCTTCAGTGAGCTTTTGTATCTCATTTTCTGTTTGGTCAAGACTGCATTTAAGGCATTGTTCTCCCTATTGGCCTTTTGGATCTCTTTTTTCCATTTGGCTCAGTCTGGTTTTTAAGATGTTATTTTCTTCACTATTTTTTGGTATCTCCCTCACCAAGCTGCTGACTCGGCTTCTATAATTTTCTTCCATCTCTCTCATTTCTCTTCCAAATTTTTTCTCTACCTCCCTTACTTGTCAAAATCCTTTTTGAGCTCTTCCATAACCTGAGTCCAATCCATATTTTTCTTGGAGGTTTTGGATATAGCTTTGACTTTGTTCTCTTCTGAGTCTATGATCAGATTTTTTTTTCTTCTATTCTTTGCTCATTTCCCCAGCCTAGGACTTGATTTTAACTCTCTCTGTTAAGGTGGGGTCTGCTTCCAGGGTGGAGGATACACTGTCCCAAGCTTCTGAGAGTTTTTGCAGTTGTTTTCAGAGCTACCTCCAGGAACCACTGTCCTGGCCTGCTCTGATCTATGGGTGAACACAGACCCTCCTCTCTGCCTTGGAGCTGAGAGGAGGGTTCCTGTAAACTCTCTTGTGCCTCTGTTCTTCTTCCTGGGACTGGGGCCCAGACTGGACCTAGATCTGAGTGTGGTCAGAGACACAGAGTCCTGTAATCTCCTGATTCTCTTACTGGCCATGGACTGAGCACTCTGGAAGCTGCTGACTCTGCTAATTCATTGGCACCCAGGGCCTTCTCATGGTCTGCTACTGTCCGCTTTGCCTCGCTAGCCCCCATGCTCCAATCTCACCCTGGTGGGTCAGAGTTTTCTTGCTGACCTTCCAAACTGTCCTTGGCAATCCCTGGACTGAATGGTCTGAAAACTGCCCCCACTGCCCTGACCCCAGGGCAGACTTCCGGTTCATGAATGACTGGGGCCAATTCACTCTAGCCCGGTGTGTGTTGCCTTGTGCCCTCTCTCACCCTGGTACAGCCCACCCTTTCCACTGATCTTCTACATTGTCTTGGGTTGAAAATTTGTTTCACTCAGTGTTTTTGTGGTTCTGGAAGTGGTTTGGGGGAGAGTTCAGTAGACTCACTTCCTCTACTCCTTCTCATCATAAACTTCTTAATAAAACTTTTTGGGTAGGGGCGGCTAGGTGGCGTAGTGGATAAAGCACCCGCCTTGGAGTCAGGGGTACCTGGGTTCAAATCTGGTCTCAGACACTTAATAATTACCTAGCACGTGGCCTTGGGCAAGCCACTTAATCTCATTTGCCTTGCAAAAAAAAAAAAAACCTAAAAAAAAACTTTGGGGGGTTTTTGTGAATGTGTAAAAATATAATTTTGTTGACCTGGGGAAAACTAGATTGCAACTAGATTAGTCCTAGGAATTCCATCTGGCATAGAGCAAGATGAATTTAATTTTCAATGGTCACACAACTACTAAATATCTGAGATTGGATTTGAAGCCAGGTCTTCCTGATTCCAAGCTGAGCATTCTAACCAGAAAGTCAGAAATGTCAGATACATGGCCTATGGACAATATGTGACCCACAACAATTCTGAGTACAGCCCAAACCAGATTAGCATGTAGTTACTCTCAATTTTAATATGTTCATATAGGAATAAAACAAGGAAATATATAATATATACATGTGAAGTTTTAATAATATATGTTTTGGGATTTCTTTATATTTGGTGATGGATTTTTTCAATTTCTATTTTACTCTCTGCCTCTAAAATATCAGACCAGTTTTCCTGGAGAATTTCTCAAAAAAATGACATTTAAGCTCTTTTTGTGGTCATGGCTTTTAGTTACACCAATAATTTTAAAATTATCTCTCTTGGATCTGTTTCAATAATATGTATACATATTATATATATATATATATATTTAATAATATATATATGAAGTTTTTAAAAACAATGTGCCCCTCTTTACTATCCTTATATGTGGGTTAATGGTCCCTGTTTCTGTTTGAGTTTGACATCATTGCAGTAGGAAATGCTGCATTTCATCTTGTTTTCTCTTTGTTCTCCTAATAAGATGCCTTTACCCTTTGTGTGATGTAATTGAAAACAAACTTCACTCAGCACAATGATTAATAGTATATTGAATAATATTTTTAAAATAATTTTAAATCCTTTGGGTATCGAAACATAAGTGCATGAAGCTAAAAATCTTAGCACAAAGAAATAGAATTTATGTATTTTCTAGCCAGTCAGAGTTTCTAATTAATGCACTTGCTAAAAGCAGTCCTGGACAAAGAGGAGACAATAATCATTCTCGTGTCAAGAGGTTCTGTGACACTCTGGTCTTCCTCTTATGTCATTTTGTTACCCCTCATGGCAAATTTTCCATAAGCATCAGTCACAATTAAAATAATCATTCCCAACCTCTGTAACTTTTGCAGTAAGAAACATAATAGGTCAAAGTGATTTTCTACAGACCAATCTCAAACTGTTATAAAGGCATAGAAGTAGATTTTTATATCAGTGGTGACTTCCATATTGCAATTAATATACAAAAAAACAATAAAATCTGCTTTGTCTGACAGTCTAATTCACTATGCTAAGCCAAATCCAAACATTCCTACTTCAGTTGTGGTAGAAATATTTTAAAGTATAAGGAGATTGTTTAAAGCCAATAATAGAAGGAAGAACCTAAAGATCTAATATTGTGACATCCTAATTGTTACTTTTGTCAGGAGGCTAAAACAGACTAAGTCTATTACTTTCAAGGTAGCTGAATTCAGATTAACCTCAAAGACCAATCTTCTTACTAGAAAACAGATGATAAAACAAACCTCCTCTCGTTTGGTAAAGATATGAGGGACTTCTGATATAACATACATGCTCTCATATACTCAACTGCAAGGTGATTTAGCTTAGTGGATTTTATTGGTTCAAAAGTTAGTTTTGAGTGGAACCATATATTAAGGGATGATTTGAAGCACCTCATGCAGTATAAGAATTGTATGAATTAGCATGGAGCATAGACATCTTATGGAGGGGGGTGAGACAGGGAGGATGAATGATCAGTAGCTTCAAGTAACTAAAGGCCTAGAAGATGGTATAAAAATAAAAGATCTTAACAAAACTTAAAATTTATGAAATTAAGTAGACTAAGACTGCTACATTCCTGATCAATCACATATGGAAAGGAAAGAAAAGTTTAAAAAGGACAGAGACAAATAAATGGAAGACTGACTAGGTCACTAGTTCTGTGATTTTTATGTGTATCATTTAATTATTTAATGAGTGTTTTATAAACTTTGAATATTCTAAAAATCTAATAACATTTATTACATCCTCTCTGATGTGTACAATTGAAGAACTATACTATATTATCTTCAAGGTCCTTCCAGTATAAAAAAACTTGTATTTTTTTAGTCCAGGATATTATGTTCTCTTTCAATGTTAGCTTAGATTTTCTGCTTCTAATAATTATCCTGTTCTGCTGGAAGGGTTGGATAAGGAAGAAAGAAAAGGAAGAATTTCTTTTTTGCTATCCCATTTGGCAAGGAACACATCCTTTGAATATTGAAGGTATTTTAATAATTCAAATAGTTGAATAGTCTCTAGCCAAAAACCCATCATTCCTATATTTTAGGCTACCATCCAGAAATACAAATCTCATTGTCAGACATCATCTTCTTGCCCTGATGTTCAGTTCCAAAATCTACTTTTCTTTTTTTTCCAAGGCTATACTATTCTTGATCAATGTTGTTGCTGCTGCTGCAGCTGCTGAAGTTATTTGGTAATTTGGTTGTTTCAGTTGTGTTTGACTCTTTGTGACCCCCTTTTAGGGATTTTCTTGGAAAAGATACAGGAGTGGTTTGCCATTTCCTATTGTATTTTTTTTTTTTAGGTTTTTGCAAGGCATTGGGGTTAAGTGGCTTGCCCAAGGCCACTAGGCAATTATTAAGTGTTCTGAGGTCGGATTTGAACTCAGGTATTCCTGACTCCAGGGTCAGTGCTCTATCCACTTTGCCATCTAGCAGCCCCTCCATTTCCTATTCTAGATCACTTTTACAGATAGGAAGGGAGACAAGCAGGGTTAAGTGATTTGCCCAAGATCACAAACTGAGGTTTGATTTGAACTCAAGTCATGCTGGCTCTAGGTCTGGGAGTTAATCTATCCACTGCACCATCTTAGAATGATGAGAAACCTGGGCTTTATAATTATTTTCAACATTTTCTAGATTGCTTTGATTGGTATCCTTGGTCTCCAAATCCATTCACTATTGTGTCCTAAATCTATGCCTCAGAAAGACATCAGACTTCTATTTTGCTAATTTTGTATTGGCCTCAATGGTCTCTGTATTCATCCACAGAATGCTAGCCCCAAGACTACTTATCTCAGGATTACAGCTGGAGGGGCTTTAGAGGCTACCTGCCCCATCCAGTATCTGAACAAGAACCCGTTCTACAATACAACTGAAGTGTGGTCATAAAATTTTTGAAGGGAAACGTTCAGTGAAGAGTGGGTACCTTCTGAAATAACCCATTTCTCTGGTATCTCTCTCATTGTAAAGAAAGATTTTCCCTACATGAAGCCAAATTTGCCTATTGGTGATCACTGATTGCTCTGCATTCTTCTCTTTGGGTCCAGTCAGAACTAGACTATTCCTTCCTCCAAGTGCCAGTCCTTCAATTATTTGAAAATCTGTATCATGAGCAACAACAGTTCCTTGCCCCTAGGGCAATTTTTTTTTTCCTCCATGCTAATCATCTTCAGTGCTCTCAAAGGATTCTCTTCTAGCATGACTTTGAGTTCCTTCATTCTGATGCCCTGTTGTTGCTCTCTACTTTTTCAATGATCCTTCCAAAATGCCTCACCCAAAGAGGAACACATTTGATCCAATCAAAACAGAGTAAGAATGATTTTAATCTTCCTTATTTTTGGAATCCATGAGACTCTTGAGACCTAAGAGCATTGATTTGGATCTGATTTGCCTCCCCACTACACACATACATACATACACACCCATAGTGTGTTCTCTCTCTCTCTCTCTCTCTCTCTCTCTCTCTCTCTCTCTCTCTGTTAAGCCCTGATGTGGAATGTTCTAATGATTATAATAGCATCTTACATCTTACATTCATATCACATTTTGATGCTTTACAAAGCACTTTGCACATAGCCCTGTGAAGTAGGTAATATAAGCATTTTTATGATGTGCTAAATTTGGAATGAGTCTCCTCTTCTTTTGACTCTCCTGGATGACTTCTCAAGAAATGACACCTCCTTCCTTTGAGTGCAAACAGCTGCTTCCACCTCATAGGGTTCTCTAGTGTTCACTATCCTATCTCCTTCTGTAGCACATTCTTCCACCTTCAACATCAGTTCAGTATTCCCTTCTCTGTTCCTTCAAATATCAGGAATAAAGGAACATGTCATTCTTTTCAGTAGTAAAGAGATCTAGGCAGCAAGGTGGTGCAGTAAATAGAGTACTGGCTTGGAGGCAGAAAGACATGAAGGCAGAAACTGTGATATGCCAGACAAGTCACTTGACTTCAGCTCATTTCAAGATTACAAAACATGCTTTGTAACAACTACAGTTGAGCAAAATAAATTCACCCATTGGTTGTGTCTAAAAGTACAATCTCATTTTGCATGGACAGACCAATAATGGTACACATTTGAAGGACAAAGAAACTTTTAAAAATATAGTTTAATGTATATTTCTTAAATAAAAAAGAAAACTATTAAATTGCTTAATATAGGGTCTACTAGGTGGCGCAGTAGATAAATCACTGGCCCTGGAGTCAGTAGTACCTGGGTTCAAATCCGGTCTCAGACATTTAATAATTACCTAGCTGTGTGGTCTTGGGTAAGCCACTTAACCCCATTTGCCTTGCAAAAATCTAAAAAAATTGCTTAATATATTCACATTGAATATGAATTGTGAAAATATATTTTGAGGTAAGAACTTCAACTTGGAATGCCAAGAATATCAACCCATTTTAAATTCTTTATTGGCATTTGATTGACTGCATGATAATTTTATAATTACTTATGGAGTTTCAACTTAGCATTAGATGACTGATATACTTTAATTAAAAAAGTAAAGTGAAATATAAGCAATCAAGAAATAACTGTAATTTTAATACATGGTTGTAAAACTTCGACTGAGTGCCTAATACCAAAGCAATATTTAACCTATTAACCTACTATTGACAATAGCTCTCAGCAGCATCCTAGCACAAAGGAAATAAACACAAGGATCTATTGATGAGTACTCCAGTTGTCATCTGGCATAGATAAGGAAATGATAATGCATTTTTGGCCATAGCAGCTCATGATAACCAAGACAGGAAAAGGGAGTTCATCGTTCTTGAGGTGTCAAAGTAAGGACCACAAGAAAACCAAAGAATCTCAGAGAGCATTGTATCCAATCCAAACCAGAAAATTCCCTCTATAACTTATCTTAAAGTGATCATCCAGACTCTTTGAAGACCTTCAGTAATGCATATCATACTACTTTTCAAGGCAATCAATTCCAATTTTAGATAGCTCTTACTATAAGATAAATGTTACTAACATGAAGTTGTCACTGTAAACTGGCCTATTTCTTCAAATTCTAATGACTGGAGCCAAAGAAATGACTGCATTCAGTCTTCTGTATGGCAGTCCTTCAAATACTCGTGGTCAACTATCATCTCCTCTCCACCCCCCCACCTTTATACCCCCAAATACCACCTCCCAGACAACTTTTCTTTTTCTCTAGGCTATCCATTCCCTTTTCCTTCAAGTGATCCCTCTAGAGAAGGATTTAGGATGCCTTCATTCTCCCATTTACTCTGCTTTGGCTATATTTCACCTTATTATTGTCTCACCTTAAATAGGGTTCTGAGGATTTAATACATTATACTATAGTTTCATCATTGTAGAACGTAGTAGGACTAAAAGTTCCCTTCTCTAAATGCTTTATTTCTATTAATGTAGCTAAAATAGTTTTAGCTTTTTTAGGTTCTATATTCTCTAATGACTTGCTAAGCTTGTAATCTAATAATACTTTAACTTAATCTGATATCTAAATGTATATTTACTATGTTATACTTTTCAGTTGAATTTTTAAATCTAAAAACAGAACTTTACATTTCTCATTTTCATATTTCATCTTGTTAGATTTGGTTAAATATTCATTTTTTCTAGCTTAGTATTTTTTGAGCCTGATTCTGCCATCCAATGCATTAACTATTCCCCTCAGCAGTCAATAAATATGCTATCCATCCCTTCATTCAAGTTATGCATAAAATGTTTAACAGAAAGGGGCCAAGAACAGAGTCCTTAAATATTACATTAGAGATTCTCCTCTAGTTTGATTTTGATCCATATAATGTTATTTTCTAAGAGTGGTCATCTGTTTCCAACTACAACTGAATTTATTATATTTCCATCTTGTCTGTAAAATACGGTCAGAAAATTACATCTTTAACTCATCTCTGAAGGTTTGATAAAAGAAGTAAATACAGGAGAATGAATAAGTGTTCTGCTAAATTCCAGTTACATTATATCTAAGATATTGCCTTGATTTAATAGTTTACTGATCCCTCCAAAAAAGGAAAAGAAGTTGGTCTGGTATAACTTACTCTTAATGAAACCATTTTGTCTTAGTATTATCACATTTTAATTGATATTGCTTATAAACAAACCATCCATTAACATTTCTTTTTTTAGCAGTGCCTTGAGGATTCATAGGATTCATAAAATAGAATTCATACTCATCAGCCCATGTTTTGGTGAATCCACCTTCTCCTGTCAATATTTATTCAACTCTAATCCTAAAGCACTTCTTTTTTTCCTCCATTTTTTCATGGATTTTCAAGTTCTTTTAATAACCCTAAGATGTAAATCATCCCAGGCTATTAATCTGAACTTTTAAGGGAAGAAAGGAATCAATTCCCTGTTAATCATCCAGTCTGCAATATGTTTCTTCCTAGAAAAACTAGAACCAAAGTAGCAGTTAAGTAGCTCTGTCTGCTCTGCATCTTTTATTATCTTCCCAATCATTGATCTATTTTTTCTTTGATATTCTTTTGCTTCTCAAAATAGCTTTTTTTAATTGTCCTTGGTACAGTGTATAGGGTGCTAAAATTGGTGTCAGAAATACCTGAGTTCAAATTTGGTCTCAGATACTTAATAGTTGCATTACCCTGCATAGTCCCTCAAACTTGCTCTTAGTTTACTCAACTATAAAATGTGATTATATTAACTTCACAGGGTTATTGAGAATAAAATAATATTTATAAAGCACATTACAAACCTTAAAACCTTATTGCTATTAATATCATTGTAAACTTTAAAATTCTTGACATTATTACAGTATCTTGCTTCTTAAAAACAAAACAGTCTTAATTACCTGTGTATATGACTTCTTAAGAAAGATCTTAAGTTACAAAATGAGTTGTTTATTAACCTACAATGATCTCTTCAGGGAGTTTCCTTTTCTTTTTCACTGTAAATTTGTTTTTGAGAAAATTTTAACTCCTTTTAGTTAAT
Organism: Macrotis lagotis; assembly: GCF_037893015.1. Taxonomy (NCBI): domain Eukaryota; kingdom Metazoa; phylum Chordata; class Mammalia; order Peramelemorphia; family Peramelidae; genus Macrotis; species Macrotis lagotis. The sequence goes on from NC_133665.1 coordinate 118,794,731, forward strand.
TTTCCCTGCAGCCTCGGAAGACCATGGTATTTTACCCTTTCTTTTAATATGTTAAATGTCTTTTCCAAACTTTGGAGGGGGTTTTGGGGAAGAACTAGAGAGAGAAAACAGGGAAGAAGGAATGTAAGATATGTTTGACTTTCTCCACCTCTACCATGAACTCATGGGTCTTTACCTTCAGAACCTTTGATGTGAGAGTTTATTTGGTTGTTTGGGCATTTCTTCTTTAGTAACAAACTCCTTTCATTGGTCTGAAAATAATTGATTATTCTTTTTTTCTAAATCATATTAATTCTTTTACATTTCCAAAAGAGTTGGTTGATATAAAAGTAGAGCTTTACAGAATCAATAAGCACTGTTTGGATCCTATCAAAATCTTGTGCTATTTCACAGAATCAAAGAATTTGGAATTGAAATACTAGTTTTGGAAAATAAGGTCAAACGAGAACTTTTGATCTAACAATTTCCTATCTATTTTTTGAAAGTAACTTCAGTTTATCTTTAGGCCTATCTAGTTCAACTCATACCCACAATGACTTAAGCATACCTGGATAAGTAATCATTCAATTTTTATTTCCTTCAGGCAGGAGAAACTAAGCACATCTTGGAGTATTCTATTACACTTTTAAAATTAATCTAGTGACTTACTAGTCATTGACTTTACTAGTCATGACATTACTAGTCATGACTTACTAGTCATTAAGAAGGTGGTTGGTTTTCTGTTTTTTGGGTTTTGATTTTTGTTTGTTTCTGACATCAGCCTAAATTTCACTTTTTGAAATTTCTACCCTTTGCTCTTGGTTCTGCCATCCAAGACCCTTTACGTGAAAATCTTTCAAATATTTGGACAATTATCCTGTCTTTCTTGAGTCTTCCTGTTCTCCATGCTAAAGATAACTCAAAATCTTTCACTCTTATTTATCCATATCCTTTTTCCAGAATGGCACTTTAGAAAAGTGAGCACTGTATCCCAGAGAAGGTCTGACAGTAATAGAGGTACAGTAGAACTACTATACTGAAAGCTCTGCCTTTCTCAATAAAGCCCAAGTTTCTATTAGATTTTTTGGCTGCCTAATTTATATGAGGTCTACTATCCATTAAAACACCCAGATTGTTTTCAGAGCAACTGACATCTAAATATGCCTCTTCTATTTTGTTCTTTTGAATATTTTGTACTTAAATTTTAGACTTTACATTTATCCTCTTTATTTCATCTTATTAGCTCCTGGTTTGTTTGTTTGTTATTTTCCTCTTTTGTTTGTCAAAGTCCTTTGGGATCCTGATAGTCATCTAGTGTTCTAGCATTCCATCTGTAAATATAATGAATATTCTATCTTTATTTTTATCCACATAATTCATAAAAATGTAAATATCACAGAGTCAAATATCCCTGTGATACTCCACTGGAGTCTACTTTTCATGTTGGCATTGAATCCTAAATATTCCTCTTCGAATCTGGCCATCCAACTAGTTCCAATTACATTATTCTATCATTCTTGTATCTCCATCTTCTACACAATTATAATAAGAAATATTTTCAAAACACTGTTATTACTAGTATTATATTTGCTTATCCTCCCATGAACCAGGGGGAAGAATGAATTATCCCTTCCATGGGCTTTCCTCAGTCAACTGAGTCTTCTAAACTCATTGTGCTTACTAAGACTACCATCTTCATCTCCAGTTCACTTGACTCTGCTTCTGGATCCCTTGGCTTTTATAGGTTTGATTTTTGCCTTATTTTGCAGAACCCCAGGTTCTCCAAGTCACTTCCCATCCCAGTCTGTGCCATGCCATTTTACTCCCAGTATAACCTCCCACTCTTTTCTAGGAGTCCATCTTGTTTCTATTTGTAACATCAGTGATTAGTATGGTGCCTAGCATGTATTAATCACTAAATAAATGTTTTTTTTCTTTCTTTCTTAGGTATATAATCCATGATATAGGCTAGACCAGCATCATAAAACAAAAGAGAAACTCATCTTTTGGTAGTCACACTAGGAATTACTATTCACAATATAGTCCATAATCCAGAAACTCCCCCAGGACTCTTGGGTTCACATGGACTGAGTCTGACCTTGGATAGTTTGAAAGAAAGATGTGATAGGATAGCCAGAGACTACTAAACAAATACAACCAAAAAATTTGAATTTCAGAGAGTTTATTAAAGGGTTGGATGAGACTTTTGGTGGAAGGGTGGGTCCACAATACATTTTTCCAGTACGCATGCAATTCAATTCAATACACATTTATTAAGCAATGGAATCTAATTTAAAAAAAAAAGCAGTCCCTATTAAAAGGGAACTGAACAAAGTATTGAGAACAGGGAAAGCAGTCCCTATTAAAAGGGAACTGAACAAAGTATTGAGAACAGGGAAAGTAATTTTGCCCTGATTATCACTCAAAAATAATATAGAATTACAGAAAAGACTAACATTGTAATTGATAGAATTAATCTTGAACCCTAGCACTGGCTCCTACTACCCAGATAAAAGGTACACTCCATTTTTAGAAATATGTTTTCATTAAAGTGTTCCTCATGTACACAAACTATTTTCTTTTTATTTCTAATTTTTTAATAGAACTAAAAGAAAAAAAATTCCAATTAACAAATCACTTCCCATTTCCTCTTATACATCATGTGAAAAATAGTGTTTCCTCAGTTTTAAAAGGAATGGTTGGATCTTAGAATCTCTTATGGTTCTAACATTTTGTGACCTTAGAAGTATCTAAATTTGTGTTTCATAGAAACAAGACAGAATCACAGGTAGCACAAAGTTAGATTGAAGTGTTCTATTTCTGAAAATCTTCTTTTCTGGGCCACTTGTGGTCTACTTTCAGCATCTCTACAGAAAGTTAGTGAAAACCATTTTCTTTCAACAGTGAAAACATATTATTGCTCAGGGCTTTCAAATATCCAGACTATTCTCTAATGACATCTTCCAAAGTGAACACACATAGTCACAAAAAACTTTTAGCCTCTAGTCCAGGCATCTCAGTTTCAGGCAGCTGTCTGGCAGTACTAAGGAGTGAGAAAATAAATGGGAAGAAGTAACCTGAGAATTTTCCTGGTAAATTCAAATATCAGTTTTGCCAAATACAAATAAATTCATTTCCTTTCCCATCTTAATATCTATATGAAACATAGAAAATAGGAGAAAAGACTATGGTTCCAAAATGTTCCTTACAGTCCTTAATAGGTGAATCTTAATTACCTATTTTTTAATATCTATATATCTATCTATATCTAAATCTCCATCTCTATATGCATATATATATATATTTACATACAATATTCATGCTGCTATGCACACTCACACCTTTGTGTGATATATGCATATGTGTATATACAGTTTGGGATTGAGTTATATTATATTCATCTTCTGAATATTTATGATACAATAATGGAAATTCATATGAGTGACTCAGAGGTTCTAAAAGATTATGAATTGACTTCTGAATCACTACTAACTTTAGCAATAAATCGCAGTTTCACTGTTTAAAAACTGGTATTTTATATATAGTATGTGTATTATATATATATATATATATAATAGTCTATGTATTATATACATATATGTTTGCTTGTATGCATGTAGCTAGGTGGCACAATGTATAGGGTTGCTGGAGGAACCAGAAAGACTCATCTCCTGAATCCAACCTCACACTTACTAGCTTTGTGACACTGGGAAAAATCACTTAACCTTGTTTGCCATAGTTCCTCATCTATAAAATGAGTTGGAGAAAGAAATGGCAAGTCACTCCAATATCCTTGCCAAGAAAAACCCAAAATAATATTGCAAAAAATTGGACATGACTGAAAACCAACTGAACAACAACCACACACACACACACACACACACACACACACACACACACACACACATATCTATCTATCTATCTATCTATCTATATCTATATCTATATCTATCTATATATATCTATATCTATATATCTATATATCTATATATCTATATATCTATATATCTATATATATATATATATATATATATATATATATATATATATATATATATATGATTAAGAGCTAGAGAGCAAGACCGAGAGTGAGTGAGAGCAAGAGTGAGAGACAGGAAAAGAGAGAGACAGAGAACAAGTGAGAGAAAGAGAATGAGAGAGAGAGAGAGAGAGAGAGAGAGAGAGAGAGAGAGAATAAGCACATAAGTCTCTTGTGAGCCATACATGTTACTTAACTGAACGAACAATTTCTGGATAAGTAAGAAGTTACTGTCATTGAAAAAGGCACTGGTCTTCTGGTCTTGGTCTTGATCTTGGATTTGGATCCTAGAGGTAGACAATCTAGATTGAAATATTAGTTCTGATGATTTCTAACTATGTGACCATCAACAAGTCAACCAATCAGGAAGCATTTATTGTGTCTCCTAAGTGACATAACCTTTCTAAATTTGTTTCCTTTTCCTTAAAATCAGATAGTCTGCTCAATCTTTGCATGTTGTTTCTATAGCATTTCAGTCCTCAAAGATGCTGCTCATAAGAGAATAACTATAACATGGTTAAAAGTATAACATAGAATGTATATGGGACCCAAATGTATAAGGGACCTAAATCTCATGTCTCCTGAAAAAGGGTAATTTTAACCCATCAGGTAATATGAATTATTGATTTCAAAGAATTAATGGTATTTTTCTATAAGCCTCAGATGGTATTATGATAAAATTATACTCAATGATTTTTTTGTAAAAAAGATACATTGTTGCTATTGGGTTGGACTCTGGAATTGAAATATTCTTTTCTGTGGCTGCCAGTATTACCAGGAATTCTTTTCATAAAGTGAGAAGCTTAGATAGTCTTTCTTGATAATTGGAAATCAGCTGTTTTCTGCTGTAGATAACAAATTTACATTTTAATTAAATCCCTTTGCATTCATCTATATTGGGATATATAGTAAGCATAATTTACTGGAAGCTTTTTGTGGTATCCATTCAAAATGGAACTCATAAAATACCTTACAAGGGCAATATATTTGATTAACAAAATTATCACTAAGTATTTGAGGCGGTAATAAAAACCATTCAGAAACAGTTAATTCTAATTCAAAGTTGTCCAAAATAATTTCCTGATCAGACTAAAGTAATTTTTGGAGATTAAAAAGCTTATTTGGGAAAAATCATTACATTATAAATATATAGCAATGCATATTATAGTCACATATATGCATACTTATATCGTTAATTATACATGATGTGTATACATGTATAAATACATGTGCTTATATGTATTTAATATTTATATAGAGAACATATGTATTACATGACTATAATATGCAAAGGATCTCCCTGACCAGCATTGAGACCTGAAACCCCTAAGAAACTATTGTAAATTATGTTCTAGTATCAGGTTCTATAATTAAAGGGGAAGAAATTATGAAGCATGGCTTTGTTGAAAATATTTCACATTTAGAAAGCACATAATGGAAATTGGTAATAGATTTCTTGACAAGAAATGCTATTCTATCTCCATTTATAGCTATGGCAGATTGTGGAACAGTGCTCTCCAAAGAATCAATGTCTTAAGCCACAGGTTTAACTCACTCCTGGCTTAACTAAGTTGTAGTAATTTAAAGTAAACTAACATATTTTTTTCCTTCTGAATGCATACCCAATTCATGTATAGTGTAGATAATTTCAAAACATGACTAGCAAATTGCCTGCAAAAGCAAGATTTTCAAAAGCATGTGTTTTGAAAAATATTTTCTTCCTTCATGTAACTTAAATTTATTCTCTTTCCCTCTACCCCCTCAAAAGTGTTTAAAAGTAATTTATTTTTCATTCTCGCCACTTTTATCTTTTCCTATTGAATGAGAAAGTATTTATTGGAAATAACTCACAATATACATTTAAACTCATCAAATATTTGTTAAAGTAAGCCCTTTTTTTTTAATTTGTAAGGCATGATGACCCAATTGATTAAGACCTAGACACTGCCCTCTAGGAGCTTGCAATCTAGTAGGAAAAACAATACAATCTGGTTTAATTATATTGGAAACTAGTTCTTGTGACACTAACATTTCTTCCCAGTACTCTCATTTGCACTGGACTAACAGAAAATATTCTGGAAAATGACCCAAGAAGAAAGATTGGAAAGATGGGTTTATTTTTGAGGGAAGACCAAAATAATAGTCAATAGAAAAGAAAACATTCAGGGCAGAAAAAGAAATCATTTATATAATATCCTTCAATAATACATAAAGTAATTAAGGAACTTATCAATTTCATATTGTTTAAGAATATTTTGAATAAGTATGTATTTTATTGATATAAGTATGTGTTATATTGATATGTATTATATTGTATAAGTATATTACATTGAATATAAGTATATGTATATAGAATAAGTATATATTATGCATAAAATTATAGAATAAAAACTCATAATAGTGTAAAATAGTGATAAATAAAATCACTGTTATTATAATATAGTAATAATAATAATAATATAAGGTTATGTATTAATGTGTTAGCATGCTTTATTGTTAGGAGCTGTTAGGTAATGAAGTTTTCTGAATAACTTAATTTTCCAGATTACTCAGTGTCAACATCATTAAACATGTTAAGATTTTTTGGATTTGTTTTTTCACTTTAGATTATTGCATGCTTCCCTGCCTCAATAATTCCAGTAGAATATGTGGTTATTGTGCCTAAAGATATGCTAAATAGAATCTGCTTAATCTAGGATATGCCCTGGAATTTATGGTCATGACTAAGTGCCTCAAAGTTAACTTTTCTATCATTTCCAACAATAAAAGTGAAATAAAGAATGTGTCCCTATGACATTTTTAAGAAGGAAAATGAACAGTCTTCTATATGAATGATTGGCTGAAAAGCTAAAACATTCCTCTAAAGTTTTATTTTGCCCACTGCCTTCTTCGTTGTCATTTTGCAGTGATATTTAAAACATTCTTTTGCTTCAATAATGATTTCAGAGTCTTTGTCAACCTTAATCCATTCTTTGGTTCTTGGTATCAGCTTCTTGCTCTAGAAATCATTACATCATCCTTTGAATACCATAATCTTCTTTCCTTAGGAAACATCCCCTCCTTGTGAATTTTTAGTATATTACTGATAGAGAACATTAAACCAGAAATTTTCACAACTCTAAATAGGCACAAATGAATTTCAAATATTGTGCACTCTGGGAAAAGTATTAGCTAGATGCAGTAGTCACTGGAGTGGGGTGCAAAAGAATATACACTTAGGTGTATTGGAAAACAGGAAAACAATAGCACAGCTGTTCAGTGTTCTTATGACTCTATTCTGTCTTTGCCTTTCTTCTTCCTCCTCTCTGTGAATAGTATGGGCTGCACATGATACTTGGGTATGGGGGAGAGTGGATAGAAATGGGAAGAATAAAAGAAGTTAATTATATCTTGCATGTCATCTCCATCACCTTTCTCTTTTCCCCTAACTTTGCTTTTAATGTGGATCATGGTAGACCTTGCTTTTCAAGAAGCTTGAACCCCTCCCAGGAATTCACTCTCAAAGAAGGATGAATGGGATATACTCCACAGTCCAAGAGAGTTGATGAGGAGATGTTGAGAGTTCCTATGGGGTTCAAGTTAGTCAAACTGGCCTAGGAGGAAGGAAATTCTTCCTGAGGCCCAAGGAACAAGGGAGGTTGGAACAAGTAGGGAAGAATGATAGCAAAGATTGTCCAAAATTGTAAAGATTAGGGCCCTGCTTTTATATCTATCCTGAAAACCTGTCTTGGCAACAATTAAGTCCCAATATCAAAATTAACTAAACTAAAACCAGACCTACAAATCACTGCTTCACAAAGTGTTAAACCAATATTAAAAAAAAATAAACTGCTCCCTAAAAATACTATATTTTAAAGAGAAAAAGTTTGTGGTCCCATTTATAAATGATAAAATTTATTTTAAAATGTTTTTCAAATTCTACTATAGTGAATTTGTATGATGAAAATTATTAATATGGTCATTCATCTATAAAGTTTACAAAAATATATTTATTGGGAATCTATGCTGCTTGGTTTTTTATTTGTTTTTTGATGGAGTATGTGATGAAAAAAGTTTAGAGAGCATTGAAACAGGGAGTCAAAAGATCTGGATTTAAGTCTTACCTGGGTCAAAATCCCAGCTCTACTCTTTAATATCAATATAAATTTTGGGCACAGAATCTTATTTCTTCAAACTTTTTTCCTCCTTCAATTCACTACACTATTGTAAAAATTAAAAAGTACTTACTATGTGAAAGACAGCACTGTTTAGCAATTCAGGGTCTTAAGAATCTGGCCCCTTCTTCCTTTCCAGTCTTTTCATACTTTGCTCTCATTCACAAACTAAACCTACTCTACTGCTCTATTGGCTCTTCTCCAAACATGATATTACATCTCTTTATTCTTTGCCTTTTTTTTGGCAGGCTCCAAGTTCCAGTTAAGCAATGCAACTCTTCTTCTCCCCCCTCTTTCCTCCTTCTCCTATTCCTCCCTTCTTTCTCCTTTTCTTCCTCTTCTTCCTCCTGCTCCTTCTTTTCCTCTTCCTCATCTTCCTCTTTATCCTCCCTCCACCTTTGCTCTTGTTTCTCCTCCTCCTCCTCCTGTTCTTTCTCTTTCTAATCTTCCTCCACCTTTACCTCTTTTCTCCTTTATCCATGTGGGAAGTCACACTCTTACATGTGGGTGCTCTGTCCAAAGGAATATAAATTTTTAATTGTTTACACTTCACAAGGCATCTTGAATTTTTGAGGCTATGAAAAAAAAAACTGGTACAATTAACTTTTTTCCTCATGGATTTTTCACTTATGATTTCTGGAAATATAGCACTGGAAAATCAGTCTTTGATAAAGCTGTTTGATATTCAAATGGAGCTATTTGACTATATCTTTAGAATCCAGATCACTCTGGTTTTCTCACTGATTGACCAATAGTAGGTCCATCCAAGTCTCACTAGCTCATCGTTTGGGTTTTGAAGGCTCAGAATGAATGTTAATAGCAATTGCTTTTGTTCTGGTTTGAAACTCTGAGGGTCTTCCTCTCCCACACTGATTCTTTTAAGAAGACAAGTTATACCATGTTTTACCACCATTCTTACCTAGCCTTTAACTACTAAATGGATGCTGCCACAGACTAACCGAGTCCTGGGAAAAACCTAGCTTAAAAAGGTTAAGATCTCTCACTACATCCCGGGCAATCTACAGTTGTCCTGACCTATGTCTTGCCACTGGACCAAATGGCTTTGGAGGAGAAAGCGAGGCTAGGGACTTGGCACAGCCCTCCTTCAGTTAAATCCAATTCTCAGGCAAGTTATATATCACTTTCCTGATGTCATTGTTCCCTTTGAGAACAAAGGACAAACAACAGTCTTCAAAGAATGAAGAACAAGCAACACTCTGGTCATTCCCTCAAGGCTAAAATGAACTTGCTCCTCCCCTCCACTTAGACTCCTTGCCTTTCTTCAAGATTCAATTCAAATCATAACTATAAGGAGCCCTTTCCCTGTCTCCCCAACTACTTGATGCTTTCCTCTTAAGATTGTCTTTAATTGTGGTGCAGTGGATAGATCACTGGCCTTGGAGTCAGGAGAATGAGAGTTCAAATCCAGCCTCAGACATTTGAGTCTCACTAGCTGTGTGACCTTGAGCAAGTCATTTCAACCTGATTGCCTCTCATGCAGGACTATCTCCAGTGGTGTCCTGATTCATATCTGGCCACTAGACTCAGATGGCTCTGGAGGAGAAAGTGAGGATGGTGACTTAGCACAGCCACCCCCACCCAAATCCAATTCATTTGCTTGTCATGGCATCACTTCCCTGATATCACGGTCTTCTTCAAAAATGAAGGGCAAGGGGTGGCTAGGTGGCACAGTGGATAGAGCACTGGCCCTGGAGTTAGGAGTACCTGAGTTCAAATCCAGCCTCAGATACTTAATAATGACCTACCTGTGTGGCCTTGGGCAAGCCACCTAACCCCATTGCCTTGCAAAAACAAAAAACAAAACTAAAAAAGAACCCTAAAAATAATGAAGGGCAAATATATATTTTGTATGTTCCTATTTATGGAAATGTCTCCCATATATGGGAGAGACATTCTCTTGGATAAAAACTTTTCTTTGTCTTTTTTGTCATCCTCAGTGCTTAGCGCACAGTGTCTGGAACATAGTAAGCTCTGAATAAATGCATACGGATTAATTAGGTGATTGAATGACTAATAGGGTCAGGAAGACTTGTTTTAAATCTGACTTCTTACACAGACTATCTAAGGTAGGTAACCTGGGCAACATTCATCAACTTCTCTATTCCCTTTTTTATACTATAAATTGTCGATCTACTTAGGTTAAAAGAGTTTCCTCATTGAGAGTCCTAATGAACAATGAAATCTCAAGTACTAATTAAAAAACATAACTTTTACAAGTTCTTCTAGGCATCAGGGTTTTAAAAGGCCAATGAAAAGCAGTATATTGTCCAAAAGATGCCTACATTGTACCAGATAAATACAACATGTCAATAGATGAGTCTATATGTGGTAAGTTAAGGAAAAGAACATTGACAATGAAGGAAATAAGGAATATGAAAAAAACTTCCTATGTGCATGGAAAAAAAACTGAATTAATAAAATTGAACTAAATCTTCTAACTCTAGATCCTGTAGTCTTCTATGTTAATTCATGGTGAGGCAGCGTGGCATAGCGGGGTCAGGACAATGGAGGTTCAAGGTCTGTCTCTGATATATACTGACTGGGTGGCTGGAGCAAGACATGGCAGCTTCCAATTTTCTGTTTGATCATGTTGGTTCGTTTCTTACCTTTTGAGTTTTGGGTATTTTCTTCTGCTTAAAAGAACAGCCCTCTCCCACTCCCATATTTCCTGGGAAGTGTTCCTGGCAGCTCTTCAAGACAATAACAATTATAAAGTTGCTGATATTGATTAAAGGAGGAAGTTTGCATACTGGGAATTCGCTCAAACAGAGACTATTGATCTAGTTCTATGATTTTTTAAAAAATATTATTATAACTGTTTCAATATAATTGTGAATTCCTTTAAAACCCTATGCATTTTATTTAATACACGTAAAAACATGATTTTTGAGAAGCAGTTCAGACTTCACCACATTGCCAAAGGGGTCCATGGCACCAAAAATATCAAGGACTCCTATCCTAGACCATGTAATCACAGATAGTTCCCTCATCTATAAAATATGAATATTAAAACTTTCTTCACAGATTTTTCTGTGATATGGATTAAAAGGATATTTGTCAAAAATTCTCTCTATCTACAAAGCCCTAGAAGGTTGTGACACTGTTACCTTAATACTTACAAAAATAGACAATTTCATGATTGTGGGAACTCCTCTAGCTAATAATAGCAACTCACTTTTCTAGATTGAAATCTTTCAACTTTACAAAGCACTTTGCTTACAATACTGGAAAGTAGGGTAAATATTACCATTTTGAGGATGAGAATATCTAGGTTAAAGAAGTTGAAATTCATGTAGGATCCCACAGCTAAAATAGAAACCCAGAACTGTCTTGATTTCAAATCCAGCATTCTTTCCACTATACCATGCTGAGTCAAGCCCTTAGGCAAAAGCTGCTGTGACCAAGAAGTCTACTAGCCAACTTTAAGATAAGCTTCTCTAAATCTATTTGGGCTACACTTTAGTACACCAATAATTTGTAAATTATCTCTTCTGGATCTATTTTTCAGGTTGCCCTAAGAGGTACTTTACATTTTCTTTTTTTTTTTTTTTAGCATTTTGGTTTTGAAAGAATCTTGGTGTCTCATAGAGTCATAAGTTCCCACTTGTCCAATTCTAATTTTTAGAGTTTTATTTTCTTCTGTTAGCTTTCATGTTTTCTTTTCCTGTTGGTTAATTTTACTTTTAGCTGAATTGTTTTCCTTTTCTAGTTGGTTAATTTTACTTTTTGATGAGTTATATCCTTTTTCTAGTTTTTACTTTTTTAAAATGTAAAATATTTTATTTTTTATAATTGTATGTAAAGGGTTTTTTATTTTTTATTTTTATTAAAGATATTATTTGAGTTTTACAATTTTCCCCCAATCTTGCTTCCCTCCCCCACCCCCACCCCACAGATAGCACTCTGTCAGTCTTTACTTTGTTTCCATGTTTTACCTTGATCCAATTTGGGTGTGATGAGAGAGAAATCATATCCTTAAAGAGAACAGAATTCTCAGGGGTAACAAGATCAGACAATAAGATATCTGGTTTTTTTTTCCAAATTAAAGGGAATAGTCCTTGTACTTTGTTCAAACTCCACAGCTCCTTATCTGGATACAGATGGTACTCTCCTTTGCAGACAGCCCAAAATTGTAGTTTTTACTTTTAAATGAGTTTTTTTTTTCTTTTTCCATTTGGCCAATTTTACTTTTAAAGGCATTGCTTTCTTTATTCAATTTGTTCTTAATTCTTCTGGATGACTGTCATTTCTTCATTTTTCTTCTTAATCTCGTCTCTGATTTTTAAAATCTTTTTTGACCTTTTCCAAGAGATCTTCTGGGATTTGAGAGCAATTCATAAACTCCTTTGAGGTCACACATGTAGGCATTTTGTTTCCTCTTTTGAGATGGTGTTTTTATTGTCCCTACCAGAATAGCAGCTATGATTATCTCTTTTTTGTTTTCCTTATCTTGATAGTTGAACTTTCCTCCTAGGACACTATAGATTTTTGTGCTGGGAGCCAGAGGTCTCTCCCTGGGTTTAATGCTCTGGCATCTCAGTGCTCATAGTCTGTTCCCTGTGTTAGAGCTGGGGCTGGGACCTCCACTACTGGCTTATAGAACAATGGAATTTCAAGCCCTAATTAAAAAGGAAATAAACTTTTACGAATTCTTCTAGGCACCAGGGTTTAAAATACAAATGAAAAGTAGTGTCTGGTCCAAAAGATGCCTACATTGACCCAAGGAAATATAACATGGACCTGAGCTGCGCTGTTTCTTCCCAGCTCTCCTGCTTACACTGGGCTGGACTCCCCTTACTCACATGAGACTGACCTGTTCTGAAGTTATCCCATGATATTTTGAGTTGAGAACTTGTTACACTTGTTCTATAGCTTTAGAATCTGTCTAGAGGCTCCATTAAAAGTTATCTTAGTAAAAGTTCTAAGAGTTTCCTAGCTTTGTGCCACCACCTTGGCTCCAGCCAGGAAGTCTTTGTGTTAGTCTTTGGATACAAGTCCCTTTCTGGGTCAATGCCTGAAACCACAGCAACAACCTGATAAAAGTAGATGGAACTTGTCCTCCCCTGGCAAAGCATAAATGTCAAGGTCATCTCCATATCACAGTGAGGTATCAGAGCAGAACTTTTCTTCAATAAGCATTATTTTACTTACTAGAATAACTATTGTTGCCTTTGGTTCTTCTTGTTGTTGCCATTTTTTGTTCATTTCTGGGTTTGCTGTGATGCTGAATATGCAAGACCATTGAGGGCAGAATTATAGAACCATATAATCCCATTGCCATAAAGGACTCTAAATTGCCCCAAGTTCCTAAACAGTCAGCTCTTGAGCAGAAAATCCCTTAGAGGATTATCCTCCACAATTACTCAACCAATTTATAATTGAAAACCAGTCCTGGAAGACAACAATCCTATTATCTAAGAATTTCCTTCTCCAATACCGATTTCCTTCATATTGTTTTCCTATAGTCTGATTTCTAGGCCTTTCTTACTCTTCTACTTGATGTACTCCAAAAATGACCCATCTTATCAATACCAATTGTGAAATATACTGCCTGGACCCTAATAGAACTTTTCCTCTTAAATTAATGTGTAGGTCCTGCCTTTCATCGCATTCCCATGTGCATTTGAATGAGTTCTAATTCATCTAGGAAATAATAACTACTATTATATTTATATAGCTTTTGATATTCTGCAAAGTATTTTATAGGTGTTACCTCACTTATCACAAGTCTTTAAGGTAAGTGTTATTAGAATTATCCCTTTTTAAAAAATAGAAACCTATTAATACTTTAAACAGGACTTTCTAGAACCAATGGCTGCATGAAGAAGTAGAATTAACATCCACTGTTACTACTTTATCTGATGTCTTTATCATGTCACAGTTCAATGATGCTTTTCCCATCCTTGAATAAAGAAACAGTTTGGGTTTTGCCTAGGTTTACTACACAAAGTATTTTCTAAAATGAAATGAAAACAATTAACCCTATGGAAGAAAAGTTTTTCTTTTGGAATTGATAATTTTGCTCTTTTAATTCTTATAATTTAGAACAATATAATAAAAAGAATTTACATTTATTTAAAAGGTATTAAGGGTTGCAACCTATATATTTTTAGTGTTCCCTAAATAAATATGAAAACAGAAATCTTATCGTTTGCATTTGTAATAGGCTACATTTAGTGGAATTGACTTTAAGATTTAAAAAGGTAGGGGTGGCTAGGTGGCACAGTGAACAGAGCAGCAGCCCTGGAGTCAGTAGTACCTGAGTTCAAATCTGCCCTCAGACACTTAATAATTACCTAGCTGTGTGGCCTTGGGCAAGCCACTTAACCCCATTGCCTTGCAAAAAAAAAAAAAAACCCTAAAAAATAGACTTAAAAAGGTAGAGTATAAGAAAACATGGTAATAGTAATTTAAATTAAAATAATAATTCAATATTAATAAGCCCTATACCAATGCCTCATCATGTCATAGAGGTGACTCTGGGTTTATAAAGTTACTCCATTGAAAAACAAGTTGTTTTAGGTCTTGGAAGCTGAAAACAATTTCTACAATAAACATTATTTTCATTACTATAATAGCTATCGCCTTTGGTTCTTGTTGTTGCCATTTTTGTTCATTTCTGGGTTCACTGTGATGCTGAATATGCAAGACTATTGAGGACAGAATTATAGAAACAAAAAATCCCATTGCCTAATAGAATAGGAAGCTGGAAGCTTTAGGGCATAAAAACCAAGTGAAGAATTGTGTGTTAGATACATATAAATCTATTGTTCAAGCATTCTTTTTTCTCCAAACTAAATATATGTGGTTCCTTTGAACTATTCTCCTATGTATTGCTCTCCAGTCCTCATACCCTTCGTCTTCTCCCCCCTCTAGGAATACCCCAGCTTATTTCTGACCATCCTCAAATATGCTTCCCATAATCAAATAAAATATTACCTCCTTAAGCTAAATAAAAGTGCTGCCTTGAACCTTGTTCCCATTTACTCTGATACTGATGCATTAAGCCATCTGAATTGATGCTAACTTATCCACATAATAATTATTAAGCATTAATAATTATATTAATATTACTTTATAATTATAGTTAATACCATATAATTAGTACAAATAATGATGGAAATAATTTGATATAGTTCTATAATTATATTTAATTATAACAACTATTATAATAAATTATGATTTAATAAAATTATTATTATAGCTAGTATTTATGTAGCTCTTTAAAATTGGTACTGTGTTATCTTATTTGAACTCACAATGAGTTAGCTAGAAAAGCCCATTCCTTTTAGTCATCAGATAATGGCCACTTCAAACACAAACTCCTAAAGACTATCTACAATTAGTGACTACAAAGATGAACACTTTGGTCCTTGAAGCCATGATGTGACATCATATTACTTTATATTTCCTTAGTATATTAAAGTTGACAGAGATTTTTCTCATATATTATTGGATTGAATCTGTGGTTAGCATTTAAGTTTATCAAACTTCCTAATTAAAGAGAAATACATTTATTCTAGTTTTCTCTCAACATTCAAATTCTTTGACACAGAAAACTACAATCTAACAAATTATTTAGTATATCTATATGGAGAGACTTGGTGAGGGTAAGGAGGAGAATAATAAAAATTTGACAATATAATTACCAATTAGGAAATCAATGGTTAAAATATTGGTGCTTTGTTTAAAAATTAAATGATATGTTTCCACTTCTGGGGTGAAGCCAAGATAGCAGAGTGAAGCTTACCTTCTCCCTACCCAACACTAAATGAAGTCTCTGCATAGACATCAAAGCTATAGATCCCACCAAAAAAAAGACCGGATCCAAACAAGTTTTCATCTATAGACACTGTGGAGGATCTTCAGTGAAGATCTGTTTTGGAGAAAAGGGAAAGGCAGGAGGGCAGAAAAGCCAGCGGGCGGCTTTTAGCCACAATGCAGTACAGGTACAGGGTGCCAGACACCAGCACAAGTCTCAGAAGCTAAATATTAAGCCTGTATAGAGGGTTCCAACCCCAAAGTCTGAACCCTGAGAAAACTGGGGCAAAAGACAGGACTGAGTTGAGAACAAACCACTACATAGGCAGAACCTGGAATAACAGAGGAAACAAACTCTGCATAGGCAACAACTGGACTGCATAGGCAATATGTTGGCCAACAATAAGCCAGGGATCAGACTCCAGTCCCAGCACAAAATCCTTGGATCTATATTCATATACCCAGGAGTGGAGCTCAAATAATCAAAATGAGCAAAAAACTGAGAGTGCTAACCACAGAAAGCTACTATGAAGATAGAGATGATAGCAATACCACATCAGAAGAAGAAAGCAGTGACAAATTACATACATGGGAAGTCTCAAAGGAGTCTATGAATTGAACTCAAATCCAATATCTCATAGATAAAAACCCAAAAAGAAAGGAAAAAGAAAAAATGAAAAAAGAAATGAGTCATGCAGAAAAATAATGAAAAATTGACCAAAGAAATCAACTCCTTTAAAAAGAAAAAATGACCAACTCAAAAAAGAATGTAACTCTTCAGAAATAAAATTGATCACTAGAAAAGGAATGCAACTCATCTGAAACTCAAATCAACCAATGAGAAATGTAAGACAAATCAATGAAAAGTAAAATTACTCAACTGGAAAAGGAAACACAAAAGTTATAAAGAAAATAAAACCTTAAAAATTAGAATTGGACAAATACAAACTATTGAATCTATGAGGCACAAAGATTCCCTCCAGCAAAGTTGAAAGGTTGAAAATAATTGAAGAGAAAGGTTGAAAAAAATTGAACAAAATATAAAGTAACTTTTAGGAAAAACAAACAACATGGACAAAAGATGCAGAAGAGATCATTTATGAATGATTAATCTACCAGAAAACCTAGATTAAAAAAAAAAGAACCTAGAAAATATCTTTCAGGAAATTATCAGGGAAAATTATCCAAATTTACTAGATCAAGAAGACAAAACAGTCATTAAAAAGATACACAAAACACCTCCAGAAAGAGACCACAGGATAAAAACTCCAAGAACTATCATGGCCAAATTCCAGAATTCTCAACTAAATGAGAAAATACTACAAGTAGCCAAAAGAAGTAATTTAAATACAAAGCAAGTACTATCAGAATTACCCAGGACTTAATACCTTCAACATTAAAGGATCAGATATGGTCCTGGAATCAGGGGAGTCTGAGTTCAAATCCGGTCTCAGATGCTTAATAATTGCCTAGTGGACAAATTGCCTTGGACGAATCACTTAACCCCACTGCCTTAAATGACTAAATATATTTTTTTAAAATAAAGGACCAGAGAACCTGGAGTATGATATTTCAGAGGGCAAAGGACCTTGAATTACAACAAAGAATTAACTACCCTACAAAATTCAGTGATCTTTCAGGGAAAAAGATGGGTGTTCAATGTAATAAAGGACTTCCAAAATTTTCTGACAGAAAGACTAGAAATGAACAGAAAATTCTGTCTTCAAATACAAGATTCAAGAGACGTATAAAAGTTAAATGGAAAGAGAAAGGAAAACTAAAAAAAAAAAACCCTAGTCAAGAACATCAACTGTATGGACCTGGAGTCAGTAGGACCTGAGTTCCAATCTAGTCTCAGACACTTAATAATTACCTGTGTGACCTTGGACATGTCACTTAACCCCATTGCCTTGCAAAAATAAAAAAAAAAAACTGTAAAGATCCATACAAAGGAATATAACACGTGAAACTTTTGAGAAATGTTTTTTCCTCTTAGAATAGATAAAGGGGTGAATATAATATAAGGGATTGTACATAGAGGATATGGACTTGGTTGATTCTTGTTCTTTATTATCAAAGAAGACCAAAATGGCATTACTATGTTTGTGAATAATTAGTGTGTTCAACTGTGGTTGATCAGCCCAATATGAGCTCAGAATGCTCTACCACAGGTCAGGCATAAATAGTCCAGGCAAACAGCTGGGGTCTTGACTGTAAACTTATATATCTCACATTTCCTTTGAGTTACTTTAAGTCTGCCTTGCTCATAGAGCTTCAGCACTTTCTCTGATGAGGGTACCCTATGCTAGGTGATCCTGTACCTGTGTCTCCCATGCCTTACAACAAATTCTAAAGTTTTTAAGAGAGACCTTCAGGGTGCCCCCATACTTACTTAGAGGCTCTATAAATAATTAAATTAGAAGTGACCTTACTTTAATAGATACTTTTGTTAAGAAGGTTGTAATCCAATAAGGGCAGAAGGTGAGAGCATAGGTAGAAGGGTTGGACACAAATAGACTAGGAAATGAGCTTGCCAAACTTTAGTGAAGGGGAGTTTTAATGGTTGGGGTGCTAAAGGGATAAAAGGAGAGAGTGTACCTGATACTTTGGGGAGGGCTGTAGTGCTATGGATGGAACACTAAAGAGACAGAGGGAGAGTGCGTGCTTACAGGGACTGGACAGAAGAGAATTTGCTCTGCTTGATAATTTGGCTGCAAGTGGAGGAAGTATGTTTGAGGGGAGTATAATCAGTTCATGAAATGATATGGTTTTGCATGATGTTGGCTCATGAGGATTATGTGTCTATAGAGGATACTTGAAAAGGAAGTATGGTATAAAGTGTGATTATAATTTCATGTGATTTATGACTGGAGAAGTGTAATTCTAATGAGACAGAAGAGGGGAAGGGTAGTTAGTGTCTATGAGGCAATGCTGCATAACAATCAATGGAGTAAACAATCAACCTTTGAGAATACTACTTCCAGGACAAAGAGTAATTTTTAACAAAAGTGATATTAAGGGGGCAGCTAGGTGGTGTAGTGGATAGAGCACAGAGGATCTGAATTCAAATCCTGTCCAAGACACTTAAAAAATTGCCTGGTTATGTGACCTTGGGCAAGTCACTTAACCCATTGCCTTAAATTAAAAAACTTTTTTTTTAAAAAGTGATATAAGTACAAGACAGAGTAAAAATAATGGAAACATAAAAAGAAGGACTACATTAGAAGAAGGCTAGGCATTAGTGCATAAATAATACTAGGTGGAGAGGCACAAAGACATTATAGGTAAAGGAAAAGAAGGGAGGATGTGAACACTGAGTTAATCCTAGTCAACAGATTTGGCCAAATTCCCAACTGGGTTTAAAAATCTACTGTATACTACAGGTAAATGGAGGGAAAAGGGGAAGGGGAAAAGAAAGAAAAATGAAGAAGGGACTAATAAAACGGAAGGTGAAGGTAAAAGTGAAAGTAAACTTAAAGTTAAAATTTAAAGGAAAAGGTAAAGGGGGAAAGGGAGCAAAATATAGGTGAGGAGAAATAAAAGGAATGGAAAGAGAAAAGCACAAAAAGGGAAAGATAACATGGGGGCAGGGAAATAAAGAATTAGTGATCATAACTGTAAATGTGAATGGGATAAATTCTTCCATAAAACAGAAGCAGAGAGCAGGTTAGATTAAAACCTAGAATCCTACAATACGCTGTTTACAAGAAACACAACAGAAGCAGAGAGATGCACACAGGGTAAACATAAAAAGCCTGATCTCAGACAAAGCAAAAGCAAATATAGATCTCATTAAAAGGGATAAGGAAAAGGGGTGGCTAGGTTGCACAGTGGATAGAGCACCTTCTCTGGAGTCAGGAGTACCTGGGTTCAAATCTGACCTCAGACACTTAATACTTACCTAGCTGTGTGGCCTTGGGCAAGCCACTTAACCCAACTTGCCTTGCAAAAATCTAATAAAAAAGGGATAAGGAAGGAAAGCACATCTTTTTTTTTTTATTTTTATAGACAGCAAAATTCTAAAGATAGGAGTTATCAATGTCCCTCTTTCAGGATTTGATAAATCTAACCACAAAATAAACAATAAGAAAGTTAAGAAGATGAATAAAATCCTAGAAAACATACATGATAGAACTCTGGAGAATGTTAAATGGGGATAGAGAAGAATATGCTTTTTTCTCTGCAGTATATAATACCCATACCAAAACTGACCATGCACTAGGACATAAAACCTTACAATCAAATGTAGAAAGGTAAAAATAATAAATATGTACTTTTCAAATTAAAGTAAAAGTAATATATACAAACTTTTAAAATCATGAAGCAATAAAAAATATATGTAATAATGGACCATAGAAAGATAAACCAAAAATTAATTGGAAGGTATTAAATAACTTAATTTTAAAAAATAATTGGATCAAAAAACAAATCCTATTTCATCCAAACAAATGATAAGAATAAGACATTAAACCAAATATTATGGGATGCAGCCAAAGCAGTTTTTAGGGGGGATTTTATATCTCTAAATGTAATATGAATAAAATAGAGAAAGAGGAGATCAATGAATTGGGTAACTAAAAAAACATAAGAAAAAAAGAACAAATAAAGATCCCTAGTTAAATACCAAATTAGAAATTCTGACTATCAAAGGAGAGATTAATAAACTGAAAACAAGAAAACTATTAATCTAATAAATAAAACTAAGAGCTTGGTTTTGTGATTAAAAAAAAGCAATAACATAGATAAACCTTTGTTTAATCTGATTACAAAAAAGAGTATCAAATTACCAATATCAAAAAATGAAAAAGGTGAACTCATCACCCAAAAGGAAAAAAATTAAATAGATAATTAGGCATTATTTTGTCTAACTATGCTAAAATTTGATAACTTGAGTGAAATGGATGAATATTTACAAAAATACAAACTTTCCAGATTAACAGAAGAGGAAATAAAATACTTAAATAACCTCATTTCAAAAAAAAAAGAAATCAATAAACTCTCTAAGAAAAAGTCTCCAGATCCAGATGGATTTACAAGTGAATTTGACCAAACATTTAGGAAACTATTAATTCCAATTCTACATAAACTACATAAACTATTTTTAAAAATAGGAGAAGGAGTTATGCCTAATTTTATTCACGACATCAATATGGTGCTGATACCTAATTCAGGAAAAGCCAAAACAGACAAAGAAAATTATAGACCAATCTCCATAATGAACATTGATTCAAAAATATAAATAAAGCTTTAGCAAAGAGATTACAATAAGATGTAATAGGATAATACATTTTTAGCAGTTATTATTTATATCAAGTAGGCAGGGATGGTTGAATATTAAGAAAACAATCAACATAATTGAACATATCAATAATGAAACTAATAGAAATCTTTTAATTATCTCAATAGCTGCTGACAAAGCCTTTGACAGAATACAGCATCCATTACTACTAAAACACTATAGAGTATAAGAAATAAATGGAGTTTCCCTTAAAAAATTAAGCTATATCTATTTTGAAAACATCAACATGCAGCATATGTAATAAGGATAAATTAGGTGCATTTTCAATAAGATCAGGGATGAAACAAGGATGCCCAATATCACCATTACTATTCAATGTAGTATTAAAAATGTAAGCTTTAGTATTAAGAGAAGAAAAAAATTAAAGGAATTATAATTGGCAATGAGGAAGCAAAATTTTCACTCTTTGCAGAGATATGATAGTATACTTAGAGAACCAGGAAAATCAACTAAAAAACTGCTTGAAACATTAACAAATTCAACAAAGAAGCAAGATATAAAATAAATACATATGAATCATAAGCATTTCTATATATAAGCAACAAAGCCCAAGGGCAAGCAATAGAAAGAGAAATTGCATTTAAAGTAACTGCAGACAACACTAAATACTTGTGAATCTACCTCCCAAGACAAACACAGCAACTGTATGAATACAATTACAGAACACTTTAAACACAAAGTCAGATCTAAACAATTGGAAAAATGGCAATTGCTCAGAGGTTAGGTCAAGCTAATATAATAAAAATGACAATTTAACCCAAATTCAATTACTTACTCAATGTCATATCAATCAAACCACTAAATAACTCTTTTATAGAGCTAGAAAAAATTATAAAATTCATTTGGACCAATAAAAGGTTAAGAATATCAAGGGAATTGATGAAAAAAATGCAAAGGAAGATGACCTTGCTCTACCAGATCTAAAACTACACTATAAAGTAAATTGCCTGGTACTGGATGAGAAAGAGAGTAATGAATTAATATAGGATTAATATACGTACAAAAGAAACAGTAGTAAATTACTATAGTAATCTATTATTTGATATAAACTTCTGGGATAAGAATTCATTATAAAACCAAAATTGTTGGAAAGCTGGAAAATAGCATGGAAATTGAGGGGATGCCTATCAACTGGAGAATGGCTGAACAGGTTATGGTATATGATTGTTATGGAATACTATTGTTCTATTAAAACCATGAATAGTCAAACTCTAGAGAGGCACAAAATGTATTACAAGAACTGAGGCTAAAAGAAGGGAGGATACTGATAATAATGTATTATCCTATTACAACTTATTGTAATCTCTTTGCTAGGGAGATTGCTCTATAATTCTTTGTCTGTTTTGGCTTTTCCTGATTTAGGTATCAGTAACATATTGGTGCCATGAATGGAATTTGGCACAACTCCTCTTATTTTTAAAAATAGTTTATGTAGAATTGGAATTAATTGTTCTTTAAATGTTTGGTAGAATTCACTTGTAAATCCATCTGGACCTGGAGACCTTTTCTTAGAGCATATAGGCATTGACCCACATCTTAATGTGCTCAAATAAGGTCAAAATGGGATCAATTAACAGATCAAGAAATATTCTGTCAGTTCTATGGAAAGGGGAGAAATTTAGTATACTATAAATTGCAAAGTGATTGATTTTGATTACATTAAATTAAAAAGGTTTGTGTTAATAAAACCAATGCTGGCAAGATTAGAAAGAAAACAGAAAACTGGGAAACAATTTTCACATCTGGGGTTCTGATAAAAGTCTCATTTCTAAAATATATAGAGAATTGAATCAGATTTATAAGGTTACAAGTCATTCACCAACTGATAAACAAAGTATATAAACAGCAGTTTTCAAACAAAGAAGTTAAATCACATGAAAAATTACTCCAAATCATTACTGATTAGAGAAATGCAAATTAAAACATCTATGAGGTACCTTTACACCTATCACATTAGCTATGATTATAAAAAAAAGGAAAAGCTATCAGTGTTGAAAGGCTGTGGGAGGATTAGGACATTAATACATTGTTGATGAAGTCATGAACAAACTCAACCATTCTAGAGAGCAATATGGAACTATGCCCAAAAACCAATAAAACTAATCATAACCTTTGACCCAATAATACCAATAATAGGCATATAACCAAAAGAAGTATTTAAAATGAGTTAAGTTCCACATGTTCCAAAATACCCAAATCAGTCCTTTTTGTAGTAGCAAAGAACTGGAAATTAAGGGGATGCCCATCAATTGGGGAATGGCTGAACAAGTTATGGTATATGTATGATATGTAATACTATTGTTCTATAAGAAACCATGAATGGTTGAACTCTAGAGAAGCATGAAATAAATTACAGGAACTGATGCTGAATGAAAGGAGCAGAACTAAGAGAACATTGTACACATTAAAAACAACATTGTGAGTTGATCAACTTTGTTGGATGCAGCTTCTCTCAGAAGTTCAGAGAACCAGAACAACCTGGGAGACCTGTTTTGGCAATACTATGCACATCTAGATGAAGAAAAAAAAAAACAAAACAAAGCAAAAAAAAAAAAAAAGAAAACAGAATCTGAATGAACATTATGCTCACTTAAAAAATTTTTTTGTTTTTCTTTCCTATCTTATCTCATGGTTTTCTTTCTTTTCCCTTAGTAGAAATGACTAATTTGGAAACCTGTTAAATACAAATGTATTTGTACAATGTTCACCAGACTGTTTGCCACTGAGTGGAGTGGAGGTGGGAAGAGAGGGTGGAAGGAAATTATGTAAGTTATAAATATGCATATGCATTTGGATGAATGTTGAAAAACTTTCATAACATGTAGTTGAAAAATAAACTATCACTTGGAAAAAAAGAAGAGTAGTATCATCTTTGGGACACAGACACATTATGAATGTGGCAGGACAAGTTTTTTACAAGGCAGTGAGATGAAGTGACTTGCCTAAGGTCACACAGCTAGGTAATTATTATGTGTCTGAGACTAGATTTGAACTCAGGTCTTCCTGACTCCAGTATTCTATCCACTGTGCCACCTAGCTGCCCCCCCCCCTTTTAGGACACATTCCTTTCTAAAAGTTATATTTGGAAGTGAATTTACTTAGTTTTACTTACAGTGGGACAAAAATAAAAGGATCCAAACCATATTTCTATGCTAGATTGTTGATTTGGGTTGAACTTTTCTTTCTCTTTGATTCTAATTTCTTTGATTATTCTGATTCCTCTTCCATGAACCAACTCTTAAAATAATATATTAATTTATTTGAATTAATGCATGAAAACTGTATGAAAAAGGTTTACCTGAAATAAGTATAAAATAACAATTTTGGGGGGCAGAGTCAAGATGGTGGGATGAAGCTAGCATGCTCCTGGATCTTTTCCCTATACTATGTTAAGTGAAACCTCCACACAGATATTAGAGCTACAGATCCCATTAAAAAAAAAAGTTCTCAATTGTAGACATCATGGAGGATCTTCAGTCAAGGTCAGCTTCTTGGGAGGAAGTGGGGGGAGGAATAAAGCCCACCTAGGCCAGAGAGCTGGAAAGCTAGTAGGGGGCTTCTTGTCACAGCTCAGCTCAGGTCCAACCTCAGCTAGATAGCAAGCCTGCAGGGAGGGTCCCAACCACAGATAAAGTCTTAGCCCTGGGTCCACTGAGGCAATAGGCAGGACAGGGTGGGGAACAAACCACTACATAAGCAGAGCCTGGACATAAAGGAAAGGAACTTCTGTATAACTAATACCTTGGCATGCTATAAGCCAGGAACAAGACCCCAGCCCCAGCACAAAAAGCTTGGGACCTATACTCCCTATACCCTAAGAGCAAAGCTCAACTATTAAAATGAGCAAAACTACAAAAAAGAACACTAACCATGGAAAGCTACTATTCAGAAAAAGATTATTAAAATGCTATCTCAGAAGCAGAACAAGAAAGCAGTGACAAATTACCTATAAGGGAAGTCTCAAAGGAGTCTATGAATTGGATTCAAATCCAAAACCTCATGGAAAAGCTTAAAAAAAAGATTTTAAAAAATCAAAGAAGAGGGGAGGCTAGGTGGCACATTGGATAAAGCACCAGCCTTGGAGTCAGGAGTACCTGGGTTCAAATCCAGTCTCAGACACTTAATAATTACCTAGCTCTGAGGCCTTGGGCAAGCCACTTAACCCCATTTGCCTTGCAAAAACCTAAAAAAACCAAAAAAAAATCAAAGAAGAAAGGAAGAAGAAAAATTGAAAATTATTAAAAATTGACCAAAGGATTCATCTCCTTTAAATAAAAATAACCAAACCAACTGAAAAGGAGTGCAACTCATCTAAAAGTCAAATCAACAATCTGGAAAGGAAATATAACTCATCAAAAAGTAAAATTAACCAATTGGAAAAGGAAAACAACTCTTTTAAAAGTAAAATTAACCAACTGAAAAAGAAATCACAAAAGAAATAGAATCTTAAAAATTAGAATTGGACAAATAGAAGCTATTGATTCCCTGAGACATCAAGATTCCATCAACAAAATCAAAAGGCTGAAAATAATTAAAGAAAAATGTAAAGTATCATTAAGGAAATACAAATGAACAGGAAAATAGATCTAGGAGAGATAATCTAAGAATTATTAGGTCAAGAAGTCAAAATAGTCCTTGATAGATTTCACAGAACACCTCCAGAAAGAGACCCAGAATAAAAAATCTAACTATCATAGCAAAATTCAACTAAAGAAGAAAATACTACAAGCAGCCAAAGAGAAGCAATTTAAATACAAAGGAAGCACAGGACTTATCAGCTTCAGCATTAAAGGATCAGAGGACCCAGAATTTGATATTTCAAAGGGCAAAGGACCTTGGATTAAAACCAAGAATTAACTATCTTGCAAAATACATCAATCTGTTAGGGGAAAAGATGGACTTTTCAATGAAATAAAGGACTTCCAAAATTTTCTGAAAGACCAGTATGAACAGAAAATTCAATCTTCAAATCAAGAGATGCATAAAAAATGGAAAGGGGAAGGGATAAAAAACATTAGTCAAGAGCATTAAACTGTATAGATAAGGGAAGATAACACTTGAAACTCTTGAGAATTATATTTCTCTTAGGATAGTTAAAGAGTTAAATATAATAGAAGGGATTGTACTTAGAAAATAGGGGCATGGTTGGTTCTTGTCCTTTGTTATCAAAGAAGACCAGAATGGCATCACTATGTTTGTGATAAATTACAGTGTGTCCAGTTGTGGTTGATCAATTCAATGTGAGCTCAGAATGTTCTACCATAAGTCAGGCACAATTAGTCCTAGAAAATACCTGGGTCTTGACTATAAACTTATGTATGTCACATTTCCTTTGAGCTACTTTAATTCTGCCTAGCTCATAGATCTCAGCACCTTCTCTGATGAGGGTACCCTATGCTAGGTGGTCCTGTGCCTGTGTCTCCCATGCCTTACAATCAATTCTAAAGTTTTTAAGAGAGACTTTCAGGATATCCCAATACTTATTTAGAGGCTCTATACATAATTAAATCAGAAGTGGCCTTACTTTATTAGATATCTTAGTTAAGAAGTAGTACAATAGGGGCAGAGGGTAGAAGCATACTTAGAAGTATTAGACATAAATAGATTAGGAAATGGTCTTACCTTAAACCTAACTTTAGTTAAGGGGGGCGGGGTTAGTTAAAGGGACAGAAGGAGAGTATGTACCTGAAACTTTGGGAAGGGTTGTAGGGATATGGATAGAGTACTATAGAGACAGAGGGAGAGAGAGTATACTTAGAGGGACTGGACATGAAAACATCATGAAGAGATTATGCTTTGCTTGATCATTTGTTTACATTTAACAGAAGTATGTTTGAAAGGGATATAAATGATTCATGAAAGGATTTGACTTTGCATGATGCTTTGGCTCATGAGGATTGTGTATCCATGGAGGGTATTTGAAAACAAAAGATATGATATAAAGTCATAATTTGATATGATTTATGACTCTTGAGAAGTATATTTTTAATGAGACAGGAGAGAGAAGGGTAGTTAATATCTATGAGCCAATGTTGCTTATCAATCAATCAACCTTTGAGAATTGTACTTCCATCAGGACAGAGAAAAGGAGTACATTTTGACAAAGGGGTTGTAGGTACAATACAGGTACAATAAAAAAGGACTAAATAAGAAGAAGGCTAGACATTAGTGGATAAATAACATTAGGAGAAGAGGTACAAAAAGCTATTATAGTAGAGGGCTAGGAAAGAAAGGTTGTACTCAGTAAACACTGAGTAAATTCTACTCAATAGATTTGAGGGAATGATATACATTCCCAATTGGGTTTAAAAATCTTTCTTACCTTAGAGGGAAGTTGGAGGGGAAAGGGGAAAAAAAGGAGAAGAAGGAACTGATGAAAGGAAGACAAAAGTAAAAGTTAAAATTTAAAAGAAAACTTTAAGGGGAAAGAGAGCAAAACATTGGTGAGGAGGAATAAGAGGAAATGAAAGAGGAAAGTATAATAAGGGAAAGATAACATGGAGGAGTATATAGAATTAATAATCTTTACCGTATCTGTGAAAGGATGAATTCTTCCATAAAATGGAAGCAGATGGAAGAATGGATTAAAAATCAGAATTCTGTATATGTTTACATTACAAGAAACACATTTGAAGCAAAGATATACACATAGACAATGGTAAAAGGCTGGAACAAAATATATTATGCTTCAATGGAAGAAAAAAAAACAAGGGTAGCAATCCTGATCTCAGACAAAAGAAAAGCAAAAATAGATCTTATTAAAAAGGATAAGGGAACTACATCTCCTTAAAAGGCAATGACATTATATCATTATTAAACACACACATATTATACATACATATATATGTATATATGTATATATATATATATATATATATATATATATATATAATGGTTTAGCATCCAAATTCTTAGAGGAGAAGCTGAATAAATTATAAAGAGACATACAGCAAAAATGTACTAGTGGGGGACCTCAACCTCTTTCTCTAAGAACTAGATTAAATCTAACCACAAAATAAACAAGAAGGAAATTTAAGAAGATGAATAATCTTTTAAAAAATTAGATATGATAGATCTCTGGAGAAACTTGAATGGAAATAGAAAAGAATATGCCTTTTTCTCTGCAGTACATGGCACTTATACCAAAACTGACCATGTACCAGGGCATAAAAACATTACAATCAGTTGTAGAAAGGCAGAAATAATAAATGCATAATTTTCAGCTCAGGATGAAATAAAAATTACATGGACCATGGAAAGATAAACCAAAAATTAATTTGACACTAAATAACCTAATTTCAAAGATTGAGTAGTTCAAAAACAAATTATAGAAATTATCAACCAAGAAAATGACAAGAAAAATGACAACAAAGAGATATATCAAAATTTATGGGATGCTGTCAAAGGTGCTTTTAGGGGAAATTTTATATCTCTAAATGCTTATAAAATAGTGAAAGAAAAGATCAATGAATTGGGTATGCAACTAAAAAAGGTAGAAAAATAAATTAAAGATCTCTATTTAAATACTAAATAAAAAATTCTGAAAATCAAAGATAGATTAATAAAATTGAAATCTGCTAATCTAAACTAATAAAAACCAATAGTTGGCTTTATTAAAAAAAATAGACAAACTTTTGTTTAATCTGATTTAAAAAAGAAAGAATATCAAATTACCAGTATCAAAAATGAAAAGGTGAACTCATCACCAATGAGAAGTAAATTTAAGAGTTAATTCAGAGCTATTTTGCCCAACTGTTTGCCAATAGATTTCACAACCTGAGTGAAATGAATGAAAATTTACAAAAATACAAACTATCCAGATTATCAGAAGATGAAATAAAATACTTAAATAGCCTCATTTCAGAAAAAGAAATTGAAGAAACCATTGATAAACTCCCTAAGAAAAAGTCTCTAGATCCAGATGGATTTTCAAATGAATTCTACAAAACATTTAAGAAACAATTAGTTCTAATTCTACATAAATGATTCTTAAAAATAGGAGTGGTGCCAAATTCCATTTATGACACTGATTTGGTGCTGATACCTAAACCAAGAAGAGCCAAAACAGAAAATGAAAATTATAGACCCATCTCCCTAATGAATATTGTGATGCAAAAAATGTAAATAAAGTTTTAGTAAAGAGATTACAATAAGTTATCACTCTGATAATATACTATTATCAGGTAGGATTTATATCAAGTAGGCAGGGATGGTTGAAAATTAGGAAACAATCAGGGGCGGCTAGGTGGCGCAGTGGATAAAGCACCGCCCCTGGAGTCAGGAGTACCTGGGTTCAAATCCAGTCTCAGACACTTAATAATTACCTAGCTGTGTGGCCTTGGGCAAGCCACTTAACCCCATTTGCCTTGCAAAAACCTAAAAAAAAATTAGGAAACAATCAACATAATTGAACATATCAATAATAAAATCAACAGTAACCATATGATTATCTCAGTAGATGCTGAAAAAGTCTTTGACAAAATACAACATCCATTTCTATTCAAAAACACAGAGAGTATAAAATAAATGGAGCTTTCCTTAAAATAATAAGTAGTAACTATCTAAATCCATAAGCAAACATTTTAAGTAATGGGGATAAATTAAGTGCATTTCCAATAAGATCAGGGGTGAAACAAGGATGTCCACTATCACTATTACTATTCAATATAGTATTAGAAATGTTAACATTAGTAGTTAGAGAATAAAAAAAGCAACCAGAAGGGATTAAATTTGGCAACGAGGAAGTGAATCTTTCACTCTTTGCAGATGATATGTTGGTAAACTTAAGGAACTAGAGAAAATCAGCTAAAAAACTAATTGGAACAATTAACAGCTTCAGCAGAGTAACAGGGTATAAAATAAAGCCATGTAAATCATTAGCATTTGTATATTTGAACAATAATGCTCAAGGAGAACATTAAAAATACTTGGAAATCTAACTCCCAAGACAAACCTAGAATTAAATGAACAAAATTACAAAATACTTTTCACATGAATAAAGTCCAATCTAAACAAGTAGAAAAACTTCAGTTGCTCATGGTTAGGTAGAGCTAACATAATTAAAAATGACAATTCTATCCAAATTCAATTACTTATTCAGTGTCATAGCAATCAAACAACCAAAAATGTATTTTACACAGCTACAAAAAACTGTAATAAAATTCATCTGGAGCAACAAATGATCAAGAATATCAAAGGGGGGGGCAGCTAGGTGGTACAGTGGATGGAGCACCGGCCCTGGAGTCAGGAGTACCTGAGTTCAAATCCAGCCTCAGACACTTAATAATGACCTAGCTGTGTGCCCTTGGGCAAGCCACTTAGACCCACTGCCTTGCAAAAACTTAAAAAAATAAAAGGAAATACTCTGTCAGATATAAGGAAAGAAGAGAAACCAAACAAGAAATAGAGTATATATTATAAAATGTAAAATGGATGATTTTGACTATTAAATTTAAAAGTTTTTGCACTTATAAGTATAATGCTGCCAAGATTAGAAGAAAAACAAAGCTGGGAAACAATTTTAATTGCTAGGGGTTCTGATAAAGATCTCATTTCTAAAATATAAAGAGAATTGAATCAAATTTATAAGGTTACAAATCATTCTCCATTTGAAAAATGATCAAAGAATCTGAATAGGCAATTTTCAAACAAAGAAATTAAAATCCTATGTAATCATATGAAAAAATGCTCCAGATCATTACTGATTAGAGACATGCAAATTAAAACAATTCTGATGTACCACCTCATACCTATCAGATTGGCTAAAATGATTAAAAAAGCAAATTACAATATTGAAGAGATTGGGGGGAAAATTGGACATTAAGGGTGAAACTGTGAACTTATCCAACCATTCTGGAGAGCTATGGAACTACGCCCAAAGAGCAATAAAGCTGATATTCTGTTTGACCCAGCATTAGACGTATTACTAGGTCTATATCTAACAGAAATTTTAAAAAATTGGGTTAAGTCCCACATTTCAAAAGTATTTATAGCAGCTCTTTTGTAGTGGCCAAGAACTGGAAATTGAGATGATGCCTATTAATTGGGAAATGGTTGAACAAGTTGTGGTATATGAATATTATGAAGTACTATTGATCCATAAGAAACCATGAATGGTCAGACTTTAGAGAAGCATGGAAAGAATTACATGAACTAAAGCAGGGCAAAAGAAGCACATTGTACACATTAACAGCATTATATGATGATGATCAACTTTGATGGATGCAGCTCCTTTTGGCAGTTCAGAGATCTAGGACAACATTGGGAGATCTGTTACAGACAATGCTATCCTCTTACAGAAGAAAACAGAAAACCACAGAATCTGAATGGATACTATGTTCAATTTTCTAAAAACTTCTTATATATTTTTCCTTCCTATCCCATAGTTTTCTTTCATTTCCCTTGATTCTAATTCCTTGTACACAAAGTGACTGTGTTAACATATTAAATGCAAATATCTGTGTACACCATATACTAGATTGTTCACCACTGAGGGGGGAGGGAGAAGGGTAAAAAGCTAATATATAAATATGCAAGTGGATGAATATTGGAATTTTTCATAATATGTAACTGGAAAAATAAAAAAGTTTTTAAAAAAGAAAAAATAGTAAATTAGGGTTAAAGGATCAAAGGTATAGATCTGGAAGAAACCTCAGAAATCATTGAGATCAACCCCTTCATTTTATAGTTGAACAAATGGAGAAGCTGGGAACATAAATTACCTGCTTTGGTTAACAATAACTTTGGTTAAGCAGATAGTATTAGAAGCAGGATTTGAATCAAGGTCCTCTAAATCAATTAGCATGCATTGTTTCATATTGAATACAGCTCCTAGGCTCGATTTTTTTAAAATAAATATTTTACATAATCATAATTAATCTAGAAAAAGTAGAAGAATATTTTACTACATGTTTTAATAGATTTTTAAAGGGGAGAAGATTAAAATAAGAGACACTTTCTAGTTTTGCCATTTGGAAACACTGTATGATGTAAAATCCTGCAATTTATTCTTCTACTCTTCCATTTGTAGGCTTAGGTCTCAGAACTCACTTACTACATGCCATCAAATTTTACTTTTATGTGTATTAGGCCCATATTTGAACTTATGTAGTCTTTTCCTGTATTCTAGCTCTATGCTTTCACCTACCTAGGATATCTCCATGAAGGGCAAAGGTATTATATACAATATTCATTATAGCTTCTTCCTTTCATCTTCTACCCAATCCAATTTTTTCAGTGTTAGCAACATTCTACCAGTCTTCTAGCCTACACATCATGTAATAATCTTTTTCCTCCCTTCATTCCTTTTCCTAATTAATCTATCCCCAAGTTCTTACCTAAAAATCCCTCTTCAATTTATTCAATATTGTACTTATTCATTATTCTTGAAGGATGAGATCTACCTACCACTTTGTGAAAGTCTCTTAGTTTTAGGTTTCTTTGCCTTTAACTCTGCCTCCCAAATCCAATCTATTTTACATATTGCTCACAGTTAAGTTTCCTTAAAACAGCAGTCCTACTGTGCCATTTTCCAACTTTGTAATCTAATGAGACTTCCTGTTACCTCATATCCAGATACATATGCTTGGCTATCAAAACTCCTTATAATCTGGTCCCACTATACCTATCCATTTTAATTTAATCATACCTCTTCCATAAATATATTCCACTTCAGTCAGATCAGTGTCTTTAATCATATGCTGATTAGCATGATTAGTTCATGTTAATTAATATACTTCAATGATTGTAATTAATTATATTTTATTAATTATTATCAGTAATAATAATTTATTATTGTAGCTAGCATATGTCAAGGTCATTTTTGCCTCTTGTGAGAAAATTTTCTCCTCAAGAAGACCAGTAACTATTCTATATCTCTTTCTCATTTTTGAGCCTGTACTTGATCCATTATCCTGACAAGAGGTCATACAATTTAGAATGAAGAAGTTAATAAGTATAAGTCCCACTTTGGTCACTGTCTTTGCAAAAGTCACATCAACTCTCTGTCCCTCATTTCCTCATCTGAAAAATAAAGAATTTGGTCTAAATAACTTGTAAGTTCATTATAATTACAACTTTCTGTGATGTGACTCTGGAAATTATTGTAAAAACAACTTTTCCCATGTTTCCATGGTGTAAGGAATTCCCTCTGCCTACAGTGAAAGAGGTCTGGGTTTATCTTCTCACTGAATCCTTCAGAAGAGATAGTAGATATTACATATAGATTCCTATATTGCATGGCTATAACCTATCATTGCTTTACTGTATTTCAGGCCCAAACTGTTTTGCAGAAACTACTGTCATCCCTGCTGGAAGAGAAGTGAAGACAGATGAGTGCACTATATGTCACTGTACTTACGAAGAAGGCACTTGGAGAATTGAACGGCAAGCAATGTGTACTAGACATGAATGCAAGCAAATGTAGAAAATTCACAAATCCAAGTACTCTAATGTTTTGTTTTGTTTTTTACAAAGAAAATTTACTTCAGATGACCCCGGGAAATATGAATAAAAATGTGAAGATTTTTGATGAGAAATAATAGATAAAATTGGTATTTTGCTTTTCATAGTAACATAATTACTGCAAATCAAAGAAATGAAGATATTTAAAAGGAAAAAAAAACTTTTGACAAAAATTCCTGTCTAAATAAATGTGCTATTTTCACAGTGAGTATGCTGAATTACACTATTCAATATTAATGTATTTCTATAATCCCATTAGAGAGCTTATATTAAATGTTTTCTATAGTTACAGATTAAAAAGCAGTATTGTCAACTCTCCCTACTGTGCATCTGCATACATATTTCTATACTGATTTGATGAAATGGGCACCTTTGTTACCGATAACACTCTAACACATGTGGTGATTGGAATCACAAAATGACAAGCTACCCAGACTTTGAATTACTTGGTTGCAAACCTATTCTGATATAAGCAATCTCATTCTTTGTTTTAACATTCATATTTCTAATGTTTATCTTCTAAAGAGCAACTTTCAATCACATAAATGATTGTGCTTTTAAAAATCTTCTTTCCTCTATCTTTTAGGAAATTGAGGTACAGAAATTACAAAATGCTATTCATGTACAGAACATTTGATAAAGCTTCACAGTCTCAAAGCTCTTAAAGGGACTTTAGTCTTTATCTTGATAATACATTTTGTTTTCAAGCATAACTAGATTTTTCTATAAACTTAAAAACATCAACCAAGATGGGAGGGGAGGAGAGCTGGAATCCTTTCATGACTATTTTATAGTACTAAGACATGCAGAACCACAGCGGGAAAATCAACAGTCTTTAATTCAATGCTGCAAGCATTTATTAAACACCAACTATTTGCCAGACCCTATGTTAGGTACAGTTATATAAATAAAAATTAAACCAGTCCTTGCCTTCAAGGACCTTATGTTCTTTTAATATTTAAATCAAACATATAAATATAAAAATAATTTTATTGAATAAAAAAATAATAGCCTTCCTCACATGGTTTATAGTTTAGCTGAAAGCAAAATATAACCTAACATGATTTGTTGCAGATATTAATTGTTGCAGAAGAATTAGAGCATATCTTCCAAAGATACTTTCAAACTGAAATAATATATCTTATAACATAGATACTAGTCTTGTCCATCAACAAACACTGCAAAGTTGTTCTACTGTTTCCTTAGACTAATGATGCTTAACTCAATAAAACAGATGTAAAACAAATACAGTTGAATACAAGTACGGTTCTAATTCACTTCCATAGTACTGAAGAGACAATGTAATATATCAATTCATTCCAAAGCAGAAAATATTTTTAGAGGCCTCCTTTGTTAAAGGCACAATAGTAAATTCAAGGATACAAAGAAAAACAAGTGGCCCCTGCCTTTGAGGAGTTTACATTACTCTTAAATGTATGGGAAGTGACCAACATATATTTTAAGAGATGATTCCATACCAATGTAGACCCATTCCCACCATAAGCTCTTTTCCAACTTGGTTATTCTATAAGATTTGAAATACAGGTGCAAAGGAGATTGTGGTATTAGGACAGAGAAGACCCAATTGGAGCAAGTTTTCATAGCTTCACATCCATTTTTCAAGCACATATATTTGTTGAGCTAGAAACTTTCTGTGAAGTGTGAAGTTTCAAATGGGATTAAAACTGATTCATGGTGAGAAGGCACTAAAATATAAACCAAATGGATGCTCACACCTGATACCTGCAGGGATTAAATATTCTAGGAAGTGAAGCTGAATAGATCTGATTGAATCATAGAAGGACCTTCCCTTTCCTCTCTAGAGTTTAAGAGCAAGTTTTCTCCCCCACCCCACCCCGACCTTTTCCCCTTGAATATCACCAGACTGCAGAGCTTCCTCTTCTAATTAACCAGGAAACAGTATAAACCAGAACTGAAGTTAAGGCTTGGATTAAAGTTTGAGGATACTTGCCTTAATGTAAAATAGTATTGTTTGCAATTTACAAGCTAAAGTTCTGTTAATTTTTGATGATTAATTCTTGATATTGTCTTGAATATTCCTATATTAAATAAACACATGCAAACCTAGGGAGTATATATATATATATATATATATATATATATATATATATATATATATATCTCACTCAGTCATTTTCATTTTTAAAAAGCTATAGTTGCTTAATCAACAATGAAATCTATTCTTTGCTATAAATGTATAACAAATTCATTCAGAAACTAGGTTAGTTAGATTGGTTCTTACTTGGATTTGAACTACCTGCCTCCACAAACTGACTTAGGCAGCTCTTTATCATAGCTGAGGAGGAAGATTTCTAGACTTGGGGTGGGGGGAAGATTCTTATTTCTTAAGGAGTTCCTCAGATCTCAATAAAACTTCTAAAAGCTCTATTTTTGAATAAAAAAAAACAAATTCCAAATGGCCCTAGAGATAAGTGCCTTTTCCAAAATATCTGAAGTTATATTCAATGGATTTCTTCCATTCTGATCAAAATGAAAGATTTTTAAGACTATATAATTTCTTTGAATGATTAATTGCTTTTTTGATCCATGCCAATAAGAATGCCTTAGTTGGATGAAAATTTGCAAGTTTTGAAATTTGGCTTATTCATAAGCACAAGGAGCTTTCAGTGTTGAATTTTTAAAATTTTCATCAGTTTATATATTCATTTTTGAGATATCCTGGGAAGAGTGATGGTTTGCTTTTTTATCATCAATAATTTCAAACATATATATATATATATATATAAAATATTATGTCCAAGGCACTGTACTCTTTTATGTAAAGCTTAACTGCACCATTATGAACAACCTGCATAGACTCTATACTATGCAGATGGATCACATTCTCCTTGCATTTCCAAGTATCCCAAGGAGTTAAGCTAAAATCTCATACTGAGCTCTGAACCACCTGAGAACACCTAATCTCTACAAATCATGGTCATTTTCCATGCAACATTAAAACAACTGGTAAGTTCCCTAAATAATTCCATCAAATCTGAGGGTTGATGTGTAGACTAAACCACTATTAAAATAAGGTTTTCACTTTTTAGCCAATTGTTTAAGCATCATGTCTAATGATAACTGAAATCAAATTCCAAATCAAATTACTATTTACATAAGAGCATGGATAAAATTAATTTGGCCTTTTGGTAAATTGAAATGAAGCATGTGGTAGTAAGGGAAGCATCTGAGTGATTTGTCAGATGCAACCTATATACTTCTAATATATTGTGTGTGCTCCTTTTACTAATATCATGGAGCTATAAAATATTAGAGCTAGAAGGAACTATATAAATCATCATCTTTTTCCTATGGATAAAACAGACTCATAGAAGGAAAAAGGATTTTCTAAGGTCATGTGTTGGTAGCAGGGCTGGAAAGAATGAAAAGACTTTGTAACTTTATGGCATGAAATTCTTTTATATACATTTTACTCTTTTCTCAATTACCAATAATTTCTAACACCTTTCTTCTTCCTAAAGACTATAAATGAATAGTAGATACATAGCTGGATGGTAAGTAGATAGGTAGAAAGATATGATAGCTACATACATTTATCCACCTACATACAAAAATCCACCAAGTTTCCATGGCAGATATTCACACATAAGAAACCCCGCCCCTCCTTTTCCTCCTCCTCCTTCTCCTCTTCCTCCTCTTTATGTATTTCTCCATACATATACAAGCTAGATATTATTATTATTATACATGCATGGATAGAAAGAGAGGAAAGGGGAGGTATTCCACAAGGAGTCTGGATAGAAAATCTGGATAGAAAGTTCTGGTATAGAAACTATATATACATACATATATACATATATATATGTATATTATGTATTATATAATTCACTATGTATTAAATAAGATGCTATATAATATATAATAATTATACATAATTAAGTATATATTCACACTCATACACCAAAAAAGAGAGAAAGAGAAAATCTATTATTCTTGGGCAGGTTGGGGAAGTGGATCTTGCCAATATAGAAGGTACTATCAACAACACAGATTAGCAAATCATCTATAATTTAACATTTTAGTGAGTTGCATGAGAATACTGAGAGGTTAAGAGATTAAGTGACCTGTTCCTAGAAGTTTAAGTAGAAGGTGTCAGAGGCAAAACTGAAAACAAATCTCCCTGAGTTCAAAGACACCTATCAATCCAATCTGATAGATGACCTCTCCTTTCTATACACAGAAAGACAAATAGAGACAAGACATTTGATTTTACTGATAGAGGAACTCTTGGATCAATAAATTGTCTTCACCAGTGGAAGTCATCACTTTGCAACATATAGCGTTAGAGTGTTGCCTAGATCATTTAGGGTTTAATTAACTTACCTGGGTCACACAGCATTTATTTGCATATGAATACATGCTTACATATAAATGTTTATATGAAATTAGTGAATGTCTTTATTTATAAATATATCCATTAATTTCAAATGAAATTATTGAAAAGCACATAATCTCTGCCCTAATGACAACTTCATCTACAATGAAGTCATGTAGGAAATATCTATGAGAGGAACAGGTACAGATGAAATCATTTAAATATTTGCATCACCTTTTATTATTTTATTTCAAACATAGGTAATCAGAAACAAATCCACTGAAAGTTCATATTTTAAATGTATAGCCTACTGGTATGTAAACTAAGATGAACCATGATATAATTGCTCATAATTTCTTGAACATGCAGATGAAGAATTGGGGTTTGGTTTTGTTTTTCTTTATATAAGCTTCTAACATTAAAAAAAGACTTTATGGTGATAAATATATCTGGAATAATAGATAACAGCACAATGTTCACAGTATTCTTTCTGCTTTGTCATTCTGGCCCCACAACCTCTCCAAAATAATTCTGACAAAACTTGAATAGAATTCATACCCTAGATATTCTGACAAAATTAATTTTGCTTTGGTATTGCCACAGAGTTTATTTTCTTCTACATGTTTTATCATAAACATATTAGTAAATATTTAATGAATTACCTTAGTAACATGAAATTAATATAGTCCTATACATAAGTTCCAAAAAACAATGCAAACTGCACCCACAAGTCAAGTGAGTGTCCCTCTTTTGAATCATTTTTTTGTTTTATTTATTTAAAGCAATGTGTTAAATGACTTGCCCAAGGTCATACAGCTAGGCAATTATTAAGTATCTGAGGGCAGATTTGAACTTAGGTCCTCCTGATTCCAGGGCCTGTGCTCTATCCACTGTACCACCTAGTTGTTCTTTAATTTTTTTAAAGAAAGATTTTATTTATTTTGAGTTTTCCAATTTTCCCCTATTCTTACTTCCCTCCCCCACCCCCACAGAAGGCAGCCTGTTAGTCTTTACATTGTTTCCATGATGATCTAAGTTGAATGTGATGAGAGAGAAAAATCATATCTTTAAAGAAGAAAAAGCAAAATTACATAAGATAACGGGTTTTGGGTATTCTTCTTTCAACAAGAGTTTTGTGGAAAAGATTCAGGGATCTTAATGAATTGAAAGTTAAACATGAGCTAGGAGGCTACATTGATTGAAGCAGAATATGTCAAACAAAGACCATAGTAAGCATACTTTATTCCAACTCGGTCAGATGACATCTGGTTTAATGTGTTTAATTCTAGGCACTACATTTTAAGAAGAATGTCTGTAAACTGGATCATAGGAAGGGGAGGGTAACCAGAATAGCTGAAGAACTGAATGGCCTATTCTATGAGGACTGAAAGACCTGGGGATGTTTAGCCTCAAAAATAGAAAACTTAAAGGGAAAATAATAGTTGTCTTCAAGCAGAGGGAGGGTTTCATGAACAAACAAGATTATAATTTTCATTTTGGTTACAGAAGACAAAAATGATATACTGAGTAGAAGTTGAAAAAGGTAGATTTCAATATAATAGAAAGAAATTCTAACAAGCACTGTTCAAACCTGGAATGAGCTGCTGCTTCATGAAGTAGTGAAATCCTCCATTAATAGAGGTCTTCAAATTGCTAGGGATTGGAGAGTGAGGAAGGAGAGGTTCCTGTTTGGGTACCTAAAGAGAACTGGATGACTTCTGAGAGCTCTACGAAATCAAAGAATCAGTGATTCTGTAAACAAGTAAATGAAATGAAAGGACTCAAAGAATACTGTTTTGAATGTCAAAAATTTATGGTTTTCTAAATTTCCCCACTGTATCAATATGATAGTCCTTTCTGAAACAAAAATGCCACCTGCTGTTACACTTCTGAACAAACTCCAAATACATAGCTTCTTAAATGAATGAGGCCTACAGTATAATGGCTATATAGACTCTAATACTGAGAAGTATTCATACATCTGAGGTTTCAATAAAATTTAGAAAATTAACAAAGTGGAAATTTCCTCAAAATGTTTCACAAACCTTTTACAATTTTATGGACTGTAAAAAATCTATTTAATTCACTCCTGTGGGAAAATGCAAAGAAGAAAAACATAATTGTATAGCTGAAAAATTATGCAGCTACAAATTATCAAAAGTTATCAATACATAATTCAAATTCAAAATTATGTCTTCAGCAATATATATATATATATATATATATAGAGAGAGAGAGAGAGAGAGAGAGAGAGAGAGATACACATCATTAAGACTGGCAACATACTGTTAGCTGGAAGCTGTTCTAATTATCACAGATATCTTTCATCTGTTTAATTTTTCCAGAAAATGTAAGCATTTCTCACTTTTTAAGTCACAATATTTAAACATTTGCTGGTCTTCAAATTTTAAGTAGAATTGTTTCAGAATAAATATTTTCAAGATTTCTATTAAGCTATTTGTATTATTTATGTCACATAAACCTGAAATCACTTTCCTCATCTGTTTGATTATCCTGATAAATTCATACCTTGAGTTAAAAACCTTAAAGGCAATTTTTTTTACTGTAGGGGGTTACTCTCTCAGGATTCAGTTTAAAACTTAAATAATTTTCAGCTTCTTTGTATGGTCAAAAGTTTCAAAAGATATATACTGCACAAAGCTCTGAAGAAGGAAATTTCCTTTGTAAATTTGGTAAATCAATTATATGTTATCTTTGTTTTTGGCAAGAGTAGTTATTAAGTACTAATATATCTATTAACATATTTTATGAATTATTTTCTCATATTCATTGGAGATTGTAGGCACCAACTAAGTAGGAATTAGGGTATAGTAACAAAAACAAAATGTCTGGGATCAATTAGGAAGTTTGCTAATTGTCCAAAAATGGACTAATTAAGTTGGTCCAGAACCCCACAAGGAAGAAGCCCAAATCTTCTAGGACGTATAGCAAAGTATGCTCCTCTTAGCAAGCCAAAATTAGATCTGGCATGCTATTACATAGACCCAAGGCTAAAAATCATGTGATTAACTTAGAACCAGATAACTTTAGTTAGAAAACAACTAAATAATTTAGGGTATTAGTCTTTTTATAAGATATATTTTTATTTTAGCCACACATTCAGTTATTTGCAACCTTATTTTCTACTATCCATGCTCTTGTGATTAAGACCGAAAAAGTTCAACCTCATAGTCTAGAGTGGCAGAATGGATAAGAAAGAGGATGTCAGAAATGGACGTTAATATATGAGAAGAGAAGGGGAAGAGTTTTGGAGAACAAGTTCAGATTATTTCTGAACCATTCAGGTTCAGGGATCAATGTTAGGAAGGTCTAGCAGCCTTTGCTAGAAAGTAGAAACCAGTGAAGATTGGAAGTTTTAGAAGGAAGAAAACATCTAGAGTTTTTCTGATTAGTTCAGTCTAAGAATAATCTGTAGTTAATGGGGATGACACATTAGGACATCAGATTTTAGAGCAGCCTGCTCAATCATCCAAATGGTTGATCTTAACATTCTGAAAAACTATTTTTATTTTTAGATTTTTTTCTAAATCACAATGCCCTTTATTAGATTACAGTCATTATTTGTTTATTTTTTACTTTGTATTTTAGGACAGAGAACAGTGATTTGGTATAGGGATCCATCTTTGCCCTCAAGGAATTTATGTTCTACTAGAGTAGGCTTCTTTTTTATGTTATTGATCCCTTTGGTAGTTCTAGTGATACCTGTGAACCCCTTTCCAGACAAATGAGTTTTTATTGTTTAGTTGTTTCAGTCATGTCCAACTCTTTATGATTCTTTTGGGGAGTTATCTTAGAAGAGATATCAAGGTGGTTTGCCATTTCCTTCTCCAGCTCATTTTATAGATGAGGAAACTGAGGCCAGTGGAGTAAAATGACTAGTCAAGAGTCACACATCTATTGTCTGAGGCAAGATTTGAAATCAGCTGACTCCTTATGTATCCACTCTATCCACTGCATCTCAATATTTTTAAATAATAATAATATGATCTACATTCTAGGAACAACAGTTGACAGTTGAGTGAAGGATGAACTTACAGGAACTAGAGAAAGTAATAGCCCAGGCATGATGTGAGAAGACCCAGTTCAAGGGGGAGTTGGCAGTGTGAAAGGAGAGAAGGGAATCTAGAAGAGATTAGATATGGGAATTGAGAGGAAATGAGGAGTTAAAGATATTATCTAAGTTGCTAGCACAGATGACTGGGAAGCTGGTGGCACTCCCAATAGTGATAGGAATTTAGGAAGAGGAGGGGATTGGGGTTTGCAGATTTAAGATGTCTGTGAGAATCCAGTCTGAGATGTCTATTAAGTAGTTAGAAATTTGAGACCACAGGTCAAGAGAGAGAATTTAGGTCTGGATAAGTAGGTCTGATAATCATCAGTGTAGAAATTATAATTGCATAGATATGGTAACTGATGATATTATCAAGTGAGATAGTATAGAGAGGGAGAAAAGAAGAGGGCCCAGGACAAAGCACTGTCCCTGTGAGACCTAGCTGAAGATCCAACCAGGGAAATGGAAGGTGCCAATGGAGAATAGTATCATGAAATCTTGAGAAGAAAGTATTAAGAGAAGAGTGATTGGCACTGTCAAAGGATATATTAGTGAGGGGAAGAAATTGAAAACTACTGCAATAATCCAGATAGGAAGTGATAAGTGACTGAACTAACATAGATACAATTTGAGTGGATAAAAGGGAAAAAAAGGTGAGAGATGTTGGGCAAGGCAAGTCATTGAGCATTTATACATCTAATTTGTTCCTGGTACAGTGAAGAACAACAGAGATGTCCCAAAGAGATCACAGTCCAATTGGTAGGAATTTGTAACTGTTTTCATTTGGAATAAGACAAGAGAAGGAAAAGGACTCAGAGAGACTACTACAATCTCATTGAGTGGGCAACTACTAAGTGATCTGACAGAGGAGGTTGATATCTTCTTTTCAATGTATAGTCTTAAAAATTACTTAGATCACTGAAAGATTAAGTAACTTGTCCAGGGTCACACAGTCAGCATGATTTGAACCCATTTTCTGACTCGAGGGCCAACTCTATCCATGATGTAGCATTGCCTCTCAGAAAGAGACACATTTATATAATGCTTTAAGTTTTTAAAAAATTTACAAATAGATTTGAAAAGTTATGGGTGAGAGAGGTTGGGGAAAAAAACCTGTTAGAGTGAAGGATGATGGCAAAAGTAATACAGAAGTTTAGAAAAGGGATAGGTTGAGGGAGGGAGGAGGGGAGTGCTGTGTGGTACTATATATCTTGTCTAGCCTAACTAGAATTTGAACATCAATACCAGACAGTATTTAGATCTTTGGCATCATCAGGAAGAACCCAAATGAAGCAATTTGAAAGAGATATCATCTCAAGAATATAAACATAGGGAAGTTGAACAATTCTTTAAACATGCTTGGGAGAAAAAGTTTGTGTGATTAAATTACTATAATAAATAATATTTTTCCCCTAAAATCTAATCCAGTATTTCTTTGTAGCATGGAAGTAGCCTGGGTCATGAACTTGAATCAAAGTCTGCCATGGGAACATAGGTTCTGATAAGCCCTATCAAAGTGTAAAGGTTTTGATTATGGACTATAACAGATTGCATATGTCAGTTGTCTGAGGACCAGTCTAGATAAATTTGGGAAGGCTCATCACAGGAACATTACACAAAAACTGATGAACCCTTCTATCTAATAAGTTGTGTAAGAATGGCAAT
This sequence comes from Macrotis lagotis, assembly GCF_037893015.1. Taxonomy (NCBI): domain Eukaryota; kingdom Metazoa; phylum Chordata; class Mammalia; order Peramelemorphia; family Peramelidae; genus Macrotis; species Macrotis lagotis. The sequence goes on from NC_133665.1 coordinate 118,838,540, forward strand.
CTGCATTGAAGATCCTGAAACTCTAGAGGGGAAAAAAAAATTAGTACGTTTATGCAACTAAGGACTAAGAATCACCAGAGATGTTCAGTCTCCAAAAGCTAGAGATAATTAGGAAGTCTACCTAGCTTGGAACTTAAAGCTTTCCCAAAATAATCCAGAGCCTCCTGAACCTCTGAGCTAAGATACATGGTCCACATGAAGGGTCTCTTTTGGAAATGTTCTATTTCTCTACCCTCTTGGAAGGAAGCTAAAAAGCTAGTGCTCCATCTAAGTTTGGTCCTGCCTTGGGAGATCCCATCACCAGATATTTACTGGTCTAGATTCCAGATCCATCCCCATTCCCAGGTCACCAGTATTTGGAATAAAACACATATAGACCATACCCTTGCATTGACAAGATGATCAATACTTATAAGATCTGTCGATTTAGATCCCTGATCTACTGATTCCTCCCTGTCCTATCACTTTCAAACTCTTATCCCCAACTCTCCTAATTTCAATGACTGAGTTGGCATCTACTTAAGTGAAAAGTTTTTTCTCCCTTCTAACTTTCTTACCACCTATCCTATTACAAAATACAATCTATATCCTTGCCTTTCTTTTCTTCTACTGTACACAATTTTATTAACTGCCTTTTGTTTCAAATCTCCTCTTGTGCACACTTCTTGTGCTCCTAGTTGTCTCCAAAAGAACACATCATCCTGTATTCATTTGTACTAACCTTTGGCATTCTTAATCCTCACTACTTCTTCCAGACCTACCTCTGCCCCTGCCTGGGCAAGGTTTGTTGTCCATGAAGATCACTGCATTGTTCTATATGATCATGTCCATGTTTATGGTGTGATAACCTTTCAGATTCCATTCAAACTTTGATCTGGCCTCCCTTTCTAATTTTCACATTTCTGATACCCTATTTATTTGACCAATTAGGTACAATTTTACTTCCTTGAATTTCTTTGCCTCTTTTCCTAGCCCTTTTTCTGGATAATAAATATTATTTAGGTTAGCCATCAATAAAATGATGGTCAGTGATTTCTCTTCATAACTAAAAATGCCAAAGGAGACCTTGCAATGCCTTAAATCCTTTTAGAAAGGGAAATTCCTTGACAACTGAAAATCAACCTTGACTGGTGGACATTTAATGAGGAAATAGAAGTCTTGCTCCTGTTCCTGCTAAGTACATGACTTGATCATGACTTCTCAGCAGCTTCAAGTCATCTGAGCAAGACAAGCTATTTCCATCTGGACTTCTCCAGATTGACTTCTTCATGAGCTGAATTGGCCTACTCTCTAATGGAGGAAATCAAGGACAGTGGGTTGTTTCTCCCAGGCAAAGTTTCACCCAGACTAGATTCTTTCTGTTTATACTGTAAAATAGAAATTAGTTCTCCCCATTGTGGGAGACTGGAGTTCTGCTCAACTAAGAAGCATCTGCCTTGAAGGGGTAGGAGAGCTTATCAGTCAGCCATGTGCTTCAGAGGCTGGCTATTTTAGAAGCTAGGCCTTACCAGAAATAGGAAGAAAGGGGTGTATCACAAATTAATTATTTTTAATGTGGAAGTATAATATTAATTTCTATCAGCACCATTCATTTTTTTCTCAATACTCAGCCTTGGTTCACTCACGATGTTTTTCTGTCTTATTTTTTTCTATTCCTGTGCTATTAAACAATATTGTGAGAAACCATGCAATATATATATTCTTTTAAAAAAATTTTGAAGTACAGATTTTTCCAATTGTATGTAAAGATAGTTTTCAACATTCATTTTTGTACAATTTTTTCCTGGCCACTCTTCCCCCACCTAACATAACAAATAATGTGATATAGATGTTGCATGCACAATCATGTCACACATTTCCATATTAGTCATGCTATGAAAGAAGAATCAGAACAAAAGGGGGAAAACCATGAGAAAGAAAAAACAAAAAAGCAAACTTAAAAAAATGAAAATAGTATGCTTTGATCTGAATTCAAACTATACAGTTCTTTCTCTGATGTGGATGCATTTTCCATCACAAGTCTTGTCTTTGGTCACTGTATTGCTGAAAAGAGTTAAGTTTATCACAGTTGATCATCACACAGTGTTAATATGTACGATATTCTGGTTCTGCTCACTTCACTCAGCATGCATTCATTTAAGTCTTTCATGTTTTTCTAAAATCTGCCTGCTTGTGACTTCTTACAGAACACTAGTATTCCATCACATTCATATACCACAACATGTTCAGTCATTTCCTAACTTAAGGACATCTCAATTTGCCAACACAAAGAGAGTTGCTATGGATATTTTTGTATATGTGGGTTTTTCCCTTTTTATGATCTCTTTGGGGTACAGACTTAGTAGAGGCATTGCTGGATCAAAGAGTAATGCACAGTTTTATAGCCCTTTGGAAATAATTCCAAATTGTTTTCCAGAAAGGTTAGATCAGTTCACAACTTCAGCAACAGTTCATTGGTGTTGCACTTTTCCTACATTCCCTACACCATTTATCATGTCTTTTTTTCTGTCATTTTAGTCATTCTGATAGGTGTGAGGTGGTACGTCAGGAGTTGATTTAATTTGTATTTCTCTAATAGTGATTTAGAGCATTTTTCAAAATTTGATTACCTCCCTAATATCTTTCATATTTCTCTCTTTCCCTCCACTCAAAAGGGCAGCACTCTAGTTCAGGCTTTCATAAGCTTTAACCTGGATTATTGCAATATACTCTAATTAGTTTTGCTGAAACCCTTCCTCACTACCCCCACCTTCCTCCATTTTATCTTTAAATTATCTTGTATTCACTTATTGGTGTGACTAGGATTATATATGAAGAGGGAAGGGACCTCTAGCGTGATCAGGTTATATTCCTTCATTTTATCACAAAAGAAACAGAGACCTAGAAAGAGATCACTCTATTTTTTTGGCATCTAGCAAATTTTATCTTAAATGTTTGTTGAACTGAGTTGAAATTGGTGGAAGCAATATTTGCATTAATGAAAGCATCAATTCAATAAATAAGCATTATAGTATGATCAAAACTATTATCTCTTATTTCTGCTATAATAAGTCTTCTTAAAGTAGTTCAAATTTTAAAAAGTTCAAATATATGTTAGTCCCCTCTTCCCAATTATCATTATCATAACTAATATTTTTATATCTTTTTTCATCATTACTGTGTTGTTCTTATTAGTTGCCATAGAAATTATATTGATTGGGGCGGCTAGGTGGCGCAGTAGATAAAGCACCAGCCCTGGAGTCAGAAGTACCTGGGTTCAAATCCAATCTCAGACACTTAATAATTACCTAGCTGTGTGGCCTTGGGCAAGCCACTTAACCCCATTTGCCTTGCAAAAAAAAAACTAAAAAAAAAGAAATTATATTGTTGGTACACAGATTGCATTCTATTTCAAAATGTGAAAAGTGGACAAAACCCTCTTATTGCCTCATTTTCACAGACAAAATAAAGAGAATAGTTACTAATTAAAGAAAAGCCATAGTCAATAAAGATAATTAAGCCAAAAATCTGATGAATTTTTTCCCTGAACTATCCAGAATTAGTATTACTGGAATTATTTTGAAAGGGCTGTATAATGTAATTGTATTTCTACAAAGTTTTACAATGGTTAAATTTAAAAATGAATAGGATGATCATATACCCCAATCAATATTTGAATAGTTGATACCACTTATAGCCTATAGAGACGTAGCAAAATGGAAATATGCTATAGCTACCCTCTGATAAAGCAGAGCTACAGAACTGAATGTAGAGTTTAAAAAGAGGATCATCTAGTGAAACATAAATTCCCTTCTACAATTTAGCATTCAGGTGGTGCAGAATAGAAATGATAAAAATTGCCCCAAAACCATGTATTTGCTGCTGTAGTAATAGCAGTAATAACTGCAGTAGGAGTGGTAATAGAGTGGCAAGATTTTGGTTCAACCTCAGGAAATGATGGCAGTACATTGTAAGGTTACTGACACATTCTCTCTCTCTCTCTCTCTCTCTCTCTCTCTCTCTCTCTCTCTCTCTCTCTCTCTCTCTCTCTCTCTCTCTCCCTCTTCTCTTCTTCTACCAAGGGACCCCACAGAATTAGAAAACTTTCAACTAATCCAAAACCCTCTTACAAATTAGTAGAGGCCTCCAGAGATAGGCTGACTTGTCTAATGTCAGTGAGCAGAAGAATTAGAATTAATCAGTTAAGAACCTACTATGTGCCAGTAATTTGTGGTAGGCATGCCAAGGATGCAAATACCAAGAATCAAACAATCCCTTCTGACTCCTGGTCAGTACTCTTCCTACTACATTGTGCTGCCTCCTGCATTCTAATATAAAATAGGAATCAGAGAGGAAAAATAATTTTATTCATGAAACTTCCCTTCATAAGTCCACCTGCTGGACTTATTCATTCAGCCTGCCAATGATGCTTATGCTATTTATTCTGTTTCAAATAATAATTATGATGATTATGTTATAAATAGGAATGAGAAAACAGGAATCACTGAACTGGGATTCACTATGTAGATGAGAAATCAACTTTTTTAAAAGAAAAATTATCATTCTTCAAAGTAGACCTATGATTCTATAACTGAGGAAATTTACAGAAAAATAGGACAAAAAGAAGATTGTCCCAACTCCTAAGCCTAAAAAATGTAGATGTAGAAGGGATTTGTGTTTCACTTGAGGACTGGACTAGTTGACCCTCTGAGATCTTTTCAAACTCTGCATTCAATGACTATATAATAAAATATGGAAATGAGGGTTAGGTTTAACTTCATTGGAGACTCACTGGTGTAGTGGAAAGGTGACGATGTTTGTTCCAGGTCCTCAAAGACCAAGACCTCAGGGAGGTGATGCCATGAAGAACACATGACTAAGATTTGAGGAAGGCTGTGCTGAGTACCCAGACTCAGTTTTTCCTCCAGCGTCATCTGGGATTAGTAGCCAGATATGAATCAGGATAACTGGAGATAGCCCTGGACATGAGGCAGTCAGGGTTAAGTGACTTACCCAAGGTCTCACAGCTAGTACATGTCTGAAGTGAAATTTGAACTCAGGACTTACTGGCTTCAGGGCCTTTACTCATTACACCATCTAATGTAATCCATATGTACTTAGTTAATGCCTGTTAACTAGTTAATACTTAAATAACATATATTTGCAATCAAATCTTAACTGCTTAACCATCATTCCTCTTTTCTCTACTAATAAGATCAGTATTTAGTTTATGCTTTCATAAACTTTAACCTGAATTATTATAATAAACTCCTACTTTTTTCCTGAAGCCCTCCCTAACCCCCCACACTCCTCAAAGTTAATGCTGTCTCTCTTGAAATTATCTTGTATTGGGGTGGCTAGGTGGTGCAGTGAATAGAGCACTGGCCTTGGAGTCAGGGGTACCTGACTTCAAATCTGACCTCAGACACTTAATAATTACCTAGCCATGTGGCCTTGGGCAAGCCACTTAACCCCATTGCCTTGAAAAATCTTAAAAAACAACAAAAAGAAATTATCTTGTATTTACCTATTTGTGGAATTGGGATCAGAGCAGGAGAGGCAGAGAACTCTGGAGTCATCAGGTTAGCTTCCTTCATTGTATACTTATAAATTTAAATATATGTGTGTATGTACATATATACACACACACGCATACACACATACACACATATTTCTTTAATGAAGATGAACCAAAATCCCAAGGCAGAAGCCATGTGCCTTCAGGCAAGTTACCTTTCTGAGGTCCAGATTTTCATCTATAAAGTGGAGATAATAACTTATATTACCTACCTCGTGAGGTTCTGTGGATCAAATAAGATAATGTCTGCCAAGCACTTGTAAACTATAAGTGCTATGCAAATTTGAGATGCTGTAATAGAACCTATTAGCATACCTTATCTGTGTATACATGCAGAAATAACCAATATAGAAAAACCCTAGGTAAGAGCTTCAAGGTTACACAGGGTGATAAGGAAAGTGATTATAATTCAATAGGACCACTGACAACCCATCTTTTCGTTAGTCTTTTTAATTCTGTTACTGTCATCATGGATGAAATTCTGAAAATAGATCTTCCTTGCACTCATCTTTTTCATGCTGCATCAGGAAATCAGAATTATGAAGAAAACATTAAAATATTAGATTAGAATGGGAGAGTAAATTCAGCAGGAATGCAGTATTTAATTAACTTGGGCATAAGAAGAAAAATGCATTAGGAGGAAATTTGCAATTGAGTCAATAAAAAACCCAAAATAGCACATTAAAAGGTTTTAAAATATTACGAAATATGACAAAAAGTAGACTTAATAAATTAGATTATGGATCAGAGGTCCCTTTTAGAAGAAATCTGACAAAATAACAAAATACAGAAGCAGTATGTAATAAGAAAAAGCCTTCTGAGATAACAAACTTCATTGGAAAATTAGTTATACTATACCAGATAAAAGGCCTCTGCCTAAAAGATACAAATATATTTTATATATATACAACACTATAATTATATTTCTTTAAAAAGGGAGATTAAGGGATTAATAAATTCATTTATCTCTGTAATATCTCCTGTGCCTATCCTTTCTTCTCCATTCACAGTCAAGACCATAATCCAAGTCTTCTTTAATTCTAAACCTGGATGATCACAATAACCTTGAACTTTCCTTCCTGATTCAAATCTTTTCACTACCTAATCCATGGTCCACTAACTGCCAAAGGGATATTATCCTTGAAGAACTACAAGTCTGACCATTTTACTCTACTGCTCAATAAACTTCTATAGTTCTCTGTTCTCTGAGATCAAATACAGACTCCTCTGTTGGATATTTATAACCCCTCACAACAGGTACCTAACCTACTTTTTTTTTTCAGTTTGACATACCTTATCTTCTTTCAACCAAATAGGCCTTACTATTGTTCACACCCGACATTCCACCTCTTGGCTAGTTTTTGTCTGATAACTAAATTATATGTAAAATCACACAATAAACATATAAAATGTATATATATGTATATATATATATATACACACTCATATAAGCATGTGAAACTATATGTACATATATCTTTGTAAAGGCAATATTCACTATATTAATGCAACATCTTAGCCACTGATTAAGTCAGTGAAGGTCTGATTGGCTATTTATGGCAAACAAATATTCATGTACACTACTTCAAAGCACAGCAACATTTGCACAAGAGTTTACAAAATATTAGTGATCCAGTTGTTTCTTCCTTCCTAGAAACCAGGAATAACTCCAATCTTATCACTACATAAATTCCATTAAGTGAAGATAGATTCATTAATCACTATTTAAAATATTCCCATACTTTTATGAAATAGAAGTTTCTTTAAAAAGAAACTATTTTATACAACATACTAATAATCAACCATCCATATGCTACATGCAATACATAAATACACATACATGAAAATTCCTAGAGACAGGATTTCCAACTAATAATTAATTAGGCTAGTCAATAAGCAATAAATGTAACCGATGATGCCAAAGGAGACTAAACTCCTTAAATCAACTGTGTACTCTGACAAGTGAAGCTCTGGGCTACAAGTCTTCAGCTTCTCCGGCCAAGAACATTCACTGTGAGATGCAGCAGCCTTGCAGCAACTGGGCTTGAGAAATCATTTCTATCCAGACCTCCCTGACTAATTTCCCCTTCATTAGTTGTGTAGCTATAAACTCCAAAGGAGGAGATTCCAAGACATATCTAGAGACATATTTCTGGGGGAAGATAGAACTGAGGCTGGCTTCTGTCTACAAATTAAGCAAACATCAGGGTCCCTGCCCATGTAAATGCCTCGAGACTGGGAGAAGATTGCCTTTATCAGTTACAAAACTTATAAAATTGCCTGGTCCTTTTCAGGAATGGGTTCTTAACAAAGATTAGAGGAAAAATAGATCATAAATAGTTATTAACATGATAGTATGATATTAATCTCTTTCATTATCATATACTTATAAATATATGCATCCATCATTTGTAAATTGTGTGTACATATAAGTGTGTGTATGTGCATATGTGTTTGTGTGTGTGTGTGTGTGTGTGTGTGTGTGTGTTTAGGTGTGTATTCAGCCACAGAGAGCAGCACGGCAAAAGGAAGGATATAAAAATAATTTCTTTGCTCCAATTTGCATGTAAAATAAGCAGGTTAGACCAGATGATTACTAAAATTCCTTCAGTTCAAATATTCTATGAATCAATATTCCATACTGCACAAATATACAAATATTAGGCTACTTACATCTACTAAATTTTTCTATAGAGTATTAGCTGTTTGATAAGAATTAGAAGAAAATTAGAAAGTAGATGAAAAATTCTTTTATGTTGAACTATTCTAGAAATGTCACTTATATTTTTCAATTGAATATTTTTATTTACCAAACAAGTTATATTCTGTAGGGTTTTTAAAAGATGAAAGCTTTTAAATAGAATTTTACAAATATAATATTTTTTTAAAATTTAACATTCTTTTAAAAAATTGAGTTCTACATTCTCTCCATCTTTTCTACCCATTGAGGGAACAATTATATATAGTTTTGAAAGAAAAGAAAATGAACACTTAGTAGGAAAATGTGCCCAATTATTCTTACTGTAATTCTTAATTCTGTTAAAATAAAAATGAGCTGTTAACTTTACTTCTTGCTTTTAAAATGAAACAAACAGTTGATATCTCATGGAAATAATATGTATAATGTATCCCTATTCTTAGGTCTTTGCTTTTCTTCCTTTTTTTCTTCTAGTCCTTGGATTTCCAGAAATCTAACACTACTGGATTACCTATCTAAATATACTTGCTAAGAGGCAGCTAGGTGGCGCAGTGGATAAAGCACTGGCCCTGGAGTCAGGAGTACCTGGGTTCAGATCCTGTCTCAGACATTTGATAATTATCTAGTTGTGTGGCCTTGGGCAAGACACTTAAACCCCATTTGCCTTGCAAAAGCCTTAATAAATTTACTTGTTAGGACAGCAAGATATTGTCCTAAATTCAGTCAATATTTTTTTTAATGGAAACTGAAGCAAAGATGGAGAAAAACAGCTTTAACTCAAACTCAATAGGGAAGTAGGGGCTAAATAAGGATTCCTTACAATGAAAACTAGATTCACTATTCTCTACCATTATTTTGGCTCTGAGAATCTATGAAATACTGCCTTCTGAGAATGAATATTAGAGATTACATAATTTTATTTTATATATTCTACCAAGTTATAAAAATATTAAGGAGAATGTGGGACATATGTTTGTTTTTTAAAAGAAAAAGAAAATTCTCAGAATAGGTACAACTCGGGGCAGCTAGGTAGCACAGTAGATAAACCACTAGCCCTGGAGTCAGGAGGACCTGAGTTCAAATTTAACCTCAGACACTTAATAATTACCTAGCTGGGTGACCTTGGGCAAGTCGCTTAACCCCATTGCCTTGCAAAAACCAAAAGCAAAAAACAAACAAAAACAGGTACAATTCCATATTACAAAACTATCATTCAAGGACATAAATGTACATAGGCTAAAATTAATTTAATTCAGACAACACTGCTAAATGTATTAATATATTAGACATATCAATAGATGACTTATTCAGAAAACTTGTGTCCTTAAGCATCACTGCTAAATTGTAGTTATTACTGCTAACTCAATTACTGCCAATAACCCAATTCCTATTCAAAAGGGAAAGTATTTTTAAAGTTTGGGAAATTTAAAAGAATGCTCTTCTATTCAGTTCAGATTTCATGTGGCCCCTTCCTCTCATACACCTTGCATCTATTTGGTCTCACTGAATCCTACTTTCTTCTTAACAATACTATATCCCTGGCTATCATCTACAGTGCTAGTTATACCTCCATATTCACATATCCTGGTTCTGGAAGGGAAGCTGGAACATTCTTTGCTCCTCACAAGCACTTCCATCATTATATCACCTTTCTTTTGAAATTCACTCTATTTGTTACTTTACCCTATTTGGAGCAAAGTGGTTATTGGTTATGGGTCCTAAGATCGTAAGTCCTCTTTTCTTTACCTGCTTCTCTCCCAACTCCTGTTCTTACACTAAAAGACTTCAACAATCATGCTCACTCAAAATCCCTAACATAGCAATTATCACAATTTCCATAAATCCAATACCCTGCTTCTTCATTCAACTTCAGTCACACACAGGAGTTTAACAACTTAACATTTAACATTACTCCCAAGTGTTCTGTTAGCTTGATCAAAAACTCTGATTTCCTCTCTCTGATTATCATCATCATCATCATCATCATCATCATCATCACTAACCAATCATCACCCCATCTATTTTCCCCTAGTACTTTCATACATGTTCAAATTCCCTATCCAAATGTAGCAACTGATAAAGATCATTTACTAAATTACAAAGGAATATTAATCTGCAACATTTAAGAATATCCATGTGAACAACAACTTCCTGCATCTAGTGGATCAATCAATCCTAATCTATGAAGTGTATATTTGGCATTTACATTTGGGACAAGAATTAATGGCAAACAAATTGTGTTTTGGTTAGGAGGAAAGAGGAAAGTATTAAAATTCTTTTGAGGGGCGGTTAGGTGGCACAGTAGATAGAGCACCAGCCCTGGAGTCAGGAGTACCTGAGTTTAAATCTGGCCTCAGACACCTAGCTAGCTGTGTGGCCTTGGGCAAGCCACTTAACCCCATTTGCCTTACAAAATCCCCCCCACCCAAATTCTTTTGAAATCCATGCTTCTCTCTAAGGCCCACTGTCTCTCATTTGTTTCTTAGTGAAAAAAATTCAACATGTTCATTTATGGTATCCTAAAAGAAAAAAAGGTTATATAATAACAAGGAAAATGGGTTACTAAAACAAATTATGTTTCCTTACCTAGGACAGTGATATTTAATAAATAACCTGGGAACAATCAGAATGTGAGTGTTCACTATATTATCTGATCACTCTTTTATTGTTATTAATGTTCATTTTATATTGCTGTTTGCTTGGGTTATTCTATTATTTAACATATCTTGATAGCTAATTTAAATCACTCCTTTACACTAGAATAATTAGGACTAATGGATTTATAGTGACCCCCCATTTTTCACAGGATGATCATAAAAAAAACAAGAAAAAAAGTTTTTGATATCTATTGATCTGTTTTCTGTTGTTCAGTAAAATAAAGTGCTTTTATTTACTATCTTAGGAGAGTTCTGAAACCAGAGACACAAGGGATCTTTCTCCTCATTTTTAAGGTTAAAACCCACAGGAATAAATACACATACACACACACACACACACACACACACACACACACACACACACACACACACACACTACACATATTTGAGGGAAAATGCCAAAATGATTGATTTATTGAAGCAGAAATTTAGAATAACCCTTCAACAGATTCTGTAATGCTTTTCATTACTCATCACACATCATTCTGGTATAGTCTTTATTTGAAGATATAAAGATCTTTCCCTGAGTAATTCATTTTGTATATTTTTCCAACTTCTTTCAAAGTATTATAGTTGAAACTATTTCCCATCCAAACTATTTGTCAATATTTGATTAATATGCCTAGAAAATGAGCTTCTGCAAAAAAAGGAACTAGAAAGGTTTGCTGATTGCAATAAGTTTGGTATTTAGTGCTTATTACACTAGAGCTGACCACTAATTGACAGTATGAGACAAATTCAATTCTCCTCAACTAACAATTCATCCTGCACCTATTATTTGAAATGAAAAGACCAAAAAAACACCTAGTCTCAAAGAACTTATATTTTATTGATGAAATAATTTGTATATGAATATGTAAATGCAATGTATTATAGTAGAACTGAGGAAGAGTATTGCTAATAAATTGATGAAAAGCAAAAAAAAAAAAAAGCCCTTATATAAGGGATTATACCTGAACTGTCCTTTGAAGGATAAATATTCTAGTTGGTAAAGGATGGCAGTGTATGAGGCAGATAACCTTATATAAAGTAGATAGATGTAATGAAATTAAATGTAATAGCTAGGTAAACAGAAAGCACAAATGCTCAATTCCTATTTGTTTCTGCTTTATCTTAAATTATATTAGTCTAAGATAATGATAATATCAAAAAATATAGATAATATTTAAGAAGAAACTGAAACCCAAGATAAAGATAATAAGAAAACATCTATTCTTCAAAATGATTCAAGATATATACTCTGAAAAAATGCCTCCTACAATACTGATTTGACTAACAAATTCACTGTCACTGCTCTTTGAGGAATCTTGAAGATGAGTTACAAGATTGGACAAAAAATGTGCATAAATATAATTAAATAAACTCTAGCCCAAAGATTTTGACTGCAGTATGGTAATACAGGAAGAATAATGGATATAGGGTCAAAGGGCCTGGTTTCAGATCCTGGCTATACCACTTTAAATCTACCTTTACTCTTCCATACCCTAAGCCCAATTCATCTCCCCCTAAGGATTTTAGGTATACCTCTGAAAAACTGGAATATTTTTCCTCCAATGTTATTGGTTCAATCTACATTTTAATATGGATCTCACACTGTAAACTGACAATAAGTAATGACTTAGTTCCATTTAACAAACTTACATCAATTAACTTTTACAAGGGGATATTTACTTCAAAGATATTATAGCATAATTAACAATGTCAAAAAAGTTGAAGGATATAAAATAAATCTACACAAATCATAAAATATTTTGATCTAATACCAACAAAGTCCAGCAGGAAAATATAGAAAGGGAAATTCCATTTAAAACATCAGCAGATAATATAAAATACTTGAATGTCTACCTACCAAGACAAACCCAGGAATTTCATTAATTCAATTATTAAACACTTCTCATCCAAATAAAGTCAGATCTAAACAAGTGGAGAAATGTTAATTTGCTCTTGGGTAAGCTAATAATATATAATTCTATTTAAATTAATTTATTTACTCAGAGACATACCAATCAAACTACCAAAAATTATTTTATAGAACAAGGAAAACTAATGACCAAAAATATCCATCTGGAAGAACAAAAGGTCAATAATAATCAAGGAAATCAATGGGAAAAAAAAGGCAGAAAATAACCTAGAAGATCCATACCTTAAATTGTTCTACAAAGTGGTAATCACCAAAACAATCTGCCTAAGAGATTGAATGGTGAATCATTAGAATAGATTAGATAACACAATACACAGTAGGTAATGACCATAGTAATCCTAGTGTTTTGAAAAATTCAAAGATCCAAGATTTTGGGACAGAAAAATCACTACTTGACAAAAATTACTGAGAAAACTAGAAATCGGTTTGACAAAAACTAAGCATTGACAAGATCCCACATCATATATAAAGTCAAATTAGTATGTTTTTGATATAAAGTATGCTAATTAGGGAAGCATGTAGTCCTTTACTGACCAAATTTATGGATAAGGGAAGCATATATGATTAAAAAAGAGATCGCAAATATTACAGGATATAAAATGAATGATTTTGATTACATCAAATTAAAAGGGGTTTGCAGGGGGTGGCTAGGTTAATGCAGTGGATAGAGCACAGGCCCTGAAACACTTAATACTTACCTAGCTGTGTGGCCTTGGTCAAGCCACTTAAACCCAATGCCTTACAAAAACCTAAAAAAAATAAAAATTAAATTAAAATTAAAAAAAAGGTTTGCACAAGGAAAACCAATACAGACACAATTAGAAGGGAAGCAGGAAACTGGGGTGGGGAATTTTACAGCAAATTGCTCTGAAAAAAACCCCTCATTTCTCAAATATATAGAGAATAGAGTTAGGTTCTTAAGGATACAAGTTATTCTCCAATTGATAAATGGTCAAAGAATATGAATGGCTAGTTTTCAGATGAATAAATCAAAGCAAACATAGTCATATGAAAGAATGCTATAAATCACTATTAGGGAAATGAAAATTAAAACAACTTTGAGGTGCCACTTCACAACTAATATGACAGAAAAGGAAAATGATAAATGGTACAGAGGAAATGATAAAACCGGGACACTAAAACAGAACTGGTGGAGTTGTGAACTGATCCAATCATTCTGGAGAACATTTTGAAACTCTAATCTGCACTGTTGGAGGAGGAGGAGTTGTGAAAGGAGTCAACAATTCTGAAGAGCAATTTAGACCTCTGCCCAAAGGGCTATAAAACCATGCAAAACCTTTTATCTAGCAGTGCCACTACCAGGTCTATATTCCAGAACAGATGAAAAACAGGAAGAAAAAGGACCTATATGTATAAATTTCTGGTGGCAAGGAACTGGAGATTGAGGGGATGCCCATCCATTGGCGAATGGCTGAAGAAATTGTGATACATGATTAAGATGAAATGCTCTTATATTATAAGATATGACAAACAGGATGCTCTCAATTAAAAAAAAAACTTACTTGAGTAGATGGAAAATGTACTATGTATAAAGTAATGGCAATGTTGTAGGATGATCAGCTGAGAATGACTTACCTTTTCTCGGCAATGCTGTGACCCGAGAACTCTAAAGGACTTCAGATAAATACAAAAACAGAGGCTGATGGTGTCTGAATACAGACTGAACCATACATTTTTCAACTTTATTTTTCTTGTAGTTTTTTGGGGGGAGGGGAATGTTTACTTTTACAACATGATTATTGTGGCAATGTTTATTATGACTACTTTTTTAACCTTTATCAAATAACTAGCTTTTTCAATAAAGAGGGTTGGGGTAGGAGGAAGGGAGAGAATTCAAAACTCAAGGGTGTAATAATGAATGTTGAAACTTGTTTTTGCATGTAACTGGGGAAAATAAATTTTAAAAAATATATAATTGGAAAAGTTAACAATATAAATAAAAATACAATATGAGATAATACTAAAAAACACAAATGTGTATTTTTTTTAATTAAATTGAATCAAGGTTGCCAAAAGAACAGAGAAAAGAAAATTTCTTCATATAGGAATAAAAGGACCTAGGGACAGAAAGTATTACCTTACCACACTACCATTTTACTTTAAATTTGAGCCCACTTTCTTCATGGACCATATACATTTATATGTATATGTATATGTGTATATATATATATATTCCAACTTTCTAAGGGAGTATTTTATATCCATTGTTCTTACTCTAAACCATGTCACAAATACATTTATCTGAAACTTAAGTATGTATGTATGGCTAATTGTTAATGATAACAATGCAAACAGTGACTTAGGAGCAATAGCACTAGAAAATTATCATTTTAAGATTATCTCCTAGAACCATGAAAGTAAGCAAATACTATTTTATATCTCTGGATATCCAATATACCAATGCAAGTTGAGGGACTGGTCCCAGATGGATATGCTGCACAATATTTAACACTAATACAAACTTATTTTAAAAAGAAATAAGTGGGTTACTAGTGTACATCTGAACATATATCTAAGTGAATCAAATATGATTCTCAATAGAACATCAACAGATGAATTAGCCTTCACAGAAATAAGCAAATATCAGGACTCTTACATATTAGCTATCATATTCCTTCTATAGTTTTCAAGTAAGCCCACTACCAGACACTTCTTCAAGACCATCAGTCAATAATGTTTATTAAGAATATATCATTCGGGGGCAGCTAGGTGGCACAGTGGATAGAGCACCGGCCCTGGAGTCAGGAGTACCTGAGTTAAAATCCGGCCTCAGACACTTAATAATTACCTAGCTGTGTGGCCTTGGGCAAGCAACTTAACCCCATTGCCTTGCAAAAACTTTTTTAAAAAAGTACCTTTTTCTGGGAATACAAAGAAAGGTAAAAGACAGTCCCTGTACTAAGGAAACTTATGATCTATTGTAAGAAAACAATACATAAAAAAGTAGGGGGCAGAGAAAGGGGTATATGATGAACATTTGCAGTCAGAAGGGAGAGAAGCTATCAGAAATTGAGTCTCTTCCTTAAACTGAATATCTGGGAAGAACTCTCCAAAATCCACCTCCACCACCCCAATCCAAGAGAGATGAAGGTGTCCCAAAGTCAAGAGCAATGATGAATAAGGATCAGGAAATCAGTGGGGAAATAGAAAACTCCTAGTCTTCTCAAAATCACAGAATGTCAGTGTTTGAAGGACCACAGAAACCAGCTGATCCAGCTGGTTACCTAAGTAAGAATCCTTTCCACATATTCAACATTTTTTTTGCTTAAAGACTTCATGGAAGGAGAACTAGCCCTTTCAGTCTTGTCCTTCCAAACAACCCATTACAATCTTGGATAGCTCAGAATGCTAGGTGATCTTTCTTTCCATCCAACTGCTTCTCATTATTTCCATGTTTCACAGCACAAAGCCATCAAGAAGAAAACATGTCTGAAACGTTTTCTGACCTGTAATCCCAACCCTTCTATACTAGCAACTCGGCAATGCAATAAGTATTGCTGAAGTATCATAGATTCAAAGACAAAAGGATAGATTTGTTATTTTACTGCCAATTAGGAATAAAGACAAGTTGGTTACATCTAAAAACCTGTCTAGTAATTGAGATTCTAGTCAAAGTTGTGCCCACTGTCTAACAGACCCAAATAAATCTGAGGAATGAAAGGGACTAAATATCTTTGTCCACTAAGTGAGGATAGAAACAATCAGGTATTGCCTTTTTCCTGGCCACAGGCATTTGATCACCAGAACCTATAAATGCTCCTGGACCAACTTTATTTACCAGAGTTTACTGATGATGCCTGCAATCTGTTCTCTACTTCTTTTCCCTGGTTCTTCCCTCCCTATAGAGCTTCACATTGCTAAAAGTTTGGATTTTTTCCCCTCCTTTTATCTTCTTTTGCTGTGGCTGTTCAAGCAGATATGCCTACCTGACTTCTGATCCATTGCATGTCTAGGCCCTTATTCTTTTTTTTTAGGGTTTTCTTTTTTGCAAGGCAAATGGGGTTAAGTGGCTTGCCCAAGGCCACACAGCTAGGTAATTATTAAGTGTCTGAGGCTGGATTTGAACCCAGGTACTCCTGACTCCAGGGCTTTATCCACTGCGCCACCTAGCTGCTCCATAGGGTCTTATTCTTTTGTTTTGTTTTGTTTTTATTTTTTTAATTCTCATTTTGTACAAATGTTTTTTTTTACATTAATAAAATATTCTTGTTTAAGAGTAAACAAAATACCCCTCCCATGAATATAGACTTGCTTGGGTGATAAAGTTAAAAAAAAAAAAACAATAGTAATAATTGTAGGTATGGCCAGGTGGCGCAATGGACGAAGCACCAGCCCTGGAGCCACGAGCACCCGAGCCCACATCCAGCCCCATAGACCCAACAATCACCCAGCCATGTGACATGCAAGCCACCAATCCCCACTGCCCTGCAAAAACCAAAAAGAAAAAAAAAAGACCCAAAATAAAATAAAATAGTAATCATAGTAGGGGTGGCTGGGTGGCAGACAGACCATTGGCCCTTGAGCCAGGAGTACCCGGGTCCAAATCTGGCCTCAGACACCCAAAGATCACCCTGCTATGTGGCCCCAGGCAGGCCACCCAGCCCCATTTGCCCTGCACCCTCTCCCAAATAATAAAAAATGTGCTTCAGTCTTTGTTCCAACACCAACAACTCTGTCACGGTTGGATCTCATTCTTTATGTTAAATCCATCACAAAAGATACTTCCATATTTTTCCAATGTTTCCATTGCTGATTGCAACTCCCTCCTTTCTGATTTCTCCACTACCATGTACTATATTTTCTCTCTCCTTTCACTCTGACTCTGCTGTAGCGTTGCTAAGTGGTGCAGCAGACAGATCCCTGGTCCTGGGGCCAAGAAGCCCTGAGCCCCCATACCACCCCTTAGGCCCAGCATCCACCTGGCCCTATGGTCCTGGGCAGGCCATCCATTCCCAGCCCCTTGCAAGAAGTAAAAAAGAAAATGTGTTATATCTGACCACTGTCCCCCCATGGTCCATCCTCTCCTCCTTTATTCACATCCCCACCCCTTCCCCCTGCTCCCCCCTCCTTCTTACTCCAGATGTCTATACCCCATTGAGTATATATGCTGTTTCCTCTCCTAGCCATCTCTGATGAGAGCAAAGGTTCCCTCATTCCCCCTTGCCTTCCCCCCTTCCATATCATTGCAATAGCTCATTGTAATAAAGAAAAAAACTTATTATATGAAATATCTTGGCCTATTCTCCCTCTCCTTTTTCTTTCTCCCATTACATTTCCCTTTTTTTCTATTGAATCCATTTTTACACCATATTTTATCTTTGAATCCAGCTTTCTCCTGTGCTTCAACTACAAAAGCTCCCTCTACCTGCTCTATTAACTGAGAAGGTTCATATGAGTATTATCAGTGTCATTTTTCTATGCAGGAATACATGCAGTTCATCCTCATTAAGTCCCTCATATTTTCCCCCTCTCCTCCAATCTCCATGCTTCACCCGAGTCCTGTTTCTGAAGATCAAACCTTCTGTTCAGCTCTGGCCATTCCAAAAGGAACCTTTGAAATTCCCCTGGTTCGTTGGAAGTCCATCTTTTTTCCCTGGAAGAGGACATTCAGCCTTGCTGGGTAGTTCATTCTTGGCTGCATTCTAAGCTCTTTTGCCTTCCGGTATATTATATTCCAAGCCCTACGAGCTTCCAATGTAGTTGCTGCTAAGTCCTGTGTGATCCTGACTGCAGCTCCACGATATCTGAACTGTGTCCTTCTGGCTGCTTGTAATATTTTCTCTTTGACTTGGGAGTTCTGGAACTTGCTATAATATTCCTAGGTGTTGGTTTTTTGGGATCTCTTTCTCGGGGGGATCAGTGGATTCTCTCCATTTCTATTTTGCCCTCTGCTTCTAGAATATCAGGGCAATTTTCCTGTAGTAATTCTTTGAAAATGATGTCAATGCTCTTTTCCTGATCATGACTTTCAGGTATTCCAATAATTTTTAAATAATCTTTCCTAAGTCTGTTTTCCATATCAGTTGTTTTTCAATGAGATATTTCACATTTTCTTCTAATTTTTTCATTTTTTTGGTTTTGAAGTATTGATTCCTGATTTCTGGTAAATTCATCAATCTCCCTGAATTCTATTCTTTGTCTGAAGGATTTGTTCTTCTCAGAGAATTTTCTTATCTCTTTTTCCATCTGGCTAATTTTGCTTTTTGAGGCATTCTTCTCCTCAATAACTTTTTGAACTCTTTTATCCATTTGACCTAAGCTGGTTTTTAGCATGCTGTTTTCTTCAGCATTTTTTTGGATTTCCTTGACTAAGCTGCTGACTTCATTTTCATGTTTTTCCTGCATCTCTCTCCTTTCTTTTCCCAGTTTTTCTTCCAACTCCCTCATTTGATTTTCAAAGTCTTTTTTGAGCTCTGTCATAGCCTGAGCCCAATTTCTGTTTTTTTCTTGGAGTCTTTAGATGCAGGAGCTTGTGCTTCCTCATCTTCAGACTGAGTATTTTGATCCTTCTTGGGCTTAAATGCAAAATATCTCTCAATGGTCTTCCTCTTGTTTCCTCTGCTTGCTCATTTTCCCAGCCTGGGCCTGGTTTGGGGGTGCTTCCTGAGCTTTTGGGACACTCCCACAAGGGTCTCAGTGTGTGAAGCTTTGTCCTCCCCTCCTGGTCTGTGAATGACCATAAGTGCCCCCCTCTGCTATGGGGCCAAGGTGGGGGGGCCCTCCTGTTCTATGGGGGGGGCCTAGACTGTGATCAGGATCTGATTGTGGTCAGAGCCCCAGAGTCCTGTTCCAGGGGCAGAGGACAGAGCTCTGCAGTCTCTCTCTCTCTTTACTCCCCTCCCTCAGCTCAATGGGCTCATGCCCTGGGGGGTCCTGCTTACTGGCTCCACCTGCTTCTGTTTCTGGATCTGGGCTGCAGAAAGACCAAGCTGCTGTCTGTGTGCACCGAGGGCTGGGTTCCACATGCTCACTCTGGCTGAGGTCCCCCCACTGTTCCCCCACTTTGTGCCAGTGCTCCCCAGGGTGCAGCTCAGGAGACTCTCCCGCTGCTGTGAGCCCCGGCTCCCAGCTCCCTGGGACTGCCTCCGGGAGGCTGAAGTTCTTTTGCTCTGGTGGGCCACCCCTCTGGCGGGTCGCCCCCTCTGACCCCAGGGAGCAGAGCCTTTCTGCTCTTTTCCAGGTTACCTTGAGTAGGAGAACTGCCTCACTGGGTCCCTTTATGGGTTCTGTCTCTTGAAAGTTTAGTTAGAGTCCTTAGTTTCAAGCTTTATCAGAGAGCGCCTAAGACTCGATCCCTTCTTGTCGCCATCTTCCATAGGCCCTTATTCTTGATAACTACTTCTCTTCCCAACCTTGAGTATTTCTTACCTATTCTGGTCTCTGACATCACCTGAGCTACTTGCTTTCTCTAAATCCTCATTTAATACTACAGACCTACAGTCATCTACATATTGGTATCACATGGATAATTTTTTTAATACAGTTTCTTTAGAGAAAATTTACCATATTTAGTGAATTTCTATCAATGGCATTACTGACCATACTATTCATCTATGAAACTATGATAATTTATAGGGGTTACATAAAGAATAGAGTGACTCAATACCTCTGATTCTTAAAAGTGAGTTTTAGATATACTGAAAAAGGACTTATCAGCAGCTAGGTGGTGAAGTGGATAGAGCATTGGCTTTGGAGTCAGGAAGACTTGAATTCATATCCAGCCTCGAACACTTAATAATTACCTAACTGTGTGACCTTGGGCAAGTCACTTAACCCCATTGCCTTGAAAAAAAAAAGAAAAAAGAAAAAGTACTCCTCTTGAAACTAAATTTAGTACCATTTATTACATAACTGCTTATATAGGAATAGCAAACACTGCAAAAAACATAATATCTATGAATATAATTAATGATTTTCTATTAAAAGCTAAAGAACTCTGAGAAAAATTAGGGTGGACTTAAAATTTAATACAACATCTATTACATATCTATTCCTTTTTGATTTGTTAGTCAAAGAATCCCAAAACAATTTTTACAAAACATATCAGTCTAGTCAATTCTATCAAATAACAGCAATTCATTTAAAATTAATGTTTGGTAGATTAATTTAATTGAATTTTTATTTTTAAACTAATTTTGTTATTGGTTCAGACTCACTTTGTCTTTGTTAAGTATGAGTTTTATGTTTAGTTAAATGAGCAAAGGAAGCTGGAGATGGAGAGAGGGATTAACTGATAGAATTACAAAAAGAATTGGTAAATGCAGATATGAATCAATACATATTTTGCTAGACACAAAAAATTTGGAACTAATGGTTTTTTAAGCTATAAATTTATTTTTTCATAATTTATATAGAAAATTTAACATTCTGGCATACATAAATAATTACATATACCAACCCTATATAATAGGTCATTATTAATAGTCAATTTTAACAGCATAGGCAATGAGACACAACAAGTTAAGTGATTTTTTTTTCTCCACAAAAGACAACTGTTAGAAGTAGAAATGAAATTAAAAGTCTTAGGTTCATTACAATTAGCAAAATGGAAATATATTATTCCACTTTATTAACAAGGCCATTTTAAGGATGCTACACATTAAAATGACTGCTGCACTACATTTAGCACATTAAGGTCTTCAATGAATATACTAGATTTGTCCTGTAAAATCCACTGGGCAAAGTGCATACACTTCCCTCTGATGTAGGGTCAGATTAGTATAAATAACTCCCTGGGGTCCCTCTGAAGCAATGAAGAAATCTGCAAAGAGGATCTACATGGAAAATGAAATAACCTAGGACTACCTGGTAGAGTAACTACAAAAAGGGTTCTCATTTTGTCAAAGGTCTGGAACTAAAGGAATGAATTCATCAGATTTAACCCCTTCATTTCATAGATAAAGGGAACAAAGTACAGAAGGATGCAGTAATTTGCTAAAAGTTCACAGAGCTAGTAAGTGGTAGTGCTAGGATTAGCACTAGTAGTAGTGTTAAGAATGCAGATCATCTGAATTCAGATTCATTATTAATTCCTCAATATCTTTGTACCAAGATATTTGGCCTATTTCCATGTACAGGAGATCTATAGAAATATAGTATATTCAAGCATATTTCTGAAGCACCATGTTGCAAGAAACAGTATAGATAACATTTTACACTGTATGCCTAAATAAATAAATTATATTAATAAATTAGGAACTTTAGGGTCTGGTCTTTTCAGTCTTGGTAAGGCATTTCCACATTGCAATACTTGGTTTAAAAGATGACTCATCATTCTTTTTTTTTTAATAAATGCATTTTACTTATGCAAAATAATGAAAATAGTTTAAGTTCTTAAATTTATTAAATTGCCAAGAAGTAAAAGATAATGGTACTTTAGCATTTCCTCGCTCCATATTCCATGCTGCCGTTGCAGGGAAGACAGTGAGTTCTGCTGCTGGGGTTATAAGTTCCAGGGCTGCAGATCACTGTAAATAAAGAAAAAGCTAATAAATAAAGTGTCCCTAAAAGGCCATCAATGCTATAAGTGACTTAATAAGGTGGTACATTCTTCAACATTGGAATCCAGGGACAAATAAAAGAGTTCATATTAGTTTCATATTTACATGAACTCTCAACATTTCATTTCATAGGTTGGAAATCTCTTCACTATAAATGAAGTCAGGCGTTCTCAGCACTGCTAAAATATTACCTTATGGGACAAATACATATAAACCATAGCTTACCAAAGCAAGTGATATTGAAGTTCACAGGAGAATGAGAAATTATGTGCAGTTTAAACTAGGGAAACTCCTGCTGATACCAATAAGAATACTACATTAGAATCAAGTTCTAAGTAAAACTTAAATGTTACCTTGAAAGACAAAAGAAAAAAATCATTAAAGGGAAATACAATATATTTAGTATTTCTCTAGGTCCAAATATATATATATATATATATATATATATATATATATATATATATATATATATATTCCTCCTAGTATACTGATTAAAAGAAAAATATTATAAAAAACAAAATAGCATATGATGAGCAAAGGTAAATCCAGAAACCAAGTAATTACTTTGATTTGTTTTATACTTTTCAAGATCATACTTAAATATTTTAGAACTTAATTCGAAGGCTTCATATAATTTCTCAATTTTTACTAGAAAGAGTAAAATAGCAACATAGACAGTTGAAGTGGAAATAATAACTTTAATGAGAAAATCTATATATAAGAAATAGTTCCCTGACTAAGGATATGGGAGAGGAGGTGAGGTAGACTATGAATTGATAGGCTTAAGGGACTGTTTTGCCCAGCTAAGCATTCAAAAACTAATTCAAGATCAATATTAGCAGCTACTTACTTAGACCAAAGCAAGTCTTTCCCTTGGCAGATCCAAAATCTTATGTGCTAAGCCTCTTTGTAGATGCTTATAACCTGTTGTCATAACACCAAGTATCTTTGGTTAAATGTGCTTAGTAGGCCCCCTTTCTGATTCACCACCTCTCACCCTCTTCCTTCTACCTACTTCTGTTGAAAATATTTTTCATTACTTTGTATAGATTTTATATTTATTTTCCTGCATTTTATATTTTGTATGCACATATGCACATACCAACAAACACAACTCCTTGAGTACAAGAAATAAGTGATTCACTTTCATTTCTATCCAGTATCTAGAACAGAGTAGTATCTTGAATGTAGGTGACTGATGTTCTACAGTTGAAGACCAGTGAAAGCTACCTTTGACTAAAATAGCTCTAAGAGTCACAATGTTTAGAAGAATAAATCCTGCAAAAGTTGTATTGATGCATGTATGTGTTTGAGTACACATGTGCAAAGAGGGAATGTAAGAAATCTGGTTACAGTAAGAGACAAAGTTGAAAGTGGCAAAAATTTGATTTATTGCTATAAATTTATGAGTTCTCTATATATGGTATTGATAGATGACAATATTCTTAATTATAATCAAAAAACAGTCTATTAATGGACTCTCTACATGCAAAGAACTATAGGAGATATCAAGAAGTATAGACTTGGGGGACTTCTATATTAATGAACTTTGATTCTAACTGAGGTGAAAAGACATAAGCACATAAAAATGATCCTTTAAAATTTGAAGCAGTATTCAAGGGTCAATTGGTATAAATAGATAATATGTTTCCTAAGATGCAGAAAAAGAAAGTTATTTAGGTTGAAATAGTAAAAGAAGACTTCATTAAAGTGAAATAGCTAATATTTAGATAAATGAAGGTTTTTTTTTTCTTTTGAGAAAGCATCTTACAGGGCAAAGAGCATGTGCAAATTTGGGTAGATGGTTATAAGCAAAATGTGTTCAAGAGCCAGATAGCAGACAAAGTAGCTGAAAGAAAGGATTTCTGAATAATATTCTGAATAAGACATTGTAGTGTCACAATAGGCAAGAGAGGAAAGAGTTTCAGGCAAAGATTAATAATGTCAAACATTGCAGAGTTAATTTAAGGAGAATTAGAAATGAGCACAGACCACTGGGTTAGACAATTCAAAGACCTCAATCTGTGAGACAGCAATTTCTAGAAGAAAAAAAACAGGCAGAAAACAACTTACAGAAACCATAAACCTAAAGCTAGACCACAGAAGTCATCTAATCCAATCCCATTTTACAGAAGAGGGCATTGAAACCTGAGGTCCAGAGAATAAGGGGGCCCTGCCCAACCTCGAAGATAAGTTGCAGAAACCAGCTATGAATTGGCTTCCTTGATTTCCCAATCAAGGCCTTACCTCATGTTCTAATGTGCCTCATTTAATGCTGCTCAGCACTGATCTGATATGAAATTCATTCTGCTGGATGAAAGCAGGACATTTACCTCATTTCACAGATACTAGGCCACTTTAGCTATGCAGAGTGCTAGAGAATTGTCACAAACCCAAAAGGTAGAGGTATAAAGGATAAATCAGAGGCTCCCCATGTTGAGCTCCTTCAATTTAGTCTTCCTCTCAATAAACACTCTCAGAGTTGACTCTGATGTTGACTTCTGTGTTACTTGTGATAAACACCTCTGCAATATCAATGGCATTTTGAAAAAATAACTTTCCCACAAATAGTCATGTTGGTATCCTCACCACCCCTCTGTGAAGTAGGGAGAACAGATCAAGAGGCCCAGACATGTTTAAGGTTCCCTGGGCACTTAACAGGCTTGCCTAGGTTTATTTTTTAGCTTTTCTTCTAGTATTCCTTTCAATATATGATGCTACCTCTCAAACCTCCTGATTAGAGGCCCTGACCTTCCCATAGCCAAGTAAAAAATAATTTTTTTCGTAAACTGAAGAATAAGATGAAAATAGTAAGGAATCAGTGTGAAGGTAAAGACTATGTTATGTTTTTTTTTAAGGGGAGAGTGGTGAGTAGCAGTTTAAACTAGGGAAACTCAATGAATATACTAGATTTGTCCTGTAAAATCCACTGGGCAAAGTGCATACACTTCCCTCCCTTTGAACAGGGAAGGTTGAAATTTAACCTTGAATAAGAGAATATGTATACTAATAAATATAGGGCTAAAATGAAGTCTAGTCTGTACAGCAAAAAGATTTCTGCAGGACAGTCAAGAACAGGGGAGAGAAAGAAACAAGACCCATATCTGGGCTTAAAACAGAGTTTAACACCCCACCTTCCTTCCTCTTGGAGCCTGAGATCAAAACTACAGAAATCACTGGATTGATGGTGCCAGGCCAGAGTTCTTAGGAAAGAGCAAGGGGAGCAAATTCTATCAGCCTTCTAGTCACTTCATACAGAGGCCCAGGGTGCTAAAGCATGAACTGACCAGAGTGGAGAAAGGCTGACATAATTTAAGATCCAAAGCCCAAGGACAGCATCATCAGGAGGGAGGCAAACAGTGAATAGTAGGGTAAAATTAATGAGAAAAACAGGAAATTACCAAAGCTCTAGGAAAGAAGAAAACACAAAGCCCTTGAACACAAGCAGAAAAATCATCAGTGAAGGGATTAACATGAAAAAGAAATATTGCCCCCAGATTTAATAAACGAGTTCAGGCATTGAAGACATAGACAGCAAAACTCTACTAGTGGGAGACCTCAACCTCCCACTCTCAGATCTAGAGAAATCAAATCATAAAATAAACAAGAAAGAAGTTAAGGAAGTAAATAGATTGTTAGAAAAATTAGATATGGTAGACTTATGGAGGAAACTGAATGGGGATAGAAAGGAATATACCTTTTTCTCTGCAGTACATGGAACTTATACAAAAATTGACCATTTACTAGGACATAAAAACCTAATGATCAACTGCAGAAAGGCAGAAATAGTGAATACATCTTTCTCAGATCACAATGCAAAAAAGCCATATGCAATACTGGGCCAAGGAGATATAGACACAGAACAAATTGGAAACTGAGTAACCTGATTTTAAAAAATGAGTGGACCAAAAAACAAATTATAGAAAGAATTAACCATTTTATCCTAGATAATTATAATAATGAAACAACATACCAAAACCTATGGGATTAATTCAAAGCAACTCTCAGGGAATATATTATAGCTCTAAATGCTTACATGAATAAATTGGACAAAGAGAAAATCAATGAACTATACATGCAACTAAAAAATTTAGAGGAAAGAACAAATCAAAAATCCCCAATTAAATACCAAATTATAAATTCTAAAAATTAAAGGAGAAATTAATAAAATTGAAAGCAAAAAAACTATTGAATAAATAAAACCAAAAGTTGGTATTATGAAAAAAACCAACAAAATTGATAAACCTCTGGTCAATTTGATTTAAAAAAGAAAGAAGAAAAACCAAATTGTTAGTATCATAAATGAAAAAGGTGAACTCACCACCAATGAGGAGGAAATTAAAGTAATAATTCGAAATTATTTTGCCCAACTCTATGCCAATAAATTTGATAATTTAAGTGAAATGGATGAATATTTACAAAAATATAATTTGCCCAGGTTAAATGAAGAAGAGATTAAATACTGAAACAACCGTATCTCAGAAAAAGAAATGCAACAAGCCATTATTGAACTCCGTAAAATAAAATCTCCAGGGCCTGATGGATTCACAAGTGAATTCTACCAAACATTTAAGGAATAATTGGTTCCAATCCTATATAAACTCTTTGGAAAAATAGGGAAAGATAGAACTCTGCCCAACTCTTTCTATGAAACCAATATGGTACTGTTACCTAAACCAGGAAGAGTTAAAACAGAGAAAAAACTTATAGACCTATTTCCCTGATGAATATAGATGCAAAAATCCTAAATAAAATCTTAGCAAAACAATTACAACAAGTCATCACTAGGATAATACATTATGATCAAGTGGGATTTATTCCAGGAATTCAGGGTTGGTTCAATATTAGGAAAACTGTTAGTATACTCAATTATATCAACAACAAACCTATCAGAAATCATATGATCATATCAAGAGAGGTTGAAAAAGCTTTTGACAAAATACAGTATCCATTCCTATTAAAAACACTAGAGAGTGTAGGAATAAATGGACTGTTACTTAAAATAACTGGCAGTATCTATTTGAAACCATCAACAACATTATATTCAATTGGGAGAGGATAGAGGCATTCCCAATAAGATCAGGGGTGAAACAAGGGTGACTATTATCACCACTGCTATTGGATATTGTATTGGACATATTAGCATCAGCAATTAGAGAAGAAAAAAAATTGAAGGAATTAGAATTGGCAAAGAAGAGACAAAACTCTCACTCTTTGCAGATGACATGATGGTCTACCTAGAGAATCCCAAGAAATCATCCAAAAAACTACTGGAAACAATTAGCAATTTTAGCAAAGTTGCAGGTTATAAAATAAACCCACATAAATCCTCAAATTTTCTATATATGTCTAGCAGGAAACAGCAGGAAGAGCTAGAAAAAGAAATCCCATTCAAAGTAACCTCAGACAATATAAAATATATGGGAGTCTATTTTCCAAGACAGACTCAGAATCTTTTTGAAAACAATTATAAAACACTTCTCACACAAATTAAATCAGATTTAAATAACTGGGCACATATCAACTGCTCATGGATATAATAAAAATGACAATTCTACCAAAACTAAGCTATCTGTTTACTGCCCTCCCAATCAAAATTCCAAAAAATTACTTTAACGAGTTAGAAAAAATTGTAAGTAAATTCATAGGGAGAAATAAAAAGTCAAGAATTGCCAGGACCTTAATGAAAAAAAGTGCAAAAGAAGGTGTCTTAGCCCTACCTGATCTAAAATTATATTATAAAGCATCAGTCATCAAAACTGTTTGGTATTGGCTAAGAAATAGACTGGTGGACCAGTGAAATAGACTAGGTGTAAAAGCAGGAGATGATTATACTAATCTGCTGTTTGATAAACCCAAAGAGTCCAGACATTGGGATAAAAACTCCCTCTTTGATAAAAATTGCTGAGATAATTGGAAGTTAGTATGGAAGAAACTTAGATTAGACCAACACCTCATACCCTTTACCAAGATAAGATCCAAATGGTTACAGGACATAGAAATAAAAAACAGTACTATAAGCAAATTAGAAGATCAAGGACTAGTCTACCTGTCAAATCTATGGAAAGTGGAGCAGTTTATGACTAAGGAAGAGTTGGAGAACATCACCAAAAGCCAATTAGATGATTTCAATTACATTAAATTAAAAAGCTTTTGCACAGAATAAACCACTGTAACCAAGATCAAAAGAAATGTAGTAAATTGTGAAACAATCTTTATAACTAATGATTCTGACAAAGGACTCATTTCTAAAATATACAGAGAACTGAGTCATATTTTTAAAACAAAAAGCCATTCCCCAATTGACAAATGGTCAAAGGATATGCAAAGGCAATTTACAGATGAGGAGATCAAAGTAATCCATAGCCATATGAAAAAATGCTCTAAATCATTAATTATTAGAGAAATGCAAATTAAAGCTTCTCTGAGGTACCACCTCATACCTCTCAGATTAGCCAATATGACCAAGAAGGATAATGATCATTGTTGGAAGGGTTGTGGGAAATATGGGACACTATTACACTGTTGGTAGAGCTGTGAACTCATCCAACCCTTCTGGAGAACTATTTGGAACTATGCCTAAAGGGAAAAATAATATGCATACCCTTGGACCAAGCAATACCACTACTGAGTCTATACCCTGAAGAGACAATGAAAAAAGGGTAAAAACATTACTTGTACAAAAATATTTATAGCAGCCCTGTTTGTGGTGGCAGAGAATTGGAAATCAAGGAAATGTCCTTCAATTGGGGAATGGCTTAGCAAACTGTGGTATATGTATGTCATGGAACACTATTGTTCTATTAGAAACCAGGAGGGATGGGATTTCAGGGAAGCCTGGAGGGATTTGCATGAACTGATGCTGAGTGAGATGAGCAGAACCAGAAAAACACTGTATACCCTAACAGCAACATGGGAGTGATGTTCAACCTTGAAGGACTCGCTCATTCCATCAGTGCAACAATCGGGAACAATTTTGGGCTGTCTGCAAAGGAGAGTGCCATCTGTATCCAGATAAGGAGCTGTGGAGTTTGAACAAAGTGCAAGGACAATTCCCTTTAATTTAGGAAAAAAGATACCTTACTGTCTGATCTTGATACCTCTTAGACTTCTCTTCTTTAAGGATATGATTTCTCTCTCATCACCCCCAATTTGGATCAAGGTACAACATGGAAACAAAGTAAAGACTGACAGTGCTTTCTATGGGGGGTGGGGGGAGGGAATCAAGATTGGGGGGAAATTGTAAAACTCAAATAATATCTTTAATAAAAATAAATATAAATTGGTCTCAGGTGATGGGAGAGCTCAAAAAAGATTTTGAAAATCAGGTAAGAGAGAAAGAGGAAAAATTGGGAAAAGAAATGAAAGTAATGCAGGAAAATCATGAAAACCAAGTCCAGTAGCTTGGTGAAGGAAATACCAAAAATTAAAAAAAAATTACACGTTAAAAACCAGTTTAAGTCAAAAGGAAAAAAGTAGTCCAAAAGGTCAGTGAGGAGAAGAATGCCTTAAAAAGTAGAATTGGTCAGATATAAAAGCAGATTAGGAAGTTCCCTAAAGGAAAAAATTCCTTCAAATATAGAATGGAGCTACAGAAAGCTGATGACTGTGAAAAATAAAGAATAAAAGAAAAAGAAAAAGAATGAAAGATTAGAAGAAAATGTGAAATACCTCACTGAAAAACAACTGACCACCCCCCAAAAAATCCAGGAGGAATAATTTTAAAAAGTTTGGACTATCTAAGAGCTATGATCAAAAATAAAGCCTAAAATATCATTTTTCAAGAAATTATCCAAGAAAACTGCCCTGATATCCTAGAAGAAAGAGGATAAAATAGAAATTAAAAGAGCTCATCAGTAATCTCCCAAAAGAGATTCCAGAATGAAAATTGCCAGGAATATTATCAAATTGCAGAATTCTCCATCAAGAAGATAATATTGCAAGCAGCCAGAAAGAAAATTCAAATACAGTGGATCCACCATCAGGATAACACAAGAATTAGCATTAAGGGATAATAAAGCTTGGAATATAATATTACAGGAAGTAAAAGAGCTTGGATTACAACCAAAATCAACTACTCAGCAAAACTGAATATACTCTTTCAGGGGAAAAAGATGAACAATCAAATAGTGAACTTTCAAACTTTCATGATTAAACGACCAGAGTTGAACAGAAAGTTCAAACATCAAATACACGACTTAAGTGAAGAATAAAAAAAAAAGTAAATAGGAAAGGCAAATCACCAGGGACTTAATGATGTTGAACTGTTTATATCCCTGAATGGGAAGATGGTACTGATAACTCAAAAGCACTTCCTCATTTATTAAGGGAGTTAGAAGGAACATATATAGAAAAGGACCAGGAGAGACCTAGTGGAATGGAAGAGACAGAAGGTGGGGGAATGAGGGAGCCTTATTTCTCATCAGAGGGGGGAATAACATATATACTCAATTTGGTATAGAAATCTATTTTTCCATAGAGGAAAGTAGGAAAGGAAAGGGATAGGAGAAAGTAGACTTGGGATAGAGGGGTTGAGGGTATGGGGGTGTAGGTAATAGAAGGGAGAAAAGATTTAGAGAGGGGTAGTCAGATGCAAAATACTTTTGAGGAAAATCAGAGTTAAAACAGAGAATAGAATAAAAGGGGATGGGGAAATAGGATGGAGGGAAACACAGTTAGCAATAGGAACTGTAGAAAAAATATTGAAACAAGTTTCTCTAATAAAAACCTAATTTCTCAAACATAGAGAACTGAGTCAAATTTATAGAAAAAAGTGTTATCTAATTAACACATTTTTTAAAATGTCCTAACTCACTATTGATATTTCTATCACTACTGATAAGAGAAATATGGGTTGGAACAATTCTGAGGTTCTACCTTATATCTAAATGACAAATATTGGAATGGATGTAGGGAAATTGAGACTGATGCACTATTAGAGGAGTTGTGAAATGACTCAATAATTCTGTAGAGCAATTTAGAATTATGCCCAAAGGGCTATGAAACCATGACTACCCTTTGGCCCAGTGGTGCCACATCTAGGTTTATATTCCAAAAAAAAAGATGAAATCCAGCAAGAAAAGAACCTATATGTATAGGGATATTTATAGCAGCTCTATTCTGGTGGTAGTGAACTGAAGATTGAGGGGATGTCCATTGATTGGGGAATGACTGAATAATCTGTGGTATGTGATTGAGATGAAATGATGTTCTGGTATGGGAAATAATGAACAGGATGCCCTCAGTAAAAATCTTACACAAACTGATGCAATGGGAAATGTACAGTATACAAAAGTAATAGCAATATTGTAGCATGAATAACTGTGAATGATTTGCCTTTTCTCAGCAATGCTGTGACCCAAGAGAACTCTGAAAGACTTATGATAAAGATACTATCCATCCCAAAGATAGAGCTGATGGTGTCATCCCAGATTGAAGTATACATTTTTTCCACTTTATTTTTATAATAATTCCTTAATATATTTTGCTTCAAAGTTAAAAAAAGCAGGGGTAGCAATCCTTATCTCAGACAAAGCAGCTGCAAAATTAGATAGTGTTAAAAGAGATAAGGAAGGAAATTATATCCTCCCAAAAGGTACCATAGGAAATAAAGTAATTTGAATACTGAATATGTATGTACCCAATGGCATAGTATCCAAATTCACAGAGGAGAAGCTGAAAGAGCTACAAGAAGATATAGACAGCAAAACTCTACTAGTGGGAGACCTCAACCTCCCACTCTCAGAATTAGACAAATCTAACCATAAAATAAACAAGAAGGAAGTTAAGGAGGTTAATATATTGTTAGAAAACCTAGGTATGATAGACCTATGGAGGAAACTGAATGGCGATAGAAAGGAATATACTTTTTCTGCAGTACACAAAAATTGACCATATACTAGGGCATAAAAACCTAATGACCAATTGTATAAAGGCAGAAATAGTGAATATATATTTCTCAGATAATACTGCAATAAAAATCATATGAAATACTGCACTAGGGAGATATAGACCCAAAACTAATTGGAAACTAAATAACCTTATTTTAAAAAATGATTGGATAAAGCAACAAATTATAGAAAGAATTAATTATTTCATCCTACATAATGACAATAATGAAACAACATACCAAAACCTATGGGATTCACTCAAGGCAGCTGTCAGAGGATATATTATATCTTTAAATGCTTACATAAATAAATTAGAGAAAGATGAAATCAATGAACTAAATATGCAACTAAAAATATTTAGAGAAATAACAAACTAAAATCCACCAATTAAATACCAGATTAGAAATTTAAAAATTAAAAGAGAAATTAATAAAATCAAAAGCAAGAAAACTATTGAACTAATAAATAAAATCAAGAGTTGATTTTATGAAAAAAAACAATAAAATTGATAAACTTCTGGTTGATTTGATTAGAAAAAGAAAGAAGAAAACCAAATTGCTAGTATCACAAATGAAAAGCGTGAACCTACCACCAATGAGGAGGAAATTAAAGTAATAATTCAGAATTATTTTGCCCAACTCCATGCCAATAAATTTGACAATCTAAGTGAAATGGTCAAATATTTATTAAAAATATAAGTTGCCCAGGTTACGTGAAGAGAAAATTAAAAACCTAAATCACCCTATCTCAGAAAAAGAAATTCAACAAGCCATTATTGAACTCCCTAAGAAAAAATCCCCAGGGCCAGATGGATTCACAAGTGAATTCTATTAAACTTTTAAGGAACAATTGGTTCCAATTCTATATAAAGTCCTTGGAAATATAGATAAAGACAGAAATCTGCCTAATTCTTTCTACGATACCAATATGCTGCTGATACCTAAACCAGGAAGAGTTAAAACAGAAAAAGAAAATTATAGACTTATCTCCCTAATGGATACAGATGCCAAAATCTTAAATAAAATCTTTGCAAATCTATTACAACAAGTTATCACTAGGATAATGCATTATGACCAAGTAGGATTTATTCCAGGGAAGCAGGGTTGGTTCAATATTAGGAAAACTGTTAGTATACTTAATTATAGCACTAGCAAACCCATCAGAAATCATATGATTATATAAATAGATGCAGAAAAAGCTTTTGACAATATACAGCATCCATTCCTACTAAAAAACATTAGAGAGCATAAGAATAAATGGTTTGTTGCTTAGAATAATAAGCATTATCTATCTGAAACCATCAAAAAACATTATATGCATTGGGGATTGGCCTGAGGCATTCCCAATAAGACCAGGGGTGAAACAAGGATGTCTATTATCACCACTATGATTCAATATCGTATTAGAAATCTTAGCCTCAGAAGTAAGAGAATAAAAAGAAATTGAAAGAATTAGAATAGGGAAGGAAGAGAAAAAACTCTCACTCTTTGCAGATGACATGATGATATACCTAGAGAATCCCAAAAAATCATGCAAAAACCTACTAGAAATAATTATCAACTTTAGCAAAGTAACAGGATATAAAATAAACCCCCATAAATGCACAATATTTCTACAGATGACTAGCAAGATACAGCAGAAAGACCTAGAAAGAGAAATCCCATTCAAAGTAACCCCAGACAATAAAAAATCCCTGGGAGTCTATCTGTCAAGGAAGACTCAAAAACTTTTTGAAAATAATTACAAAACACTTCTCACATAGATTAAATCAAACTTAAATAACTAGGCAAACATCAACTGCTCATAGATAGGCCAAGCTAACATAATAAAAATGACAATTCTACCAAAACTAATTACCTGTTTACTGCCCTACCAAAGTTCCAAAAAATTACTTTAATGAGTTAGAAAAAGTTGTAAGTAAATTTATATAGAGATATAAAAAGTCAAGAATTTCTAAGAATTCAATTACAAAAGAAGGTGGGTTAGCCTTATCTGATCTAAAATTATATTATAAAGCATCAGTCATCAAAACTGTCTGGTATTGGCTAAGAAATAGAGTAGTAGTGGTATAGATTAGGTGAAATAGAATGAAATGATTATAGTAATCTGTTTGATAAACTCAAAGAGTCCAGCTATTGGTATAAAAACTCTCTCTTTGATAAAAACTGTTGGGAAAATTAGAAGTTAGCATGAAAGAAACTTAGATTAGAATAACACCTCACACCTTACACCAAGATAAGATCAAAATAGATACAGAATTTAGAGATAAAAAACATTATTGTAAGCAAACTTGAAGATCAAGGAGTAGTTTACCTGTCAGATCTATGGAAAGGGGAGCAGTTTATGACCAAGGAAGTGATGGAGAATGTCATTAAAAACAAACTAGATAATTTTGATTATATTAAATTAAAAGGTTTTTGCATAGATAAAAACCACTGTAACCAAGATAAAAAAATGTAGTAAATTGGGAAACAATTTTTACAACTAGTATTTCTGACAAAGACTCATTTCTAAAATATACGGAGAACTGAATCAAATAAAAAAAGTCATTCCCCAATTGACAAATGGTTAAAGGCTATGCAAAGGCAATTTATAGATGAGGAAATCAAAACTATCCATAGTCATTTGAAAAATTGCTCTAAATCATTACTTATTAGAGAAATGCAAATTAAGGCATCTCTGAGATACCACCTCACACATCTCAGACTGGACAATGTGATCAGAAAGGACAGTGATCATTGTTGGAAGGCATGTGAGAAATCTGGGACACTAATACATTGTTAGTGGAGCTGTGACCTCATCCAAACTTTCTGGAGAGCAATCCAGAATTTTGTCCAAAGGGCAACAAAAATGTGAATACCCTGTGATTCAGTAATACCAATACTGGTTCTATACCCTGAAGAAATGATGAAAAAGGGTAAAAAACATCACTTGTACAAAAATATTCATAGCAGTCCTGTTTGTGGTGGCAAGGAATTGGAAATTAAGTAAATGTCCTTCAATTGGGGAATGGCTTAACAAACTTTGGTATATGTATGCCATGGAATATTATTGTTCTATTAGAAACCATGAGGAATGGGAATTCAGGGAAGCCTGGAAGGATTTGCATGAACTGATGCTGAGTGAGATGAGCAGAACTAGAAAAACATTGTACACCCTTAATAGCAACATGGGGGTGATAATCAACCTTGATGGACTTGCTCATTCCATCACTACAGCAATCGGGACAATTTGGGGCTATCTGCAATGGAGAATACCATCTGTTTCCAGAGAAAGACTTGTGGAGTTTGAACAAAGACCGAAGACTATTACCTTCAATTTTGGAAAAAAAATTATCTTATTATGTAATTTTGCAATCTCTTATACCTTATTTTTCTTCCTTAAGGATATGATTTCTCTCTCATCACATTCAATTGAGAACAATGTATACCATGGAAGCAATGTAAAGATTAACAGAATGCCTTCTGTGGGAGGTGGGAGGAGGGAAGCAAGAATAAAGGGAAATTGTAAAACTCAAAATTAGTAAAATCTAAAGAAAAAAAAGAAAAAAGTAGATTTGGTCAAATGGGAAAGAAGGTACAAAGGTTTACTGAAGAAAATAACTTTAAAAATTGGAATTGGGCAAGTGGAAGTCAATGACAACCATGAGACATTCAGAAACAAGAAAACAAAATCAAAAGATTTTTTTAAAAAAAAAAAACAGAAAAGAAAATGTGAATTTCATTGGAAAAATGATTAATCTGTAATATGGGTCCGGGACAGATAGTTTAGAATTATTGGACTCCCTGAAAGTTATGACAAAAAAAGAGAACTTAGACATCAGATTTCAATAAATTACCTAGGTTAAACTGCCCTCATGTCCTAGAAGTTGTGGGTAAAGAATCCACTATTCACCACCTTAACCAGAAACCAAAATGTAAACTCAAAGGAATATTATAGCCAAATTTCAGAAACCCCAGTCAAGGAGAAAATACTGAAAGTAACCAGAAAGAAATGATTCAAATATCATGAAGCCACAGTCAAGATGATATAAAATTTAGCAGTTTGTACATTAAAGAACTGGAAGGCTTGTTTTATGATACTCTGGAGGACAAAGTAGCTAGGATTACAACCAAGAATCCCCTAGTCAGCAAAATTAAGTTTGCTATATCAGTGGGGAAATGGATATTTAATGAAATAGAGGATTCTCATGCATTCCCAATGAAAAGACCAGAAGTAACTAGAAAAATCTGATTTTTAAATAGAAAGATTCAAGGGAAGCATAAAAAAGGAAAACAGAAATAGAAATCAAAAGTTCATTAAGGTTAAACATTTTACATTCTTACATAGGAAGCTGATATGTGTAACTCTTAAGAATTTTAACATTATTAGGGAACTCAGAAGGTAACCTATACAGAGGGCATGGGTATGAGTTGAAAACTATGGAATGACTTCAAAAAAACAAAATGAAGGAGATACACATAGAGAAGTGGGAAGGAAAAGGTAGAATGGGGTAAATTAACTTAAACAAAAGAGGTCTGAAAGAGTTTATCCAATGGTGAGGAAGATGAGGACGTGTTAGACAATGCTTGAACCTCTCTCAGAATTGGCTCAAAGGGGGAATAATACCCATTCCATCAAGTATTAAAAAATGTATTTTATTCTACAAGGAAGTAGGAGAGAAAGGGTGTAAGGGAAGGGTTGGAGGTGGTGATAGAAGAGAAGGCAGAAGGAGAGGGGAGAGTCAGAAGGCAAAACACTTTTGAGGAAGGACAGAGTGGAAGGAGAAAGAGGGGAATAAATAGGGAGAATAGAATGGAGAGAAATAGTAGTAATCTTAACTTTAAAAAGATTTATAACTTTTCTCTGATAAAGCCTTTATTTCTCAAATATATGGCCAACAGAATCAAATTAATGAGAATAAAGTCATTCTCTAATTGATAGGGAAAAGATACGAAGAGGAAGTTTTCTAATAAAGAAAGCTATCTATACTTGAATTTAAAAAAA
This sequence comes from Macrotis lagotis, assembly GCF_037893015.1. Taxonomy (NCBI): domain Eukaryota; kingdom Metazoa; phylum Chordata; class Mammalia; order Peramelemorphia; family Peramelidae; genus Macrotis; species Macrotis lagotis. The sequence goes on from NC_133665.1 coordinate 118,875,770, forward strand.
ATCCCTAAATGATAATTAAAAGAACTCTGATACCCCATTTATACTTATCAAATTGGCTACTATGACAAAAAGGAAAATGATAAATATTTAAAGGGATGTAGGACAATTGGGGCACTGAAATACTACTGATGGAGGTATGAATTGATCCATCCATTATGGAGAGCAGTTTGAAGCAGTAGGAGCTCAAAATACTATAAAACTGTTCATAACCTTTGTTCCAATAATATCATTACTACATCGGTATCCTAAGGAAATTTTCTTAAAACAGAAAAAAAGACTTATATGCACAAAAATATTCATAGCAGCTCTTTTTGTAGTGACAAAGAAATGGAAATTGAGAGGATGCCCATCAACTGGGAATGGCTAAACAAGCTGTAATATGTAATTGACTAATTTCAGAAGAAAACCTGGAAAGACCTACATGAACTGATGCAAAGTCAAGTGAGCAGAACCAGGAGAACATTGTACACAGTAACAGAAATATGTGTGATGATCCACTGTTAATGACTTAGGTATTCTCAGAAATACAATGATCCAAGACAATTCCTAAGGACTTGTGATGGAAAATGCTACCCCACCTTCAGGGAAAGAACTGATAGAGTCTGAATGCAGATTATAACATATTTTGCAATTTTATTTTTCTAGGGGTTTTTTGGATCTGCCTTATTTTACAACATGACTAATACAGAAATATGTTTTGCATGACTGCACATGCAGGCTATAAAACAAACCCTCAAAAATGCATGTAATTTCTATATAATAATAACAAAACTCAAAAAATAAATAAAAGGAAGCCTTATTCCAAAAACTATAAACACATAAAATATCTGGGAATTGACCTACCACAGCACACACAAAAGACTTTCATCGATTTAATTATAAAATACTCCTTAAAGAAATAAAAAATATCTGAAGATATATTCTGTGGCTCATGAATAAAATGTCAAAATAATAAAAATGATATTACTTTCAAGTTAATTTGCTCTTTAATGCTATACCAATAAAATTATCAAATGGATAGAATTTGATAAAAAAGGTTTTGATAAAATAAAATTTGATTCATATAGAAAAATAAAAAATCTAGATTATCAAGGGAAATACTAAAAAAAAAATAATAAAGTAGAAACAGCACTTCCAGACTAGTCTAAGGCATTAAAACAATCTGGCATTGATTTTAAAAAATTAGAAATTGAATGCATTAAATAAGGATAAATCAGAAACATATGAAAAAGGTGAAAGAAACCTCTGCAAAGAGGCACAAAATGAATTTTTTAAAAAACTGAAAGAAAATTCAAGAATCCAGTAACACAGTGTTCAATAAAGTAGGCAGCATAAATTTACTAAGGAAAAGTCTCCTTGATTTTTAAAAATACGATAAAAATAAAATTCCTGAGAAAACCAGGGTTGATAGTGGCATATGGAGGAATACCATGGGTACAGAAAAAGGTCAAAGAGGGAATCTAATGATTTCATTATAGATAAACCTAAACAGTTAAGTAGGAAAAGAAATCACAAGGTGTTCAATATATATGTGTGTGTGTGTATATATATATATATATATGTATATATATATATATATACATATATATATAAACTATATAGAGGATTACAGGAAAGGGGGATGATAAAACTGATATTTAAAAATATTATTTAAAAAAAGATAGAGGTGCATGTGGCCAATAATCCATTTCCTAACACACTTGCACTCACAAAGACTTCCCTTTCATTTTTAATTACATAATTTTTTCACTACTTATGGCTACTTATTTTTTAAAAATGTTTAGAGTATTTACTAGCAAACACAAAAGCATCAGATCATCTCTGAATGGCTGAAATTTATCTTTTCTGATATGTCATGGTAGTCACCCAACAACCCACCAACATTTGAAGTTGTTTTTAAGTAATTTCTTCTGCCCCATTCCTGATATCCTCATCTGCTAATTTGCCTCAAATATGAGGTGACTTCTTGGGTTCTTCTGTTTTCCACTATTCTTAATGAAAATAATATGAAACTGATTAATATACTCAAAATGACCCAGAAAGAGTGTTTTTGTTTGTTTGTTTGACTGATTGATTATGTTCAGAATAAGATAAACATGGGGAAAAAACAAGGTCTACTACTTGGAGTATATGATATAATATTGAAGAAAGAGCTGCTATGTTAATCTTCTCCTAGAAAGGGAATAAACTTCAAATTGAAAAGGTCAGGATATATTCATCAAGAGAATTCAGAAAAGCAAAACTGTCAACCTGTTATCTGATAAAGTAAAAATGTCAAAAATAAAATGGATAAACAAGAAAACTACATTATACTAAAAGGAATCACAAAAAAGCAAACCAATATCAATATTAAACATATGCTCTAAAATAATTAGCATCTAAATTCATAAAGGAAACAACTGACCTTCAAGAAGCCATAGATAATAACACAAAAAGAATAGGAGCCTTCAATATCCCTCTATCAGTTTTGGATAAGTCTTTTACAAAACTTGATCATGTACTGTTCCTGGAATTGAAAGCAAAGTAGATGCTTATCGATTGGGGAATGGCTAAACAAACTGTAATGGAACATTATTATGCTGTATAAAATGACATTTGTAATGAATACAGAGAAATATGGAAAGGTCTTTATTAAAATGATCCAAAATTAAAGTAAGCTGAGCTGAGAAAACTGTGCATTACAGTGACTACAATAATGTAAATGAAGAGAATGACATATTAAGGAAATCAAAACTAAATGTTATAAAGATCAAAACTAAATGATTATGAAGCACAAACAGTACTCAAATGGAAAGATATGAGAAGATACCTCCAATCTAACCCTTCATGTACATGTTTTCAGAGTTTTTCATTGTATGACTCATTTAGCTGATTTTTTCCTTTCTAAAAAAAATACATGGGATAACTATAAAAAATAAAGAATATTGGGGCAGCTAGGTGGTATAGTGGATAGAGCACCAGCTCTGGAGTCAGGAGTACTTGAGTTCAAATCTAGTCTCAGACACTTAATAAATTACCTAGCTGTGTGGCCTTGGGAAAGCCACTTAACCCCATTTGCCTTGCAAAAACCTAAAAAAAAGAAATAAAGAATATCAAAAATATATTTTAAATTGCAAGGAAATGATTATATCACATGGAATGAGAACCCCAACCCAAGTCATATAAAAAAGGTTTTGAATGAAAAATTTGAGGTGGGAGAAAATAAAGATGCTGACTCTAACTAGAATTTTTAGTTAATATTAATTAATGTAATCTCTAACTCATGGGCCTCTAGAAACTAGGTTTGATCTTGAGACTAAGCCAGAAATTCAACATTTTTTTAGAGCATTAAATCCCAATCCACAATTTATTCAAGAAAATCTCCAAATATGATGTTTGTTATTGTAGTTATATCTGACCCCTTCGGCCTCTGGTTTTTGGTTTTCTTGACAAAGATACTGAATTGATTTACCATTTCCTCTCCAGCTCATTTTATAAAGAAAATTAAAGCAAACGGTTAAGTGATTGATCAGGGTCATATGTGTCACAAATATGGGGTGAGATTTGAACTCAGATCCTCTAATTCTATCCACTGAACCTCTGAGCTACTGCATAGGTATCTAAATGTTGGCAACAGTGGTTTCAGGTCCTATAAAAATACTCAACGAATAAATATTAAGTAGAGGATAACAATAGAACCTTTACCTTCTCAGTGTCTGAGGTCATAGAAATGGCACTTAAGAAGAACTAATTTTAGAATAAGGATATAATGCAAAAATAACATAACTTTTTCTCCACAGAAAATGCTGAAGTTGCTCAGGACCCAGGAGCTCAAAAAATATAGTATTTTTTCAGAAAGGATATGAAGTTGGGGTGCTAGTGAAAAAAATCACTTGACATGTTTTTGAGACTTTTCTTTCCCACAGAGATAGAGACCTTAGTCTCCATATGGTTTGGCCTTCTTCAAAAACAGGAAGAGTCCAAGGAATAGGAAAAGCCCATCCCATTCAATCTTCCTTAACCAAATATTTCTTTGTGATAGCAGGGAATAAAGCATGATTCTTTTCCTCCACCCCCAAATTGTAGCTTTAACTCCTTTACTGTTCCATCAGTTGTGAAGAATAACATGAGGCATGCAGACAGAATCTGGTCAGAAGACGAAATGTGTTAACTTTTGAATTTGCGGTCATTGTCTAGCAAACTCCAAGGTCGGCACTGCTTAAGAAATCTCACTTCTCTGCCAGAAGTCTAGAAGGAGGAATAATACCCAGATTCCCCCACACAGTAGGCAAAGGGTTTAAGGAGATTGCTTGTAAATTCCTCTCTATTGTGTATCTCATATGCGTCTGCCCATGGTAGACATTAATGGTTCCCAGAATCCAGGTTGAAGACTAAACATGTATAGGCAATTCCCTCAAACACATGAACATCAATTCACTCTATTCTACAGCTTCATGAACAGGTTCATTAACAGGAAAAGAAGGAAAAAGAAATGATAATAGTTTATCATCCCTCTTTTATGCTTTCTTACCTATAAAAGATTGACATTTCCAATAAAAGTCTATCTCCTAGCCATCTAGAAAAATAAAAGTATCCCAAGGACTTCCAATCACATAAAATATATCCCTGTGGAAGAAAAAAAAGTAGTCTCTGAATGAATCAATTCACTTTGGTGCAGCTCAAGGATACACCTTTTATTTTCTAAAGGTGTCAATGGGCATGTCTTTGATTAATAGGAAGGGTATTTTCCAAAGCCTCAAAGCTCATTGCTCTACATGCTTATTAAATGAATTGGGGCACTCCTCTGAGCAACCATAATTACACAGAAATAAACATTTATCTCAATGGTGGTGCTAAAAGTGTACAAATACCAATGCTAGGTCTCCTTATCAAATGGAGTTACTTGATAGCAAGGACAAAACCAATTATCATCTCATTTGAAAAGCATAAGGAGAAATATGAAAATCAATGCAGGGGGGAAAGCTCATAGAAAGATTAATATGAGAATCAAAATCATCTAAGTAAGATCTCACCAAGAGCATTTATAGGTGAAATATGCAGGAAAATAAATAAATATGTTAGCATTTCTATACTTGTTAAAAGTAACAATGGGGTAGATACTGTGTAGATAGAGATGATAACAATGTCACTTCAGAAGAAGAAAGCAGTGAAAAATTACCTACAAGGAAAAGTATCAAGAGTCTATGAAGTGAACTTAAATCTAAAAGCTCACAGAAGAGTTTTAAAAGAATTAAAAAAAACAAAGAAGAGAGAGAGAGATAAGTAGAAAAAAGAAATGAAGAGTCATGCTGGAAAATTATGAAAAACTGACTAAAGAAATCAACTACTTTAAAAGTAAAAATAACCAACTGGAAATGAAGGCAATGTTTCAAAAAATAAAATAAAATCAAACAACTCGAAAAGAAATGCAACTCAACAAAGAATAAAATTAAAGTAAATAAATAAATTAAAGGAAAAGGAATTTTAATCCTTTAATTAATTAATTAAATTTAAATTAAAGGAAAAGGAAACAAAAGATAACTGAAGAAAATAAAACCCTAAAAATTAGAAGTGGACAAATAGAAACCAATGAATCTACATGACTGCAAGATTCCATCAAAGTAAAAAGACATAAAAAAACAAGCAACTTGGGAAAGAGATACAGGAGAAATAATTTATGAATTATTGGACTATTAGAATGTCTAGATCAAAAAAAGAACCTGGAAAATACCTTACAGGAAATTATCAGGGAAAACTGTCCAAATCTGCTAGAGCAAGAAGACAAAATAGACACTAAAAAGAATACACAGAACTCCTCCAGAAAGAGAATACAAAAAAAAAAACAAAAACAAACTCAAAGGGCTCTCTTAGCTAGAATTCTCAAATAAAAGAGAAACTGCTGCAAGCAGCAAAAAAGAGGACTTTAAATACAAAAGAAACACAAGGGTCAGCTGGGTGGTTCCGTGGATAGAGTGTGAGCCCTGGAGATAGGAGGACCTGAGTTGAAGTATGGCCTCAGACACTTGGTAATTACCTAGCTGTGTGACCTTTGGCCAGTCACTTAACCCCACTGCCTTGCAAAAACCAACAAATAAATAAATAAATAAACAAAGGAAACACAATCAGACTTACACAAGACTTAACAGCTTCAACATTGAAGGACTGGAAGACATGGAATACCATATTTAAGAGGCAAATTACCTTGAATTACAATCAAGAATTTATTACCCTGCAAAATTCAGCATATTTTGTCAGGGGAATAGTCTAATATGTCTTTAATTTAATTAATTAATTTAAATAATGGCATTTCATAGATACTTCCCCTGCTATTTTGAGTTGCTTTTTATCTGATATCCAAATTAGAATATAAATTCCTTAAATCAAAACCTTTATTTCTGATTATATTTTGGGGGTTTGATTTTTTTCCATATTGCAGTGGGGTTGAATGACTTGCCCAAGGTCACATAGCTAGGTAATTAATAAGCATCTGAGGCCGGATTTGAACTCAGGTCCTTCTGACTCCAGGGTCATTGCTCTAACCACCGTACTATCTAGCTGCCCCTATTTCTGCATAAATATAATTTCTGTATAAATATAATTTCTATATAAATATAATACAGTATTCTCAGCACTTAGGCATATAATAAGAGCTTAATAAATGGCTTTTGATTTGACTTGATGGACTAAGACACAGAATAAGATAAATATTTTCAGATATGGCCAATACAGGATTTTGTTTTTATTTGACTGAATATTTGCCACATTTTTCTTTTTAAACTGAGATGGAAGGCAGCTAGGTGGCACAGTGGATAGACCACCAGCCCTGGAGTCAGGAGGAACTGGGTTCAAATTTGGCCTCAAACACTAAATAATTAACTAGCTGTGTGGCCTTGGGCAAGCCACTTAAGCCCATTGCCTTGCAAAAACTAATTATATATATCATTTGCTGTGAATACAAAGAAAGGCAAAAGACAGTCCCTGCTATAAATACTTTTCAGAAAAAATACTTTAGTGAATACTTTTAAGAAAATATTACATTAAAAAGAAATGAATTCATATACCTGAGTTTAAGAACTTCTAATATATGAAGGTACAACAATAATGAGAGATTACTTTATATTGTTATATAGATGTGTCTCACAACAATCAATGTGTTTGAAACATATAAGCCAGACAGTGATTATAAAAGTGCAGATGCACTTTTTTTTTGAGAACCTGGCCTGATACCTTGCCTCTCAGAGTTTTCAGGTACAGAAGAAGATTTGAGGTATTATTATTTTTTTATTATTTACCACCACTACTAATAGTATTGTTACTATTATTGTCCTTGGCTGTGTTCCTCCAGCTTTACAGGGCCAATGACTAGCACTTTAAATCCACTAAATTATACAATGCAATATTTAATTTATAGGAAAAACATATAGCCACAACCCCTTGGAAGAATACTTCCTCCTACACAGTCTCTGTGGGAGTAGGGCTGAAACTTAGTTCAGTTTGACATAGTATTAGCCTTACCTAGGTCACATCCAAAAACTGGATGAGTTCTGGGCTGAAGACTCCAAGGTGATTCCCTTGATTTTTTTTCCCTAAGCTACTATAGCATCAGGCTGTGAAATCTGGCTTGGACTCTGACTTTTGTGACTAATTCTCCCAACTCTCTGAAATTTCTAAGGTTAGAGATGCCACTTCCTTTACTTAATACTTAAGCAAAGGAAGTCAATGAGATTCCCCAAAGTAAATAAGGCAAAGAGCAAGTAGCTCAAGTTTATATGCCCTTTCCAAGGTCCCTGGGGTCTATCAATATGTGGTTAGCCAGGCATTTCCAAAATGTCTATACACACTCTCCAGTCTGTCTCCCTGTGGGATTTTCATTACACTTCAAGATTTTCCCAGAAGCAACTACAGAATCCTCAATGTTAAAGAGACATTATCTTCCATTTAATGCCCTCTATGCAAAGAAATAATCTGAGACATTGTGGACTTCATGTGTGTGTCAGACCCCAATTATACTTAGAATCAGTATTAATGCTATATCTGTTGACATAGACAAACCCATTTCTCTGGTTTCTTAAATTTCTTAATACGATGACAACAACATAATTGGTTGAAATGCTAAAAAAAACAGAGAATATCTTCCTGTATTTATTGTCTTTTGATTATAAAAAAATTTACTGGGTAGATTAAAACACAAGTTTAAAGGTTCTCCTCCAACAAGCTGTCTCCCAGGTAAGTTATAAGATTATCCTAGATTCCTTAATATAGGAGACCACAGAGGTACTTTATTTCAACAATCCTCTTAGTATCAATATGGTTTTAAAAAACAACAATGAGACATTCTCATCAAAAGCATTCACTTGTGTCATGGAGACTGTCCCATACAAAAAAATAGATAGAAGAATTACTTACAAATAATAAAATTATCTAGATGCTTCTGCCTGTTGAAGGCAGTTTTGATTGCATAGAGCTCCTGAAAAATACAAGCCCTTTCCATTGAGATCCAAAGTCATCTGAAAATTGACTAAGCAGTGCATATAGTAACTAGCATAGTTGTGATAGTGGGGAAAGGGAGAAATTGAATGGTTTTTCATTACATTATGTATTAGGTACGTTATGTATGTCTACATGAATCTGTCTAGATGTGGCTCACAGTAATGCAAGAATAAATATTCCTAGAATTTCTTCTCTCCACCCTTCTCCAAGAGAAATTTCAGTTCCCACCAAAAGAGAAATAGAAGGTTGGAGCCAGAAGTTAGCTCCAGGGGAGATATGAGGATTATTTGCTTCCTTAAATATTATTTGTGTAGCAGAAATAATTTTTAGGTTCAAGCTGCATTTCTGATCTCTATTCCTTAATAGGGAAGGAATAACCTAAATATACAAAGATTAGTGCTCTAGATATTTAGCAGTCAATTCCACAATGAAAACATATAATAAATAATAAATTCATTTATCCAAATATATAGCATAACAGAAACTGGAAAAAGTATATAGAGGAGAATATATACCAGACAGTACATGGTGAATGAATGAGCTCTTCTATTGAAAGCAAAAATACTCAGTTCAGTGAGAGTCTCAACTCTGACTCAAGGGAAAATTCCCTGAAGTCCCAAATTGGGAATTATGATAATTCTACTACACACACACACACAGTCTTTCTTTTCAGGGGCTTGAAGAGAAAATAGATTTCTTTTTTTCTCCAGCTTTCACTCCTTCAGGCTATGCTATATTCTACTTGACACAGAGAGAACAAGCCAGTCCCACCACTGACATTCTTCCTCAAATGATCAGTTCATTGCTTAGGACCTAGAAAGTCACTACAGTCACACTTCTCTTGCTTTTCCAAGATAATGTCATTTAAGTATTCTATTTCCCCTTTTGGGGAATTTATACTTTTGTAAGTATTCATCAATTTCATTTAGATTATTAGTTTTATTGAAATATAGTTGGGTAAAATTTTCTAATAATTATTCTAATTTCATTTTCATTAGTTATATGTTCACTCTTGTCATATTTTGATATTGGTAAATAAATTTTCTATTTTTTAAAATCAAATTAGCTCATGTTTTATTCATTTTACTATGTGGTTTTTTCCATAAAACCAACTCAATTTTATTTATTTTTTAACTTTTTTTATCTTTCAAGATTTCTCTTTTCTATGAGAATTTTTGTTATTAGTCTACTTTTACATGCCCAATTCACTGATCTGTTCCTTTTCTCTTTAATTTATGTTTAAGCATTTAGAGATACAAATTTTTTTGCTGAGTTACTTTGGCTGCATCTCATAAATCTGAGGGGTTTATGCCTTGCTATTGTCATCTTTAATGAAATTATTGTTTTGATGATGCTTTTTAATTCACTAATTATCAATATTAGTTTCTAATTATTAATCTATGATTCAAAGGCAAATCTATTATTCAGTTTTTATGAAGATACCATGTACAGCAAAAATAGCTATATTCCTTTCTATTACCATTCAATATATTCTAGAGATTTATTATAATTTTTTAAAATTCTATTTTTCTCCTTATCTTCTTATGTCTGAGAGAGATGAAGTCCTCCACTAGTACAGTTTTATTGTCTGTTTCATCCAGTAACTAACTTAACTTTTGCTTCCATCATTTGGATCTGTTCCATTTGATATATAACATATAATAAATAAATATATACACACACATGTTTAGTACTGATATTGCTTATAGTACTTTATAGTAAAATGTCATTTGCCTCATTCTCTCTTTTAATTAAAATTGTTTTTTTTTACTTTTCCTTTATTTGAAATCATTACTTTTTTTAAAATATATTTTTCTTTTCCTCTACTAGGAATTCTTAATGGTCTTCTTATGCAATCTGACATTTTTTTCCTTTGAGGCTTTGTAGATATTTTCAAGTCATAATCTTCTAATTCTATATCCTAAGCTTTGCTAACACAATAGGAGTTTTTTATTTTTAAGGGTTATTTTTGTTTTTTTAATTTATTTTTAAAACTTATTTTTTGACTGAACTTTATGTTAAAGTTGGGCTCTGCTCAGCTTTAAGTGTGGAAAGGTACCTAGGTTAAGATATCTTTTTTTGGTTTTTCTGTTGCATTCATAGCTCAGGGGGACCTTGTAAATTTTTGGTGCTTCCAAAGCAATTCAGGGAATGGTCTGGTCATTGATCTATCTGATGGTCTGAACTGTAATTTTTTACCTGTATACACAACTTTTCCTCTCTGCCCTGGTACCATGACCAGAATTGTGGCAGCCTCTCTTGTTTTCATTGCTATTACAGGAATCCTCAAACTGTTTGTAATTTAAAATTTTAGGGAAATGTTTAGGATACAGAGAGGTTAAAGGGATTTGCAAATGATAAGCTAGCATACATATGAGGAAGGATTTAAACACAAGTAAGTTCTTCCAGATTTCATAGATGGCCATCTAAAACAAGCTAAATAACCTTCCAGAAGATTAAGTGTTTAAAATATAGGCTTTTGCAACAAGAGAGTAGACCATACTCAAAAATGATCAAAAACAATTTCTTCCACCCATTTAATTCAGGGCCCACCACAACATCAATCTGCAATTATTATTAAGGTAGAAATTAATTTACCTCTCATTCAATTGCATATCATATTCTAAGCAATTTGCATTTTTCCATCAGCTCTTAAAACAGATTTTTCAGTGTTTGTTGATCTCAATGAAGAGAATGTAGTGTTCTGGGGTCTGATAAATTGAACTACATGGATCTTCTCCAGATGATTGTCAAGGAATCATACATGACTTTAAAATATGCTTGGAAAATACCCTCATGTTTAAGAAAAGCTTTTAAAGCTGAATTTTGCTCCAAAAAGATAAATGCTTTATTTTTAAATTTTTTTAATTGGAATTTTGCAATAATAATAGGAAAAAATACTTGTGAATCTACAAAATACTACTTACCTGCCATAGCATAGCTCCTGGAGAAAATGAATTTCAGCCTAATAATGATCATTGTCTGCATGCGCCATGGAAAATTATTTTTTAAAAAAAACTCCCAAATGAAACAACAAAAACTGTAATTGGAATGCTTGTGTAATAGTTCTATCACTATGAATGTTTATAAAATATTAATTATTTTTAACAATTTATAAGATGAACAACTAATCTGTTCCTTAATTGTGTTTGAACTGTGCCAGAAATTAGAGCTTCTAAAATTATTTCTTCAAAATTAAGCCAAATCTCTATAGCTGTCTATGATATAGGGAGGCTTATTAATTCTGGTAGGGCACAAAAAATGGAAATAAGCTAAAAATTAGAAACAACTTTAGGAAATCTAGTAAAGAAGACAGAAAATTTAAAATGTGGTAAAGGTGATTACTTATACTCATTAAAACTAAGTTAAACCATCAGTCTCAATCAAGTTAAAGTATAAAAGTATTTTAAATTGACTGGTAATTGTTAGGATACAAATATATTAATTACTACATTAAGAACCACCATTATTTCCTTATCCCTTATCAGTGCAAAGAGAAATAGATACTATGTCACTTGAACATATGAATCTAATTCCCCCAAAATCTTAGCAAACTGTGAATCTTTGCTTTTTTTTCTCTTTACTTAATAAAGATCAATTACCCAAAGTTAAATAGCAATTGGTGGCAAATTAATTAAAATATAAATTTTCTAACTTTTCTTCTTTTCAGTAATTCCTCAATATGAGAGAAAAAGATTTAAATTATCATGTTTGCAACAATGAGCTTGAAGTGAATAAATCTGAACACCACCAGAAGAAAGCTTTTAAAAATTACAGATTTCCTTGTCATTTTTTTCAGTTTTTTTTCAGAAACTGTTTTTCAGTTGTTTCAGTCATGAAACAATTCTACATGGCGCCATCTGGTGTTTTCTGTCAAAGATACAGAAGGGTTTGGCTTTTTTTTTTTCAATTCATTTAGTGGATGAGGAAAAGGAGACAAATAGAAGTGATTTGACTAGGATCCCATAGCCAGTAAGTTGTACAGGGCTGGATATGAACACCAGAAGATGTGTCTTCCTAATTCTAAGGTCATTACCGTACCCACTGCAGCACTTAATTGCCCAGCAAATGCTAGCTATTATTAGTAAATTATTATTGATATTTTGGCTTAATTATCTTACTTAAATTCAGTGTACACTAAGGGTGAGGACTTAGTAACAAACTTTTCAAAACAGAAAAATGAAAAATGAACATAAATGTGAAAAATATAATCCTTGAAATTCTAATAAAAAATTAAAGCTAAATATTAAATAGAAAGTATATGAATCTTTATAAAATGAAAAGGACAAAATCCAGTGAAATTAAATGACAGTGATAATTTAAAGGAGATTTTTAATTATTTGGAAAATAAATATTTTTATAGTACAATATTACAGAATCTGTATTTGTACAGAAATCTACTGGAAAGAATAATCCTCAATTTGACAAATCTCTGGTATTGGTGGTCTTGTGTTTTGAACATATAAATATAGGAATATAGGAAATAAAGAAAAAATACATGATATGTACTTAACACAAATGTTACTTTTGCTCCAGTGATTTCTAAAAGCAGTTACAACGAGAAATGAAAAAGAGAGAGAGAGAGAGAGAGAGAGAGAGAGAGAGAGAGAATATGAATAGCCAAGTAGTGTTGGCTGGGCCAGCAGGTCAGAGAAGACAGCAGCCTAGCACTTTTTAATGTTACTCTCATTCAAACCCTAATCTATCTTTTCAAGATTACTGTAATAGTGTCTTAACTGGTCTTTCTCATATCATAATATACTCTCTTTTCAATTCATACTATCCATAACAAAAAATAGAGTCATTTCCATTAGATACTTCTGGAATTATCCAGAAAGGCTTAACAATTGAAATCATCATAATAAATTTCTAAATGAAGGAGAAATTATATGTAATAATGTGTAGAATTGTATGTAATTGTAGAATTATATGTAATAATGTGTGTAGAAACTTTCAGCAACCAATCCTGGTCTGCCATCTAGAGGAAGATTTAAAAACAGTGAATATATAATCCAGTGTTTACTTAACCTACTGCTGAGAAAGTAAATATTCTTTACTCAATAAACATCAGTTGTCTCAGTCTTTTTTATTGAGCATAACCTCCCAGTGCTGCACCTTCATTCTGAAAATAAAGTTATTTTCACCAAATTCTCTCTCCTATATTTTATGTGCTTCTATCCAGAATGCCATTTCACGCCTCAATGGATTTTAAGTGCACTTTGTATGTTAATTTGTTTTTGTATCCAGTGTTATTATGGTTACATTTTCTACTGTGGTCCAATTTAGAGGATTACTTAAATATCTTCTTGAGTAGTGTATTCTCTTTTGAATATCTAGGCTGCCACTATTGTGTACAAAAGAAGTGAACTCTGGTTCAAACAGGTAATTCCATAATAATTTAGCATAAAGAAAGAGAACAAATCAATTAAGGAAACTGCCAACTGTATGAAATTATTGTTAAGTCTACTGAAGTAATTGAACAAAGATTCATTAAGTTCCTACTCTGTGAAATATTGTCTTAGGTGCTAGGGATGACCCTGACTCTGCTCTCAAAGAACTTACAATCTAAAAGGAGAATAAGACAGGCACACAAATAATAATACATGGGATAGGAAAAGAAAAACAAAAGAGAAGTCCAAGTTTGACAACTAAGAGTCAAGGGAGAGGGGCGGCTAGGTGGTACAGTGGATAGTGCACCGGCCCTGGAGTCCAGAGTACCTGAGTTCAAATTGGCCTCAGACACTTAATAATTACCTAGCTGTGTGGCCTTGGGCAAGCCACTTAACCCCATTGTCTTGCAAAAACCTAAAAAAAAAAAAAAAAGAGTCAAGGGAGGACTCAAGAAGGTTTCATGAGGGAAATACCACCAAACCTGGAAGAAAGAAAAGAGACTTTTAAGAAATATAACTAGTAGAGGGGAGTCCATTCCAGACATGAAGTATGGAATATCACAAGGATGGATATGAAAGAAGGAAGAAATATTGGATATTTGAAAGAAATAAAGTGCATGAAAAGGCTGGAAAAACTACATTTTTCCAGTCTTAGATGCCAAAAAGAAAAATCTATAATTTATTTTGTAAGAAGCCACAGGAAACTGAATGTTTTTGAGAGATAAATATTATAAGGATGACATAATCAATTGATATTTATATGACCCTTAAGATATGCAAAGAACTTTACATTTGATTTTCTTTTTTTTTTTTTAGGTTTTTTTTTCAAGGCAAATGGGGTTAAGTGGCTTGCCCAAGGCCACACAGCTAGGTCATTATTAAGTGTCTGAGACCGGATTTGAACCCAGGTACTCCTGACTCCAAGGCCAGTGCTTTATCCACTACACCACCTAGCTGCCCCCTACACTTGATTTTCGAAACAACAATGTGAGGTAGGCATTACTGTTTTCCTCATTTTGCAAATGAGGAAACTGTGGCAAAAAGTAATCAAATGTGTGCTAGTCACACAGCTTATAACTGAGGTCCGATGTGAACACAGGTCATCCTGACCCCAAGCCCAACATTCTATCCACTGAGCCACCTAGTTGCCTCTAATTAAAGCTGTATATTAAGACTATTTGGGTAGTGGAATAAAGGATGTACGGAAACAACTCTGAGGTATCACCTTACATCTACCTGGATAAAGGTGAATGATCAATATTGGAAGGATATGGAAAAACTGGGACACTAGCACACTAATGCACTGTTGGTGGAGTTATGAACTGATCCAACCAATCTGGAGAGCAATATGGAATTATACCCAAAGGGCAATAAAACTGTGCATACCCTTTGATCTGGAAATAACAATACTAGGTCTGTTTCCTGAAGAGACCATAAAGAAGGAGAAAAGATCCACATGTACAAAAATATTTGCAGCAGCTCTTTTTGTAGTGGCAAAGAATTAGAAATTGATGGTATGCCCATCAATTGGGGAGTAAATAAACAAGTTATGATATATGAATTTTATGGTGTGAACTATTGTTCTGAAAGAAATCTTGAACTACCAGACTAAAATAAATTGGAAAGATTTGCTGAGTAAAGTGAGCAGAACCTTGAGAACATGGTAAACAGGAATGTCAACATTGTGAGATGATCAACTATGACGGACACAGCTCCTTTCAGCAATCCTGAGAGACCTGTCATGGAAAATAATATCCACATGCAGAAAAAAAATAGAGTCTGAATGCAGAGCAAAGCATACTATATTTACTCTTTAAATTTTCTTTTATGTTTTTTCTCCTAAATTCTAATTTTTCTTTTACAACATGACTAATATGGAAATAAGTTAAGCATGATTCTATATGTATAAATTTTATTAGACTGTTCACTACTATGGGGAGAAAGGAGAGAAGGAAGGGTAGTAGATAAAAGGTGGAACTCATAAGCTTGCAAATGGATAAATGCTGAAAACTATCTTTGCATGTAATTGAAAAATAAAATAAAGTGGGGGAAAAAAGGATGAATTGAAAAGAGTATATTATGATATAAGAAAGACCAGTTAAGACACTATTACAGTAATCTTGAAAAAGATAGATTAGGGTTTGAATGAGAGTAACATTAAAAAGTGCTAGGCTGCTGTCTTCTCTGACCTGCTGGCTCAGCCAACACTACTTGGCTATTCATATTCTCTCTCTCTCTCTCTCTCTCTCTCTCTCTCTCTCTCTCTCTCTCTCTCTCTCTCCTCTCTCATTGTAACTTCTTTTAATAAATTTTTGTTTTTCTTTTCACACTTGCTTTCCGGAGTCTGAATACTAATTCCTCATAGGCAGATCCAAACTCAAGTAGCCAGCGGCTACAATGGAATTTTGCTTCCTTGTATGTTTTAAGCATAATTTTCCTTTGGCTAAAATGAAACAAAGTTAGTTTTATAAATAAGATTTAATTCTTTAGGATCCCATGGGTTGATGGCATCCTTACAAATGACAACACTGACCCAGAATTTGGGGGAAATTTTTATACAATTTGAACAAAGAATAATAAAAATTTAGGCAGCCAACCAATGAGATTTCATATAGATGATATGGTTTTACAATATTCTCCTCTCGAATCTTATATGCACTTAAATTCCTATCAGCAGGAATTCCACTTATGCTGAAGAGTAAATGTTTACAAATAACAACAGGATTTTCTCTTTGCTCATCCAGGATGTCTCTTATTTTCAAGTTTGGTCAGATACTAACATTGAGATAGCCAGATAATACTGATACAGGTGAAGTCAACATTGTAGGAGACAGGCCCTATACATCAGACTGATTTTATAACCCTTAGTTAAAGGATAAGAGACTAACTTTTGATCAGAAATATATTGCTCAAGAAATATTAATTCCATCTTGAAGAATATCAGGTTTACATGTGTTATAGGCTTACTTCTAGGCTGAAGCATAGAATATTCATTTGTACATGATACTATCCATCTGGAGGAGATTGGTCTCATTTAAAAGTTGAGTTGAACTAAAGCTTGATAGTTGCTTCAAATACTATTCCACTTCCCATCACAATGACATTGCACAGATGAATCTGTGTGCCTTCTCTCCACACTTTCTATAGGATCTAGACCTGCCTTCTTGCTGTACTCTCCTTCCCTGCAGAGGAAGATATCCCACCTCAAAGAAGCCAAGACCCTTTACTGCTGCCCCCCTTGTCTACCAAGTAGAGTGACCACCCCTGGAAGAGGGAAGTGCTGAAGAGCACCCTCATCTAAATCTATGTCTATGTGGCTGCTCGCTGTCTCCCAAGGATGCTCTTGACTCATGTGGACTTGATGACCACAAAAATTTTATATTTATATAATACCAGCTGCCAGTATGCTTCAATGAAGGTCACATTGTGCAAAACAGGAGAGGTCTGTCTGGCCAGTAAAGTTGTGGAAAAGGTGGAAGTCAAGTATTCCCCAAAAAGAGAACTGACTTGTAAGTTAATGGTGATCCTCAAGGCTGAGTCCCTGGATTCTCTAGTACTTACACTGGTATTGACAGCACTCTGGCACCTCAGTGAACTGAAGTCTTCCTTCACTGCTGAGGACATCCAGGAGCTGCTACATAGGAGCCTGCAGAGTGTCCTTTTCTACCTCCTCCAAAATTGGACAATGAACAGGCCCAGACCCTATACTAGAATAACATGGGTATATTCCTCAAACTGACTAAAATCCTTCTCTTCCAAGATATGAACCACATGGGAATCCCAGAGACATTTGATCTCCTTAAAAAGTGGATTCAGTCACAACAAGACTGACAGAGAGAGAGAGAAAGAGAGCTGTCAAACTTAGTCTCCATCTAATAGAAGTCTTTAGGGAAGATATCAACCTCCAGATAGTCCTGCAACCTGACCAGTTTTGCTCCCTCCTTGGAATCCTAGCTCCACTTAGTGGGACTGGCAGCTGAGGACCTGCCAGTCCACCACTGACGCCATCATCTGTCTGATAGACCTCCAGGATCTTCAAGATTTCCAAATGGACTCTTCCTTCATTGTTCAGAATGCTGTGGAGACCCTTTCCATTAAAAAAAGAGGAATCTAATGAAGAGTGAGGTTCCAGTTAAGGTCCTGGAGAAGGAACCTACCCCCTCACAGATAGAGATGGTGGGCAGATCCAAGGCTCAGGGAGATAACAGGTTGCCATTCAGGAACAAAAGACATTAAATACATTACAATGTAAAAGAAGAAAAGTGCTAAAGTGCTAAACTTTTATAAAGCTAGAATAGCACCTATTGTCTGGTTACCATACTATGATGTTCAACTTTTATGCCTACATTTGAAGACCCTATAGAACATAAATCAACCTACATAATGTCTCATTATGCATATACTATATCATGAGGTTAAATTTCTATACCTACATTTAAAGACCTACATAACATAAATCAATATATATAATCTCTGATTATATATACATATACTTCATTTAATCATTTAATTTAGCTGATCAACTTGCTTCATTTCTACTGTTCTGTCTAATAATGTTAATGTTAATTCTTTCTTCTTCTAATAATGTATAGCTGCTCTTCTCAAGATAGTATATATATGTATATACATATTTATATACATATATTAGTATTCATTATAACTTAGCTCACTCCAACTTATCTTTCTTGACAATTCCAGCACATGTTGATTTCGCTCTTTCTTATGAAATATGTTACATATATTCTTCCTACAAATTTGTTATTTTGAAAATTAGATATAATTGGATATTTTACAATATACTGTTTTATTCTAAATTATTTCATATGTGAATTCCATCTCTTCAACTTGATAATAAGCTTGATAATGAGCTTCTTTATTGGACCATATTTTATGAAGAGAATCATAGTGTTTTGGAGCTGAAAGAGACCTCAGCAATTTACATAGTTCAGAACATATATACATCATGGCATAACTGTTATGCAGCATTACATAAGGCAGGCCTCTGCAGTGCATACCCAACCCTGGCAGACCAGGAGTAGTCTTTGGGAGTTACTGAATCAGCTGCTTCCAGAGATCTTAGTTCACCCAGTAAGGGCTCTGAAGGAGATTACAGGGATCTCTTCCCTAGCACTGAGGCAGGACTTTGTTGCTTTGCTCATACTCCAATCTGGGTTGCAGGAGCACAACAGACCTTACTCCTCAGTGGAGAAGGAACCCTACTCACTGGTCCAGGACAGAAAAGAATGCTTGCGGCCATGCACAGACCATAGCACAGTAAAAACCTCATCTTAGATCATAATATCTTAGAAAAACCAAAAATTTGCAGGTCCTTCCTAGTGGTATCTCTGAAAACAGCTACCAAAAAAAATCCAAAAGCTTGGAACAGGACATCCTTCACACTGGAAATAGAGTCCCACCTTAACAAAGAGTCAAAATCAAGACTCACAATAAAGAATGCCATCCCAGAGACTGACTGAGTTGATGGTATCTGAACACAGACAGAAATGTACTTTTTTCTCTCTCTTTATTTTTCTTGAGGTTCCTCTATCTTTTGGGGGAGAGCAGGGATTATTTTACTTTCACACCAAGATTATTGTAGTAATGTAAAAAATAAATCAATCAAAACAATTAAAGGTTTTAAAAAAAGCACAATGCCTATGTAAAAAAAAAAAAAAGAAATAATTAGCAGGATGTTCTCAGTGAAACCTGGAAAGACTAACATGAGCAGATGTAATGTGAAATATGCAGTAGACACAGTAACAGAAATATTGCAGGATGATCAACTATGAATGACTTAGCTTTTCTCAGCAATACTATGAACCAAAACAACTCTGAAGGACTTATGATAAAGAATATTATCCATCCCTGAAGAGAGAGCTAATGGTGCCTGAATGCAGATTGAAGCATAATTTTTAACTTTATTTTTGGGGTTTCTTTTTTTAGGGGAGAGTCTGTTTTCTTTCACAGCATAACTAGTATGGAAATGTTTTATAAGATCATATATTTTTAATCTATATCAAATTATGTGTTTTCTCAATAAGGGTTGAAGAAAGATTGGGAAGAAAGGTGAAAATTTGGAATTCATATGAATGCTAAAACTTGTTTTTACATGTAACCATGGTCAAATTAATTTTTTAAAAATGACCCTAAAGGGGCCAGCTAGGTGGCACGGTGGAGTCAGGAGGACTTGAGTTCAAATTTGGCCTTCAACACTTAATAATTACCTAATTGTGTGACCTTGGTTAAGTCACTCAACCCTACTGCCTTGCAAAAACCTAAAACAAAAATTTATTTAGAGCATACTAGTATAAACCACTTAATGAGACATACAAATGAGATATGCAAAGAGAAATAAAACACAACCCTTGCCCTCAAGGAAATCTTTTTATGGTATTTTAATCATGCTATGGTTGTTTCACATACTCCTTCTTGAACAATACTTGTATTTGAATTAAACAAAAGACATGTATACAAATAAATAGAATATAAAATAGAACAAGGAGTTGCTTATTAGTGATGTAAGGGTTCAGAGGAAGGAAGAATTGTCACTGAAAAGGGAAAATAGAAGATTTCATGGTGGAAGCCACACTCAGTTTGTCCTTAAAAAACTGACAGCTTTGGGTGCGGAGTCAAGATGGTGGAGTAGATACAAGATTTCCCAGAAGATCTCACCGAGATCATTCCAAATGCCATAAAATTATGAGTCAAACCAAATTCTAGAGTAACAGAACCACAGAAAGACTGGATGAAACAATTTTCTGGCCCAAAATAACTTGGAAAATCTGCAGAAAGAGTCTATTCCACCAAACTTCAAAAGGGCCAAAGTGTAGTCTGGACCACAGCCATTCCACATTGGAGCAAACAAGCTCCAGTCTCCTAGGAACAATCCATAGGGTACCTAGGATCCTCAGGACACTTGGGTCCATGGGAGCAGAGCCAGTATCCAGATCTCTCAGTCTAGGGATTGCCAAGGACCATTTGGAAGGTCCATGGGAAAACTCTGCTGCCCCAGAGTGAATGTAAAACCCAGATGAGCACAGGCCTCAGTGCAGCCCCAATCTGAGAACCTGAGAAGCCACCCAGCAGCAGCTTCCACAGCTCTTAGTCCACAGATGTTAAAGGGGTTGGGTGAGACTGCAGAGTTCTCTCTACTATGCCTAGGAAAAGACTCTGTTGCTATGCCCACACTCAGCTCCAGGTCACAGTCTGGGCACCATTACTGCCATAGCAGAGCAGGGACTGTCCTCACAGCTCCAGGGCAGAGGGGAGTGCTTGTTATCATCCACAAACCAGTGCACAGGCCAGGAGAGCAGTCAAGAAAGTATGTCCTGGAATCAGAGTTCCACCTCAACAAAGAGGCAAAATCAGGTCATAGGCTGGGATAATGAGCAAACAACAGAAGAAAAAGAATCTGACCATAAAAAAATTACTTTGGTCCCATGGAGGATCAAAATACACACTCAGAAGATGACAACATCAAAGTTTCTGTATTCAAAGCCTCCAACAAAAAATAGGAATTGGTCTCAGGCTATGGAAGAGCTAAAAAAATGATTTTGAAAATCAAGTATAGGAGGTAGAAGAAAAATTTGGGAAGAGAAATAAGAGAGATACGGAAAAATTATGAAAACCAAGTCAGCAGCTTGGTGAAGGAGATACAAAAAATATCAAAGAAAATAACATCTTAAAAACCAGTTTAGGTCAAAAGGAAAAAGCAGTTCAAAAGCTCAATGAGGAGAATAATGCCTTCCAAAGCAGAACTGACAAGACGGAAAAGGAGAAAAAAAAGCCTCACTGAAGAAAATAACTTCTTCAAATGTTGAGCTAAAGGAATCTGATGACTTTGTGAGAAATCAAGAATCAATAAAACAAAAACAAAAGAATGAAAAACTTGGGGGGGGGCGGGAATGTGAAATATCTCATTGGAAAAAACAGATGACCAGCAAAGTAGAACTAGAAGAAATAATTAAAAAATTATTGTTTTACCTGAAAGTCAAGGCCAAGAAAAGAGTCTAGACTTCATTATTTTTTAGTTTTTGCAAGGCAATGGGGTTAAGTGGCTTGCCCAAGGCCACACATCTAGGTAATTATTAAGTGTCTGAGGCCGGATTTGAACCCAGGTACTCCTGACTCCAGGGCCGGTGCTCTATCCACTGTGCCACCTAGCTGCCCCTAGACTTCATTTTAAAAGAATTTCTACAGGAAAACTACCCTGAAATGATAGAAGCAAAAGGGTAAAATAGAAATTGAGGGAATCCATTGATTACCTTCTAAAAGAGATCCCAAAATAAAAACTCCTAGGAATATTATAGCCAAATTCTTGAACTCACAAGTCAAAGAGAAAACATTACAAGCAGCCAGAAAGAAACAATTCAAATATCATGGAGCTATAGTCAGAATTACACAGGATTTAGCAGTTTCTACATTAAGGGCTCATATCATAAGGTTTGTAAGGCAAAAGAGCATGGATTATAACCAAGAATCAACTAACCAGCAAAAACTGAACACCCTCTTTCAAGGGAAAAGATGGAAATTCAATGAAATAGGGGACTTTTGATTCAACATTCCTTTTGAAATGACCAGAGCTGAACAGAAAGTTTGATCTTCAAGTACAGGATTCTGGTGAAGCATAGAGAGGATGGATAGGAAGGGCAATTGATGAGAGATTTAATGATAGTGAACTGTTTGTATTCCTGCATGGGAAGATGATGCTGATAACTTATATGAATCTTCTCTTTTATTATAGAAGTTAGAAGGAGCACATATAGACAAGGCATATGATAGAGCTGTATAATGAAAGTATAATAAATTATAAAGATGGAGTCAATAGGAGAGAAAGGAATTTATTGGGGAAAAAAAGGGAAAGGAGATATAGAATGGGCTAAGATATTTCACATAAAAGAGTCAAGAAAAAGTTTTTGCAATGAGTGAAAGGGGGAAGGTGAGGGAGAATGAGTGTGCCTTCATTCTCATCAGAAAGGGCTCAAAGAGGAAATAACATATAAACCCAAGAGGGTATAGAAATCTATCTTACCTTAAAGGAAAAAAAAAGAGAGGAAAGGGATGGGAGAAAGGAGATAAGGAGAAGTGAGGGAGGTGTAGGTGAGAGAAGAGAGGGAAGATCATGGGGAGAAGGTAGTCCAATACAACATACTTTAGAGGAGGAACAGGAAAGGAGAGAGAATAGAATAAATGGGAATGGAGAGGAATAGGATGGAGGGAAATACAGCTAGCAATAACAACTATAGGGAAAAAATTGAAGCCTGATGAACTTATGAAAAAGAATGTAATCCATCCCAGAGGCTGAGCCAATGGTATCTTTGGAACACTTTTTTTTTCTCTCATGAATTTTCTCTATCTTTATGGGGGAGGGATTATGTTTACTTATACAACAAGATTATTGTAGTAATGTGAAAATAAAAAACCTAATTAACATAATAAAAAATGATTGATAGCTTTCCAATATGAAAAGGGATAAGTATTTAACCATTGAGAATAACCAGTGGCAGAGTGGGAAAAAACAAGATATGTTCATGAAGCAATAAATAAATCAATTTGGCTAGAAGAGTAGTATTATATAAAACTGGAGATGGAGGTTGGAATTAGATTGTGAAGGATCTTACTTGACAAGGTAAACATTTTAAACTCTTTGATAGTCCACAAAAGCTAACTGAATATTTTTTTGGCAGTAAATTCAATGACTTTGACATAAAGAGAAGAAAAGGAAGGGAACTTATTGATAAACTTCTAATTTTTTCAGCAAAGATTGAACAATAAGTTGCTTCAATGCTTTTTCCCCCATAGTTGTTATTTCCAGCTGTATTTCCCTCCATCCTATTCCTCCCCACTCCCACAATTTTTAATATTATTATCTTGATTTGGATGACTAATCATCCACACACAATCCTATTCTGGGGAAATTGTATGGGCTATGTAATCAAAAGTCAGATAAAAAGAATGATGTTTCATACCCACAATCACAAAACAAAAAGGTAAACTAACACCAATAAAACATTAAAATGAGATATAATTCACTTTTTTACATTAAAATACAAATAAATAAAGCAACTAATTAAAATCTATAGTTTTGATTTTGTTTAGGCTAGGAAAAGTGTCTTTCCTTGTTTCACTCTTCTTTTACTATTTTAATAGAAAGGAAAGGAGGAAAGAAAGGAATGAAAAGAAAAAAGAAAGAAATAGGTAGGTGGGTAGGTAGGGAAGTAGAAAGAAAAAAAATAGCAGTTAAGAAATCAAGAAATACACAGGAGACAAAATCAATGGCATTGAGACTCCAAACAAAAATGCCAAAATTTTAGGCAACAAAGAAAAAAGAACCAGATATCCTTACTCTGACTGAACTATATAACTCAGGATGAGTATACTTTATTCAAAAGAAACAGGATATATAAAAGTGGAATGAAATGGCATTTTTATATTAAGAAGACATACTTCTGTGAGGAAATCTATGAACCCATAGGAAGAAGCCTGACAGAGAATATCTAGGAAAGATTAAAACAGAAATGGATGAGCACTTTAGTAAATAGATCACATATCTGACAGAGATATGATGATACAGCAGAGACAAGAATCTCCATTATCCAGCATAATGGAGGTCTCTTGTCAAAAGTAGAGCAACTTAGTCTTGGATTGCCTTAAGAATAATATCAGAACCAAAACTAGGAAATTCTGTTTCCACAAATAGAATAAAATGGTCTGTAAACTATCATTCAGTTAATTAACCTTTCTTCCTGGGAAAGTTCTAGAGAAGAGTATTAAAGGGATGGTTGGTCAACATCTAGAGACTGAAGAAGTGATTACAAAGAAAATAGCTTCAATAAAAACAGATCAGGGGGTGGCTAGGTGGCACAGTAGATAAAGCACTGGCCCTGGAGTTCAGGAGTACCTGAGTTCAAATCTGACCTTAGATACTTAATAATTACCTAGTTGTGTAACCTTGGGCAAGCCACCTAACCCCATTGCCTTGCAAAAATTAAAAAAGTAAACAAAAAAAAGAGATCTGGGTAAAAACAACCTCATTTCCATTTTGGAAACCAGAACATTCAGAGAAAGCTAGAGTTTACTTAGATTTTAGGAAAATTTTTGATAAATATTTTATAATATAAACTTCTGTACATGGTCAATGTGAGAGTTTGCCAAATTTTGCTAAACATAGTTGTTGTAAGGATTTTTTTTCTTTTTCTAGTGGAAGGGGAAAATGAAAGGGAAATATAGCAATTGTATATTAACAAAAATATTTTAAAAATTGATGTAGTATTCCATATTACTTTTCTGGAAAAAAATGATTTATGGTTTAAATAATAACAATAATTGATTCAAAACTAGGCCTAGAAGGATGGACTCATAGAATAGCTGTTAATTAATGTGGTAGAAAGACACTAGTATGGAAGCCAAAGGAATCTGTGCTTTGTATTATTGTTAATCATTTTAATTAATGAATAAAATATGGAGAGTAATATCCTATTCATATAGACACTAAGTTGAATAATAGACTTAATATCCAAATGAATCTAGTGCATTGAGCTGAATAAGATGAAATTCATTAGGGATACATATAAAATCTTGCATTTAAATACAAAAAAATTTCAACTTTAAAAGTATTAGTTAGGAGAAACATAATTAGACAACAATTGTTCTCAAAAATATCCAGGGATTTTAGTAGACTGAAAATTCAGTATGAGTGAGAAGTAAAATATAATCTTTGGTTACATTAAGAGAAACATTTTTCCAGGTACAAGAAAATAATATTTCCACCACACTCTGCCCTTATCAGACTTCATCTGGATTACTATGTTAAGTTCTAGGTTTCAAAACTTATGAAAAGTTTTAATAATCTGAAATGTGTCCAAAAGAGACAGTCAAAGGCATTGACTTAATGCCATATTAGGATTGGCTGGAAGAACTGGGCATGGTTATCATGGAGAAAAGAAGTCTTATGAAGGACATGATAGCTATCTTCACATATATGAATGGAAGGATTGTCATGTGGAGGACGAACAACTTATGTCCAGAGTACAATTCTAACAATAGAAAAAGTTACAATGAGTAATGGATAGATGCTACAATTTAGGTTCAATGTCATGAAAATTTTCCTAACAGAGCTGTCTAGAAGTGCAAATTGGTTGCCAGGAAAAATATATTCCCAGTCTTTGGAGGTCTTTAAGCAGAGGTTAATATACAAAAGTGGAAAATCGTTTTTGTCTATGGGTTTTGAAAAAGATAGCTAACGAACTCTCTTCCAATTCTCAAATTCTGTGATTCTGCGTATAAATAGCTATCATTCTGTTATTGAATACTTGAATTCACAATGTGCCACTTTCATTTCTCCATCACCACCTATTAAAACACCATTATCACTTCTGATATCAATTCCATTCTTTCCTTTCTTAAGTTTTTCTCTTTAATCTCAAAATGTATTATTGCCCTTAAATATGTGATTAAATAGCAGTTTTAAACCAAAATGCAATTATTATTATAAACTTAAAAAACTAAGAATATACTAATTTAATAATGTGAATTGATAACTGATTACATACCACAACAATCAGCGCAATCTTGATGTAGCAAAGGATTCATCCCAAATCCCGGAATGCAAAGATTAATCCCCATCATTTGCAGAGTACCTTCAATAAAGTATATCTGGGGAAGTGAGTCTAAATGCTGTTGGAGAACTTCCACTTGTTGGACAAAAAATCTCTCTATAAGACTTTTAGCCTAAAAAATCAACAATATAGATTTTAAAAAGTTATCTGGATATAACATTCAAAATATAATTTTACTAAATTTTAAAAAAGAAAAAAGTCAGAGTATAGTTTGTATTCTTAGATGTTCCCATGTAATGCTAACCATTTGATCATTATTTTTCATATATTTAGGCTATACAATCTCAAGGTCCTCAACATTCTTTTATTTATAATTTTCATTTCTATTCAACATAGCAACTGTTCTAACCCTCCCTTCTCCTTAATTTGCAGCTCTAATTCCATCCCAGTCTTCCTCTTCTTTTCTTCATTACTAATATAGAAATCATCTAACAGGATAGTGTTTGATTCCCAACCTTAATATGTCTTCATTTAAATATATATGTAATTGATATTTTTATAACACTAATTTCTCCCTGTATCAGCATTTCTTAAAAGAAATAAAAGAAAAAAAATCAGCACAATTAATACTCCAAAAAAACTGAAAACATGGTAGAATCACTTTTTTTTTGCTTGTTCTTTCCCTTACAATGTGATAATCTTTGTGTATATTGTTTCCTTGGCTTTGTTTATTTCATTCAGCATCAGTTAATATATATCTTCAATGATTCTGTGAATTCATCATGTTATTACTTGGCAGAGGTTAAAGAAGTTAGGAGAGTTGTCTTGACATATTTCTTCTTTGGAATCAAGCTTGCTCTTGCAATTCTGAAACATTTCAATTGTTTTGTTGTTTTCTAGAATTTACATTGCTTTAGACAGTATACTATTTTCTTGGCTCTAATTACTTTGTTTTACATCAGTTTAATTTTTATATTCTTTTTTGATTTCATTACATTCATTATTTTTAGAGCATGGGCAATATTCTATTATATTCATCTATCATAATTTTAAACCACTTCTTAAACTGAGGGACATGTATGTGATTCCAATTTTGGAATGACTTTTTATCTTATATATTTGTTATTTGTCTATTTATTTTGGATATCACCCATTTGGATTTCTAAGAAGTTTGATGCAGATATTTGTTTTTCCCATTTCTCATCTCATCTTACATCCATTAATTTGATTTGTGCCAAAGCTTTTTGATATCACATAATCTAAATTATCTACTTAATCTTTTCTAATTACCTCCATACCTTCTTTTTGGTTAAAATAAATCTCTCCTTCCGGTCAAGATGGTGGAGAGAAGACAGGCACAGTTCTAAAGTCTCCTGATCTTTCCCCATGTAGCATATGAATTAAACCTCTTAACAGAAATCTGACCCACAAAACCCAGAAAGAAAAGCAAAGAGAAAGAACAACTACCTCAAGATTTGTCTCCCTCAGCAGCACTAGACGAATTTGGGCAGGTGAGTCTGGGCTCAGAGGGAGGATCAGCACAGGATCAGCCAGATTAGCAGCTGAATTGGAGCCAGGAGTTGAAGGGCCCCGAGAGCCAGACCTGCTGGATCAGCAGTGGGGCTAGACAGCAGAGGCTTGAGTCAACTAAGGAACAGAGGCACTGGTGTTGGCGCTGATCTCTGGAGTTTGCCAAACAGGGCTGAGGGGAGAGTTCTGGTGCAGGAGAGCTGTGGACACCATCTCTAGGCTCCTCTGGTTGGAGGAACTCAGAGTCCTTGCCTCCATTACAGCTGAGACCTCTTCCCCAAACAAACAAATGCAGACTACTTCTGCCTCAAGCCCAGGTGTGTGAGCAGAAGAACCAGCCCAGCTGACTAATGACCTCAGGCCAGGGTAAAGAGCAACACTGAAGGCAAAAGAATTCAATAGCTCCAACTCCTCCCTTCAAGCAAAGGGAGAAGGCCTCAATCAAGGTCACAGACACTCCAGAGAAAGCACCCAACATCTCCTACTTGCCAGCCAGAGAAACTGCACTCAGTGGGCAAAGCCTTTAGCAATCCCAAGCCCCTGTGAACCAGCACCTCCCCAACTCAAGGTCTTAGCAATATGAAGAAGGGTCAGCAGAAAGGTGGATCCATAGAGACCCTAACTCAGAAAGACCTAGAAATGCTGAAGAGAATACAATCTGGTCTTCAGCACAGAAAAACTTCCTTGAAGAAATAAGGAAGGAGCTTAAAAATCAACTGGAAAATTTAGGAGAGACAATTAATACCTTGCAACAAGAAAACAAATCCTTAGAAAGTACAATGGGACAAATACAAAAGGAGGAGAATAAATCTCTCAGATCATCAATTGGACAAATACAAAATGAGAATAAATCTCTCACGTCATCAATTGCACAAATACAAAATGAGAATAAATCTCTCACATTATCAATTGGACAAATACAAAATGAGAATAATTCTCTCAGATCTTCAATTGGGCAAATGCAAAAAGAAAATAATTCTCTCAAAACCTCAATGGGTCAAATGTAAAGCTCTTTCAAAAGTAGAATTGACCAATTGGAAAAGGAGTTGCAAAAGAATAATGAAGAAAATTCCCCCCTAAAAAAAAAGAATGGAGTCTCCAAAAACAAATGACTCCATGAGACAAGAGCCAGTTAAACAAAATCAAAAAAATAGAAGAAAATGTAAAATACCTCATCAACAAAACCACTGACCTCGAGAATAAATTGAGGAGGGGCAACCAGAGAATTATAGGACTTCCTGAAAACATTGAAGAGAAAAAAAAAAAAGCCTGGACTTAATATTACAGAATCTAGTGATAGAAAACTGCCCTGATATCATGGAACAGGAGGGCAAAGTAATAATTGAAAGAATACATCGCTCCCTTCCAGAAAAAGATCCTAAAATGAAAACACCAAGGAATGTTGTGGCCAAAGTCCAGAACCATCAGATAAAAGAGAAAATCCTGCAAGCAGCCAGAAAGAAATAATTTAAATATCAAGGAGCCACAGTAAGGATCACACAGGACCTGGCTGCATCAACATTAAAGGGTCGAAGGGCCTGGAAGGAGATATTTTGAAGAGCAAGGGAGCTTGGAATGCAGCCAAGAATCTACTATCCCACAAAGCTGAGCCTTTTCTTCCAGGGAAAAAGATGGACATTTAACAAAATGGAAGAATTCCAAAAATTCCTGATGAAAAGACCAGAGCTAAACAGAAAATTTGGACATCAAACAGGAGGTTCAAGAGACATGTGATACGGTAAAAGAAAAAAAAAAGGGGGATTTTGGTAAAAGAAAAAAAAAACTGCTATCCAGTAAGTTGAAACTGGCTATATCCCAGCATAGGGAGCTATATCCCAGCATAGGGAAAAAGATTCTCATAAATCTTGACAATTTTAACTCTAACAGAGAGAATATACCTAGCCAGAAATGATGGACATTCATGATCTATCCATGAGACTGCTATCTAATGGGATGTAACTGGCTCTAACCCCACTTGGGAGAAAGACTCTAATAACTCTCAAGAATTTTAACTTTATTAGATAGAATATATTTAACTAGAAGTGACAGACACACAGAATCAGAATTTTCTATGATTCGGAATGATCTAAAAAACACTACCTCTTTAAAAAAGGGGGACAGGAAAAAGACGGAAGGAGGGAGGAGATTGAATGGGGTAAATCTCATTACACTAAGAGGTACAAAAAACCTATGGTAATAGAGGGGAATAAGGAAGCTGATGAGAAACACCTGAATCTTCTCATCAGACTAGACTTAAAGTCAACCTACACATACACAGTTAACTTATAAAACATCCAAACTTTCAAGTATTTAAAAGGGGAAAAGGGGAGGGGGGATGGAGAAAGGGAAGGGGAGTGGGGGAAGAAAAGGGGAACTAAGAAATTGGAGGGAAAGGAAAAGGGAAAAAGGGAAAGGGGAAAGGGGAGGGGTGATAGAGGAGGGCAAACACACGGAAGGGGGTGGTATTCAGAAACAAATTACTGGGTAATATGGATAAAGGGGGGAAGGGGGAAATACATACAGAGGGAAGATAGCATGGAGGGCAATAAAGAATTAGTAATCATAACTTTGAATGTGAATGGGATGAACTCTCCCTTAAAACATAAACAAATAGCAGAGTGGATTAAAATCCAGAATCCTACAATATGCTGCTTACAAGAAACTCATTTGAAGCAGAGAGATACATATAGAGTTAAGGCAAAAGGATGGAACAAAATATACTTTGATTCAGCTGAAGTAAAAAAAAAAAGCTGGGGTAGGGGGGCAGAGCAAAGATGGCGACAAGAAAGCATCCAGTCTTAGGTGCTCTCTAATAAAACTTATAAACTAAGAACTCTAACTAAACTTTCAAGAGACAGAACCCACAAAGGGACCCAGCGAGGCAGTTCTCCTACTCAAGGTAACCTGGAAAAGAGCAGAAAGGCTCTGCTCCCTGGGGTCTCAAGGGGCGGCCTGCCAGAGGGGCTGCCTACCAGAGCAAATTAGCTTCAGACTCCTGGAGGCAGCCCCAAGGCACTGGAATCCCCAGATCACAGCAGCTGGGGGAGTCTCCTGAGCTACGCCTGGGGGAGTCTCCTGAGCTACGCCCCGGGGAGCACTGGGCACAAAGTGGGGGAACAGCAGAGGACCTCTACCAGAGCAAGCATGTGGAGCTCAGCCCTCAGGGCACACAGCAAGCAGCATGGTCTTTCCCCATCCCAGATCCTGAAATAGAAGCAGGTGGAGCTGGTAAGCAGGAGCCCATTGAGCTGAGGGAGGGAGACTGCAGAGCTCTATCCTCCGCCTCTGGAACAGGACACTGGGGTTCTGAACACATTCAGATACCGATCGCAGTCTAGGCCCCCCATAGAACAGCAGGGCCCCCTCCACCTCAGCCCCATAGCAGAGGGGGGGGCACATATGGTCATTCACAGACCAGGAGGGAGGACAGAGCCTCAAACATTGAAATCCTTGTGGGAGTGTCCTAAAAGTTCATGGAAGCACCCCCAAACCAGGCCCAGGCTGGGAAAATGAGCAAGCAGAGAAATAAGAGGAACAGCATTGAGAAATATTTTGCAAATGAACCCAAGAAGGATCAAAATACTCAGTCTGAAGATGAGGAAGCACAAGCTCCCGCATCTAAAGACTCTAAGAAAAACAGAAATTGGGCTCAGGCTATGACAGAGTTCAAAAAAGACTTTGAAAATCAAATGAGGGTGTTAGAAGAAAAACTGGGAAAAGAAAGGAGAGAGATGGAGGAAAAACATGAAAATGAAGTCAGCAGCTTAGTCAAGGAAATCCAAAAAGATGCTGAAGAAAATAGCATGCTAAAAACCAGCTTAGGTCAAATGGATAAACAGTTCAAAAAGTTGTTGAGAAGAAGAAAGCTTTAAAAAGCAAAATTGGCCATATGGAAAAAGAGATAAGAAAACTCTCTGAGGAGAACAAATCCTTCAGACAAAGAATAGAATTCAGGGAGATTGATGAATTTACTAGAAATCAGGACTCAATACTTCAAAACCAAAAAAAAAAAAATGAAAAATTAGAAGAAAATGTGAAATATCTCATTGAAAAAACAACTGATAGGGCAAACAGACTTAGAAAAGATAATTTAAAAATTATTGGAATGCCTGAAAGTCATGATCAGGAAAAGAGCCTTAACATCATTTTCAAAGAATTACTACAGGAAAATTGCCCTGATATTCTAGAAGCAGAGGGCAAAATAGAAATGGAGAAAATGCACTGATCCCCCCGAGAAAGAGATCCCAAAAAACCAACCCCTAGGAATATTATAGCCAAGTTCCAGAACTCCCAAGTAAAAGAGAAAATATTACAAACAGCCAGAAGGACACAGTTCAAACATCGTGGGGCTGCAGTCAGGATCACACAGGACTTAGCAGCAACTACATTGGAAGCTTGTTGGGCTTGGAATACAATATACCAGAAGGCAAAAGAGCTTAGAAGGCAGCCAAGAATGAACTACCCAGCAAGGCTGAATGTCCTCTTCAAGGGAAAAAAGATGGACTTTCAATTAACCAGGGGAATTTCAAATGTTCTTTTTGGAATAGCCAGAGCTGAATACAAGGTTTGATCTTAAGATACATGACTCAGGTGAAGCATAGAGAGTGGAGGAGAAGGGGATAATATGAGGGACTTAAGGATGATGAACTGCATGTATTTCTGCATAGAAAAATGACACTGATAATACTCATAAGAACCTTCTTAGTTAATAGAGCAATTAGAGGGAGCTTTTATAGTTGAAGCACAGGAGAAAGCTGAATTCGAAGATAAAATATGGTGTAAAAATGGAGTCAATAGAAAAAAAAGGGAAATGTAATTGGAGAAAGAACAAGGAGTGGGGAATAGGCCAAGATATTTCATATAATAATATTTTTCTTTATTACAATGAGCTATTACAATGATATGGAAGGGGGGAGGCAAGGGGGAATGAAGGAAACTTTGCTCTCATCAGTGGTGGCTAGGAGAGGAAACAGCATATATACTCAATGGGGTATAGGCATCTGGAGTAAGAAGGAGTGGGGGAGGGGGAAGAGATGGGGGATGTGAATAAAGGTGGAGAGGATGGACCATGGGGGAGAGTGGTCAGATATAACACATTTTCTTTTTTTACTTCTTGCAAGGGGCTGGGATTGGAAGGCCTGTCCAGGACCATAGGGCCAGGTAGATGCTAGGCCTAAGGGGTAGTATGGGGGGCTCAGGGCCTCTTGGCCCCAGAACCAGGGATATGTCTGCTGCGCCATGCAGCTACCCTACAGCAGAGTCAGAGTGAAAGGAGAGAGAAAATATGGTACATGGTAGTGGAGAAATAAGAAAGGAGGGAGTTCCAATCAGCAATGGCACCATTGGAAAAATATGGAAGTAATTTTTGCGATGCACTTACCATAAAGAATGTGATCCACCCATGACAGAGTTGTTGGTGTAGGAACAAAGACTGAAGCACATTTTTTATTATTATTATTTGGGGGAGGGTGCAGGGCAAATGGGGCTGGGTGGCCTGCCTGGAGATGCATAGCAGGGTGATCATTGGTTGTCTGAGGCCGGATTTGGACCTGGGTGCTACTGGCTCAAGGGCCAATGCTCTGTCTGCCACCCAGCCAGCCCTACTATTATTACTATTTTATTTTATTTTGGATCTTTTTTTTCTTCTTTCTGGTTTTTGCAGGGAAGTGGGGATCAGGTGGCCTGCATGTCACATGGCTGGGTGATTGTTGGGTCTACGGGGCTGGATGTGGGCTCGGATGCTCATGGCTCCAGGGCTGGTGCTTTGTCCATTGTGACACCTGGCCATACCTACAATTATTACTATTTTTTTAATTTTAATTTTTTTCTCTCCCCTTTATCGCTCAAGCAAGTCTATATTTATGGGGAGAGGGGGTATTTCATTTACTCTTAAGAATATTTTATTAATGTAAAAAAAATTGTACAAAATGAGAATAAAAAAAGAAAAAAGCAGGGGTAGCAATCCTTATCTGAGTCAAAGTAGCAGCAAAAATAGATAGTGATAAAAGAGATAAGGAAGGAAACTTTATCCTCCTAAAAGACCATAGACAAAAAACTTATTTCAATACTGAATATATATGCACCCAGTAGGACAGCATCCAAATTCTTACAGAAGAAGCTGAAAGAACTACAGGAAGACATAGACAGCAAAACTCCACTAGTGGGAAACCTCAACCTCCCACTCTCAGATCTAGAGAAATCGAATCATAAAATAAACAAGAAAGAAGTTAAGGAGGTAAATAGATTGTTAGAAAAATTAGATATGGTAGACTTATGGAGGAAACTGAATGGGGATAGAAAGGAATATACCTTTTTCTCTGCAGTACATGGAACTTATACAAAAATTGACCATGTACTAGGACATAAAAACCTAATGATCAACTGCAGAAAGGCAGAAATAGTGAATACATCTTTCTCAGATCACAATGCAATAAAAGTCATATGGAATACTGGGCCAAGGAGACATGGACACAGAACAAATTGGAAACTGAATAACCTAATTTAAAAATAAGTGGACCAAAAAACAAATTGCAAGAAGAATTAACCATTTTATCCTAGATAATGATAATAATGAAACAACATGCCAAAACCTATGGGATTAATTCAAAGCGACTCGCAGGGGATATATTATAGCTTTAAATGTTTACATGAATAAATTGGAGAAAGAGAAATCAATGTACTAAACATGCAACTAAAAAATTAGAGGAAGAACAAATCAAAATTCCTCAATTAAATACCAAATTAGAAATTCTAAAAAGTAGAGGAGAAATTGATAAAATCAAAAGCAAAAAAACTATTGAATTAATAAATAAAACCAAAAGTTGGTATTATGAAAAAACCAAAAAAATTGATAAACCTCTGGTCAATTTGATTAAAAAAAAGAAATAAGAAAACCAAATCACTAGTACCATAAAGGAAAAAGGTGAACTCAGCACCAATGAGGAGGAAATTAAAGTAATAATTCCAAATTATTTTGCCCAACTCTATGCCAATAAATTTGATAATCTAAGTGAAATGGATGAATATTTACAAAAATATAAGTTGCCCAAGTTAAATGAAGAAGAGATTAAATACCTAAACAACACTATATCAGAAAAATAAATTCAACAAGCCATCATTGAACTCCCTAAGAAAAAAATCTCCAGGGACACATGGATTCACAAGCAAATTCTAACAAACATTTAAGGAACAATCGGTTCCAATTCTATATAAACTCTTTGGAAAAATCTGGAATGATGGAACTCTGACCAACTCTTTCTATGAAACCAATATGGTGCTGTTACCTAAGCCAGGAAGAGTTAAAACAGAGAAAAAAAATTATAGACTTATTTCCCTGATGAATATAGATGCAAAAATCTTAAATAAAATCTTAGCAAAATGATGACAACAAGTTATCAAGAGGATAATACATTATGATCAAGTAGGATTCATTCCAGGAATGCAGGGTTGGTTCAATAATAGGAAAATTGTTAGTATACTCAATTATATCAACAACAAACCTATCAGAAATTATATGATCATATCAATAGATGCTGAAAAAGCTTTTGATAAAATACAGCATCCATTCCTACTAAAACCACTAGAGAGTGTAGGAATAAATGGACTTAGCAGAATTAGCAGTATCTATCTGAAACCATCAAAAAGTATTATATTCAATGGGGAGAGGCTAGAGGCATTCCCAATAAGATCAGGGGTAAAGCAAGGGTGACCATTATCACCACTACTATTCAATATTGTATTAGAAATGTTAGCATCAGCAATTAGAGAAGAAAAAGAAATTGACGGAATTAGAATTGGGAAGGAAGAGCCAAAACTCTCACTCTTTGCAGATGACATGATGGTCTACCTAGAGAATCCCAAGAAATCATCCAAAAAACTACTGGAAACAATTAGCAATTTTAGCAAAGTTGCAGGTTATAAAATAAACCCACATAAATCCTCAAATTTTCTATATATATCTAGCCGGAAACAGCAGGAAGAGCTAGAAAAAGAAATCCCATTCAAAGTAACCTCAGACAATATAAAATATTTGGGAGTCTATTTGCCATGACAGACTCAGAATCTTTTTGAAAATAATTATAAAACACTTCTCACACAAATTAAATCAGATTTAAATAACTGGGCAAACATCAACTGCTCATGGATAGGTAGAGCTAATATAATAAAAATGACAATTCTACCAAAACTCAACTATCTGTTTAGTGACCTACCAATCAAAATTCCAAAAAATTACTTTAATGAGTTAGAAAAAATTGTAAGTAAATTCATATAGAGAAATAAAAAGTCAAGAATTGCCAGGAGCTTAATGAAAAAAGGTGCAAAAGAAGGTGGCTTAGCCCTACCTGATCTAAAATTATATTATAAAGCATCAGTCATCAAAACTGTTTGGTATTGGCTAAGAAATAGACTGGTGGACCAGTGAAATAGACTAGGTGTAAAAGCAGGAAATGATTATAGTAATCTGCTGTTTGATATACCCAAAGAGTCCAGCCATTGGGATAAAAACTCCCTCTTTGATAAAAACTGCTGGGATAATTAGAAGTTAGTATGGAAGAAACTTAAATTAGACCAACACCTAACACCCTTTACCAAAATAAGATCCAAATGGTTACAGGACCTAGACATAAAAAAACAATACTATAAGCAAATTAGAAGATCAAGGACTAGTTTAACTGTCAGATCTATGGAAAGGAGAGCAGTTTATGACTAAGGAAGAGTTGGAGAACATCATCACAAACCAATTAGATGATTTCAATTACATTAAATTGAAAAGCTTTTGCACAGATAAAACCACTGTAACCAATATCAAAAGAAATGTAGTAAATTGGGAAATAATCTTTACAACTAATGATTCTGACAGAGGACTCATTTCTAAAATATACAGAGAACTGAGTCATATTTTTAAAACAAAAAGCCATTCCCCAATTCACAAATGGTCAAAGGATACGTAAAGGCAATTTACAGATGAGATCAAAGCAATCCATAGCCATATGAAAAAATACTCTAAATCATTAATTATTAGTGAAATGCAAATTAAAGCTTCTCTGAGGTACCACCTTACACCTCTCAGATTGGCCAGTATGACCAGGAAAGGATAATGATCATTGTTGGAAGGGTTGTGGGAAATCTGGGACACTATTACACTGTTGGAGGAGCTGTGAACTCATTCAACCTTTCTGGAGAGCTATTTGGAACTATGCCCAAAGGGCAACAAAAATGTGCATACTCTTTGACCCAGCAATACCACTACTGGGTCTATATCCTGAAGAGATGATGAAAACAGGTAAAAACATCACTTGTATAAAAATATTTATAGCAGCCCTGTTTGTGGTGGCAAAGAATTGGAAATCAAGTAAAGGTCCTTCAATTGGGGAATGGCTTAGCAAACTGTGGTATATGTATGTCATGGAACACTATTTTTCTATGAGAAGCCTGGAGGGATTTGCATGAACTGATGCTGAGTGAGATGAGCAGAACCAGAAAAACACTGTATACCCTAACAGCAACATGGGAGTGATGTTCAACCTTGATGGACTCGCTCATTCCATCAGTGCAACAATCGGGAACAATTTTGGGCTGTCTGCAAAGGAGATTGCCATCTGTATCCAGATAAGGAGATGTGGAGTTTGAACCAAGTTCAAGGACTATTCCCTTTAATTTAGAAAAAACAGATATCTTATTGTCTGATCTTGTTACCTCTTAGACTTCTCTTCTCTTCTTTAAGGATATGATTTCTCTCTCATCACACCCAATTTGGTTCAAGGTACAACATGGAAACAAAGTAAAGACTGACACATTGCTTTCCATGGGGGGCAGGGAAGTAAGATGGGGGGGATTATAAAACACAGATAATATCTTTAATAAAAATAAATAAAAAATAAAATAAAATAAAACAAATCTCTCTACCTGGGGAAGGTGCATGATCTGCTTCTATAGAATTTCTTAATGGTATGCTCTTTAATATTTTAATTGTATATTCATTTTGAATATATTTTGAGATGCTGAATAAGATATGGGCCTAGGCCTAAATGCTGACAGACTGTTTAGAAGTTTTCCTAACAGTTTTTTTAATCAAGAAATTCTTTACTAATTTATGTTTTTCAGCTTATCAAGCATAGTTATTGAGTTGTGCTACTTATGATTCTTTTTCTTTTCTAATATTTTCCATTAGCCTACTTTTCTTCAAATAAGTTTTTACTAATGTCTTTTTTGTTTCATCACAGTTCTCCCCACAATCCTCATCTTTCTCCTTCCCAAAGTCATTTCTTAAAGAAATAAAAGAAGAAAAATATCAGCAGAATTATACTCTGAAAAAAATCTTAAAACCTGGTAGAATCACTTTTTTGAGGGGGCTTGTTCTTTCCTTTATGATGTGGTAATCTTTGTAGATATTGGTTTCTTCATTTTGTTTATTTCATTTAGCATAATTTCATATATATATATATTTATGATTCTCTGTATTTATCATGCCATAACTTCTTATAGCATAATGATATTAAATTACATTCACATACACAATTTGTTTAGTCAGTTCTCAAATCAATGAACACCTACTTTGTTACCAATTCTTTGCTAAAGCAAAATATAGGTATTTTCTTCGTGTCAATAGCTTTTTTGGAATAAAAGCTCAGGTATGAGTTCTCTGGGTCAAAGGTTAGAAACATTTTAGATATTTTTGTTTGTGTAATTACACATTTCTTTTCAAAATCATTATATTAATAATCAATTCTACCAACAATGTATTAGAATATCTTTCATTCCACAATCTTTTCGACATTAACTACTGACAACTTCTGTCACCTTTGCCATTCTGCAGATTGTAAAGTAAAATGCAGGTTTTGGTTTTTATTTCTATTATTAGTTTTTTAGCGAATGTTTTAGTATGTTTATTAATAATCTACAATTATTTTAAAGAATTATTTGTTTATATTCTGTGATCAGTTGCGTATTTGGGACTAGTTATTGCTGTTGTGCGTTTGAGAGTGTGTGTGTGTGTGTGTGTGTATGATTTCTTTAAATTAAATTAAATTAAAGTAAATTACAAACAGGTAATTTATGTTTTCTACTTTATCAAATACTGGGCTACTGAGTTTCATTTTTCCTGATTTACCTTGTTCCAGACCATTTCATTGATATTTTTTAACAAATGCCAGATGATTTTGATGACTTTTCATAAGTTCCCTTGATATTATAGTCACTGTGTTTTTTCCAAACAAATTCTATTACTTTAGTAACTTACTTGACAATTTGATTTATATAGCCTTAAAAGTATAAATTAATTTTAGGAATATTGTCATTTTTATTATATTAGCATAGTCTAGCCATTAACTAGATATTCTTTCAGCTATTTAAATTGTTTTTTTTATTTCTTTAAGAACTACTATTCTATACAATCTTTTATGTGCTTTGGTAGATTAAGCCCAAGAAATCTTATGAATTTTGAAGTATTTGGAATAGGATTTCCACTTCTATTTCTGACACTTTGATTTTTACATAGAAATAGTTGATTTTTGAGGGTTTAATTTGTAGCCTGCAACTATGCT
Source organism: Macrotis lagotis (assembly GCF_037893015.1). Classification (NCBI taxonomy): domain Eukaryota; kingdom Metazoa; phylum Chordata; class Mammalia; order Peramelemorphia; family Peramelidae; genus Macrotis; species Macrotis lagotis. The sequence continues at coordinate 118,915,259 of NC_133665.1, forward strand.
TAAAGATATCATCTTGATTTGATTCTTTTTTAATTCCCTAGGATTTTCCATCATAGCATTAAGGATAATTTCATTTTTTCATATATCTTTATTCCTTCGATTTCTTTCTCATTTTATCGTTATTACTAGGAGCCTACTGAAATAGATTAGGGTGATAAAGACTTGAATAAGGTGATTGTTGCATGAATGAAAATAAAGGGAAAGATGTGAGAGATCTTAAAGAAATAAGATACAAAAAATTTAGCAACTAATTTTATATGAGCCTAAAACATCAAAATCTTGAACTTTGGTTGCTAGAAGAATGACAGTGCTCCTGAAAAAAAAATTAGAAAAGTTAGCAGGATTGACAGATTTTGTGGGAAAGATAATAAACTGATGGAGTTACCATGGAACATCCAAGTGATGTCTAGCAGACAATTTAGAATTTGGGAAAGAGATAGAAATAGATAGAAACTTGATATGTAGATGTGAGAGAAATCTGCATTGAATATATTAGAAGCTAATGAGATTACCAAGAAAGGGAATATAGAGAAAGAACAGGAAAGAATCCAGGATTGAATCCAACAATGGCACAGATATATTAAACTATATAACACTGTCAGGTTAGTATTGTGAGAGGTAATCCCCCAGAAATGAAGGTTAATAATAATTTTATCATCAACATCATTATATTTATTATTATTATTATGATTATGATTATTATCCTGTTGGAGTACACTCCCTACAAAACAATACCTAGAGCTAGCTGACTTTACAAAAACATGTTTTTCAAAACACTCTTACAAAAATGTGTTTTTCAAAACACCACATATTGTGCTTGACCCTCCCTCAGATCTTATTTCTAAACATGTAAAACCACCTTTATTGTTTTCTTTTTGTTGCTGGAAAATAGCTTACAGCTATAGCATCTAGCTTACAAAACATGTTTTTCAAAAACACCATGTACTGTGCTGCCTTTGTTTTTGTTTTTGTTGATCAGGAAGATTTTCATGACTAGATTGTGCCCCCTGAAGCCTAGCCAATGGGAAAAGAGGAAAGGGGTTTGGGGAGGGGGAGCTTGCATTAGGTTATAAATAAGCCTTTCTTCTTGTACTCTCTTGTACTCCCTAACTGGCACAACTAGTGAGATGGGGATCCCACATTCTCAGGAGAATGCAATAAATTCCTTTCTCCTTTCAAGTTATCTGAGTCTTTGTTTTGATTTTGAGTAGTGGTCTCTGTACCACTGCAAAAATATTAAAATGATGTCCACTGGTCTAAAACTTTCACACTGGCTCTTTGTAACCTAAAACTAAATTTAAAATTGTTGGCTAGGCATTGAAGGTTTTCCACAATCTCGTTTTACTTCCCTTCACAAAAGTAGATTATAGAAGAATTGGATTACTTGCTATCTCCTTTATATAATGCATGTTCCTTATCTCTGTATCTGCTTTCTAAATGAGGAGGATTCCTCAATGTGGAGGAAGGCAGAGAATTTTGGAACTCAAGGTTTTGAAAGTGAATGTTGAGGGGGCGGAGCCAAGATGGCAACAGGAGTGGATCCTCTCTTAGGTGCTCTCTCTCTCTCTCTGATATTTCCAAACTTATAAAATAAGGACTCTAACTGAATTTTTCGAAAGACAGAACTCACAGAGTGATCCAGTGAGGCAATTCTCCAGGTCAAGGTAACCTGGAAAATAGCAGAAAGGCTTGGCTCCATGGGGTTAGAGGAGCGGCTGCCAGAGTGAAGGAACTTCAGCTTCCTGGAGGCAGCCCCAGGAAGCTGGAGCCACAGCTCACTGCAGCAGGGGCAGTTTCCTGACCTACACCCTGGGGAAAACCAGGGACAACTTGGGGGATCAGCAGGGAGACGTCTGCCAGAGTGAGCATGTGAAGCCCAGCCCTCAGGGCACTCAACAAACAGCATGGCCAGGGCAGCCCAGATTCAGGAAATGGAAGCGGGTGGAGCCTGTAAGCAGGAGTTCCCAGGTGTGAGTAGTGAGCCTAGGTAAGGGAGTGGACAGAGACTGTTGAGGTCTGTCCTCTGTCCCTGGAACAGGACTCTGGGGCTCTGACCACATTCAGATCCTGATAGCAGTCTAAGCCCCCCAAAGAACAACAGGTCTCCCCCAAACTCAGCCCTGTGGCACAGGGGTGCACTTGTGGTCATTCACAGATCAGGAGGGAAGACAGAACCTCACACATGGAGATCCTTGTGGGGGGTGTCCCAATAATACTCAAATGCTCAGGAAGCACCCCAAAACCAGATCCAGGCTGGAGAAATGAGTAAGCAGAGAAAAAAGAGGAACAACATTGAGAAATACTATATCTATGATCCCAAGAAGGATCAAAATACTCAATCTGAAGATGAGCAAGTACAAGCTCCTGCATCTAAAGACTCCAAGAAAAACAGAAATTGGCCTCAGGCTATGACAGAGCTCAAGAAATACTTTGAAAATCAAGTGAGGGAAATAGAAGAAAAATTGAGAAAAGAAATGAGAGAGATGTAGGAAAAACATGAAAAAGAACTCAGCAGCTTAGTCAAGGAGATCCAAAAAAAATGCTGAAGAAAATAACATGTTAAAAACCAGCTTAGGTCAAATGGATAAAACAGTTCAAAAAGTTATTGAGGAGAAGAATGCTTTAAAAAGCAGAATTGGCTAGATGGAAAAAAATAAAAGAATGCTGTCTGAGGAAAACAAATCCTTCAGATGTAGAATGGAAATGAGGGAAGCTGCTGACTTTATGAGAAATCAAGACACAATACTTCAAAACCAAAAGAATGAAAAATTAGAAGAAAATGTGAAATATCTCATTGAAAAAACAACTGATATGGAAAACAGATTCTGGTAAGATAATTTAAAAATTATTGGGATATATGAAAGTCATGATCAGGAAAAGAGCCTTGACATCATTTTCAAAGAATTACTATAGGAAAATTGCCCTAATATCCTAGAAGCAGAGGGCAAAATAGAAATTGAGAGAATCCACCAATCTTCCCAAGAAAGAGATGCAGAAAAACAATCCCCAGGAATATTATAGCCAAGTTACAGAACTCCCAAGTCAAAGAGAAAATATTACAAGCAGCCAAAAGGACACAATTCAAATACCATGGAGCTGCAGTTAGGATCACACAAGACTTAGAAGCAACTACATTAAAAGCTCATAGGGCTTGGAATATACAGGAAGGCGAAAGAGCTTAGAATGCAACCAAGAATCAACTACCCAGCAAAACTGAATGTCTTCTTGCAGGGAAAAAGATGGACTTTCAATGAACCAGGGGAATTTCAAATATTCCTGCTGGCTGGAATGGCCAGAGCTGAACAGAAAGTTTGATCTTCAAACACAGAACTCAGGTGAAGCATAGAGAGTGGAGAAGGGTAAAATATGACTTAATGATGAACTACATCTATCCCTGCTTAGAAAAATGATACTGATAATACTCATATGATCCTTCTCATTTAATAGAGCAAGTAGAAGGAACTTTTATAGATGAAGCACAGGAGAGAGCTGAATTTGAAGATATAGTGTAAAAATACAGTCAATGGCTAAAAGGGAAACATAATGGGAGAAAGAAAAAGGAGAGGTGGAATAGGCTAAGATATTTCATATAAAAATATTTTTTTATAACAATGAGCTATTGCAATGAGATGGGAGGGGGAAGGCAAGGGGAAATGAGAGAACCTTTGCTCTCATCAGAGATGGCTAGGAGAGGAAACAGCATATATACTCAATGGGGTATAGACATCTAGAGTAAGAAGGAGAGAAGCAGGACAGGGGGAAGGGGGGGCATATGAGTGAAGGAGGAGAGAATGGACTGTGGTGGGAAGAGTGGTCAGATATAACACATTTTCTTTTTTACTTCTTGCAAAGGGCTGGAATTGGATGGCCCGTCTAGAACCATAGGGTTGGGTGGATGCTAGGTCTAAGGGGTGATATGTGGGCCTCTTGACCCCAGAGCCAGCGATCTGTCTGCTGTGCTACTTAGTTACCCTATAGCACAGACACAGTGAAAGGAGAGAGAAAATACAGTATATGGGGAAGTATGATTGGAGGGAGTTGCAATCAGTAATGGCAACTATGGAAAAATATGGAAGTAGCTTTTGTGATGGATTTATCCTAAAGAATGTGATCCACCCACAACGTGTTGGAGGTGTTGGAACACAGACTGAAGCACATTTTATTATTATTATTATTATTATATTATTATTATTATTATTATTATTATTATTATTATTATTATTATTATTTGGGGGTGGGGTTTTTCAGGGCAAATGGGGCTGGGTGGCTTGCCTGGGGCAACACAGCTGGTTCATTGTTGGGTGTCTGAGGCCGGATTTGGACCCCGGTGCTCCTGGATCCCGGGCTGGTGCTGTCTGCTGCACCACCTGACTGCATTTATTATTACTATTATTATTATTATTATTATTATTATTATTATTATTGTTGTTATTGTTTTATTTTGGATCTTTTTTTTGTTTTTGCAGAACAATGGGGTTGGGGTGGCTTGCCCAGAGTCACACAGCTTAGTGATTGTTGATTGTCTGGGGCTGGATTTGGGCTCAGATGCTTCTGGCTCCAGGGCCGGTGCTCCATCCACTGTGCCACCTGACTACATCTATTTATTATTATTACTATTACTATTATTATTATTATTATTATTATTATTATTAAATTTAAATTTTTCATTTTTCCTTTATAGCTCATACAGGTCTATATTTTGGGGGTAGGGATATCATGTTTACTCTTAAACAGGAATATTTTAATACTGGATAAAAAACATTTGTACAAAAATAAGAATAAAAACTAAAAAACTACACACACACACACACACACACACACACACACATACACACACACAAAGAAGTGTGTGTATGTGTGTGTGGGGGGGTGATTCCACTATGCCCAAAGATCTGTAAAACCATCATACCCTTTGACCTAGTAATACCACTACTAGGTCTATATTCAAAAGGTTGGGGTTTTTTTTTTTTAAGAAAAAAGGACCTATATATGTACAAAAATAGTTACAGTAGCTCTTTTCTGTGGCAAAGAACTGAAAATTAATGAGATGCCCATTAATTGGGAAATGGTTGATCAAATTGTGGTATGTAATTATGATAGAATACAAGTCTGCTGTAAAAAATGAGCAGGAAAACCTTGGAAAGACAAGAAGTGATACAAAGTGTGTACAAAGTAATGGCAATAGTGTAAGATGATGAGTGGTGAATGATTTAGCTGTTCTTAGAAATACAATGATTGAAGACAAATCTGAAGGCCTATGATGAACAATGTTATCCATCCCGAGTGAAAGAATTGATGATGTCTGAATACAGATTAAAGGACACTTTACGAAAAAAAAAAGAAAGTGAATGTTGAAATTTTTTTTGCACTTAACAGGAGAAAAATGAAAAATTAAATTAAAAAAATTTGGCTACTATACCACTCAGTGCATATATTTAGCATTAATATTACTGCATTGTCTATGTAAATTTTAGCAAGATGTAGTTTCCTCCCTTAATTTCTTTTAATTAGGTCAATTTGTGCTTTTGCTTTGTATGGGATTAGGATTGCTATCCCTATTTTTTTTAAATATCAGCTGAAGTATAATAGATAATATTCCAATGTACTTCCCTTTAGACTGTGTTTTTGTGTGTTATTCTGCTTCAAGAGTGTTTTTAAGCAACGCATTTTAGGATCCACTCTTCTATCCATTTCTTTTTTAATGGGAGAGTTCATCCGATTCTCTATCACAGTTATGCTTACTGTGTATTGTCCTAAATCCTTTTTCCTCATTTCTGTCTTCTCTCCCTCTTCATCTTTACCTCCTTAAGAGAGCTTTGCCCTGGTCTGCCCTCTCTTCTGTCAGTCTCCCCTACCCTTGTGTATAATTATTCTCCTTGTCTCCTAATTACCTATAAGGTAGATAATTATGTATATTCCCTCTTTGAGCAAATATTGATTCAAGTAAAGTTCACTTGATGCCCACTCTTCACCCTCCTATCTTTCCCTCCACTATAATAGGCTCTGCCAATTCACCAGTGTACTTATTTCTCATCCCTTAATTATTTTTTTTCCATTCCCTCCAATTCACCTTATAGCCATACCCTCTGCCTTTGTATATATACCCTCTAGCTGTACTATTAGTGGTATAATTTTTAAGAATTATAAGTTTCATCTTCCAATGTAGGACTGTAATCATTTCAGTTCCATTGAATCCTTTATGTTTTCTTTCCCTTTTTATTTTTATGGCTTCCCTTACCTTTAGGCATCTATAACAAAATATTGGATGTAAAATATTTTTTGTTTAATTCTGGTATCCTTATGAAAGCTTGAAATCCTTCTATTTCAATGAATTACCATTTCAATGAATTTTCAATGACTATTTCAATTAATTTTCCTTGAAGAATTATGCTTAATTTCATTGGTTAAGTGATTCCTTGTTATAGTCTTAGCTCCTTTGTCATCTGGAATATCATGTTCCATGAACTCTGAACCTTTAATTTTGAATTTGCTAAGTCCTTTATAATCCTTTGCAACATGGCTTCCCAGTAATTGAATTGTTTCTTTCAGGCCACGTATAATAGTTTTTTTCCTTGATCTTATAGTTCTTTAATTTGATTTTGGTATTTTGTGGAGTTTTTATTTTTAGCTTTCTTTCCTGGAGTAATCAGTGGATTCTTTCAATGTCTATTTTGATCTCTGTTCCAGGATATCAGAACCCTTTTTCTTGATAATTTCTTGAAACATAATGACCAGATTCACCTTTTGATTTGGCTTTCAGTTAGTCCAATGATGCTGACATAATCTCTTCTGAATTTATTTTCTAAGATCTATGAATGAGTTTTTACATTTTCTTCTAATTTTTTTATTTCTTTTTAATTTGCTTGATTGATTCTTAATGCCTCAAAGAGTCATTAGATTCCACTTGCTCAATTCTACAGATGATAACTTCCTTTTCTATTTGGTCAATTCTACATTTTAGAGAATTGTTTTCTTCAGGGGATTTATGTATTTTCTACTTGACCAATTCTATTTTTAAGCAATTGTTTTCTTTTTCTAAACTGTTGAATCTTTTTTTTTCAAATTTAATCACACTTCTTTTCCCAATTTTCTTCTAACTCTCTTATATGATTTTTTTTTTTGGTTTTGGGGGGTTTTTTTTGCAAGGCAATGGGGTTAAGTGGCTTGCCCAAGACCACACAGCTAGGTAATTATTAAGTGTCTGAGGACGGAATGGAACTCAGGTACTCCCGACTCCAAAGCCGGTGCTCTATCCACTGCGCCACCTAGCTACCCCTCTTATATGATTTTTAAGCTTTTTCATGGGTTCTTTCTAGGCTCAAGATAACTTCCTATTTTTCTTTGGGGTTTTGCCGATAAGCGTTTTGACACTTCTGTCCTCTTCAGAGTGTGAGTCTTTGTCTTCCTTGTCACCACAGTGAGTTTCTATGGTTAGATTCTTTTTTTGTTGTTTTTCCTCATTTTTTGTTCTTTCTCATCTTTCTTTTTTGGCCTTGTTTCCTTTCTTTTAAATTTGAAATCTGCTCCTAGAGTTAGATGAACAGTTTCAAGTTTCTTCTGTGAGGAATTAAAGGTCCTGACTATTTACCTGGAGGTGCTCTGATGGTGCCCTGAGGCCTTGGAAGGATGCTCATGTCTGCTGCTGCATGAGCAGCTACAGTGAGGAGTGGTTGGAACTGTTGGAGGTCATAAGGATCTGGCAACTTCCCTAGTGCTGATCTGGGGCTTTAGTGCTAGTATCTGGCATGTGCTGAGACTGGTGGGGTGTTTTTGTATTTCCCAGAACTACACTGAAGCACAAGGTGTCTAGCCTCTAGAAGCTGCCTGCTTTCCCAGGACTATAATGAAGTACATAGTGATTTTCATAGCTGGAGTCCTTTAAGTTTCCCTGGCTATATTGAAGCATGTGGAGAGTCCTGGTGTTGGCATTTGTCTACTCCTTCATACTGAGGCTCAGGATCTTCCATTGGTTTGATGAGGTGGAACTTGGAGCAATCCAAGTTGTTAGATTGCTGATATTCCTTGGGCCTGGAACTAGGCTATACTTTTACTCAAATGAGTAAATTCTTGCTAATTCTTGCCAATCTTCCAAGTTTCTTGAGCTAAAAGATTGTTTCACCCTGTCTTTTTATTGCATAAGCTGTTCTAGGATTTCTTTTGAGGCACTATTTTATGGTTGTTTAGAGGTAAATATGAAAGAGTTACAGTGATTTACTGTTTACTCCACCATCTTGGTCCCCAGAAGTACCAACAAGTTCTAACACACCTTTCTATTCCTTTGCAGAAACTGAGATTCCAAAGTGTAGAAAACAGCATAAAAACATATTAGGAGTTTTGTTGAATTCTTCTCTCCCTTTATTTTTTAAACATGCTTATTATAAGGGATGGTATACTGGGAGGGGGAAAAATAAAAGAGAAAACTAAGCAATATAAATACAAAATATATCTCAAAAATCTATTTTTATCTGATCCTTGAGAACTCTTTGTAGCCACTGATCTTTCTGTGAACTTCTAACTTCCAACTAACAATATCTCCTTTCTGAAGTTCAATACATGTCTCAGAGTCTCTCTCAAAATCTCAAAATTGTGCTTTTACTGGGAGATTCAATATGCTTGTTGATGTTCTCTCAATTATTTCGAGTTGAGGAATCATTAACCTCAAATCCATAAACTATTTTTTACTCTAGCTAGAGAATCTTATAGGAATCTCAATGATATCTTTAAGTTTAAAAGTGTGATTCCTGGTTTAAGATCTCCAATTTACCTTGTTAGTTACACTTTTAAAATGTATATACAAACACCTGAGGCTATGGTTTTTATTGCTGGATCTTTTCTTATTTTGTTTTGTGAATTATAGTCTTCCAATTGGTTACTTTTCTCTCTAAATTTTCACTACTCCTTTTAGTATCTAGCATGATTGATAGGCATGTACAATTTGCTTTTTCTCCACCATTTTTCAGGTTTTGATTTGGAAGACTCCAATCAAATATATTTTTTCATTTGTCCCTATGTGCACTTCATCCATGACAAGACAATCATCAATCCTATATGCTTTTTAAATAGTATTTTAAAATATTATTTAAATAGAATTTTATTTTATTTTTTCCAATTGCATGCAAAGATAGTTTTCAACATTCAACTTTTTCCAAGTTTTTGAGTTCCACATTTTTTCTAACACCCTCCCTTCCCTTCCCTCTCCCCAGGTTATTAAGTAATCTGACATAGGTTGTACATGCACAATTGTATTTTACATATTTCCATTTTAGTTAGGTTGGGAAAGTAGAATTAGAACTAAAGGGGGGAAACCCTAATAGAAAAATAAAAAATATAAAAGACATTTTAAAAAGTGAACATAGCATATTTTGCTCTGCATTCAGACTACATAGTTTTTCTTCTCTGGATGAGTATATCATTTTCCATCACAAGTCTTTTAGGATTGTCCTTGATCACTGAACTAAGAAGAGTCAAGTCCATCATAGTTTATCATCTCACAATGCTGCTTACTTAGCATCAGTTCACTTCAATCCTATATTTCAAACCACCATCTAGAGTTGAGTATTTTCCTAATATTGAATCATTCCTGCCTACTCAGAATAAATCATGATGTAACATCTTTTTAAAAAGTTTATTTTCATTGATATGCCCATGTATATTTTTAGATTACAAAATTTCCTTCCACCCTGCCTTCCCACTCCCCTACCTCCATGGTGTACAAATTAGTAATATTTGGTGTGAGGAATTAAGATTAAGGGAAAGAGGGGCAGCTAGGTGGCACAGTGAATAGAGCACTGGCCCTGGAGTCAGGAGTACCTGAGTTCAAATCTGGCCTCAGACACTTAATAATTACATAGCTGCATGACCTTGGGCAAGCCACTTAACCCCATTGCCTTGCAAAAAAAAAAAACTAAAAAAAAAGATTAAGGGAAAGTGATACATAAGAGATAATTTTTATAAAGTGTTCATCAGATTCTGAAGGGTTGTTTTTTTTTATGTGAGTTTGTTTTGTTTTTCTTCCTTTGGATGGGGATAACCTAGTCCATAGCCAGTCTAATATAATTGTTTTAGCTCAATGGACTGCTGAGAGTAGCTGCTTCCATCTCACAATGTTGTTGATGTGTATTTTGTTCTCTTGGTTCTATTCCCTTCGCTCAGCATCAGATCCCAATCATGGTATAATATCCTAGAAATAACTTCCTGAAATCCATTTGCTAAAATCATACTTAAGATTTTTTGCATCAATGTTTTGGGAGATTGGTCTATTTTTTGGTCTGTTTTGATTCAACCTGGTTTAGGTTATTAGCACCATATTGGTGTCATAAAATAACTTTGGCAGAACTACTTCTTTTTAAAAAAAATAATTTATGTAAAATTGGAATTAATTGCTCCTTACATGTTTGGGAGAATTCACTTTTAAATCCATCTGGACCTGGAGATTTTTTGTTAGGAAGTTTATGGTTCTTCAATTTCTTTTTTTCAAAATACGATTATTTTTATCTTTTATATACTTTTCAGTTAATCTGGATAGTTTGTATTTTTGTAAATACCCATCCATTTCATTCAAATTATCAAATTTATTGGCATGCAGTTGAGCAAAATAGCTATAAAATATTTAATAAATTTCTTCCTCATTGGTGGTGAGTTTACCCTTTTCATTTTTGATACTGGTAATTTGGTTTTCTTCTTTTTTAAAAATCAGATTAACCAAAAGTTTATCTATTTTATTGGTATTTTCTTTTATAAAACTCAGTTTTATTTATTAGATCAATGGTTTTCTTGTGTTCAATTTTATTAATCTCTCCTTTGATTTTCCAGAATTTATAATTAGGCATTTAATTGGGGAACTTTGCTCTTTTTTATAGTTTTTTTAGTTGCATACCCAATTCACTGATCTCCTTTTTTCTCTATTTTACTCATATAAGTATTAGAGTTATAAAATTTCCCCTAAAAACTACTTTGGCTGCATCCCATATACTTTGATATTATGTCTCATTGTTATCATTTTCTTTGATGAAATAATTATTTCAATGATTTGTTGTCTGATTCATATGTTCTTTAACTTATTTAGTTTCCAATTAATTTCTTATTTCTCCTCCTATGGCCCTTTATAACATACAATTTTTACTGCATGATGATTGACAAGTATACATTTAGGTTGGCCATAAAGCCCCAGGTGGCAGCAGTGGCAGTGGGGGAAGGAGAAGGAGGTGGTCAAGCAGAAGGGAGCCTGGTGTAGTGGCATGGAGCGTGCCCTGTTGCCCCATGCAGAGCCCTCGAAGCGCACCCGGCATCGCTCCCGAGCCCCCGCAGGAGCCACCCACCCTCTCGCCTGCACTTGAAAGATGACCTCTAGGAAGAAAGTGTTGCTGAAAGTTATCATCCTAGGAGATTCTGAGGTGGGTAAGACCTCACTCATGAACCAGTATGTGAACAAGAAATTCAGTAATCAGTGCAAAGCAACAATAGGAGCAGACTTTCTGACAATGAAGTGATGGTGGATGACAGACTACTGACATGCAGATCTGGCACACAGCAGGGCAAGAATGATTTCGGTCCCTCGGTGTGGCCTTCTATAGAGGAGCAGACTGCGGAATCCTGGTCTTTGATGTGAATGCCCCAGCACATTCAAAATTCTTGATAGCTGAAGAGATGAATTTCTCATCCAAGCCAGTCCCAGGGATCCTGAAAATGTCCCCTTTGCTGGATTGGGAGACAAGATTGACCTAGAAAACAGACAAGTTACCACAAAACGAGCACAGGCCTGGTGCTACAGCAAAAATAACATCCTGTACTTTGAGACCAGTGCCAAGGAAGCCATCAATGTGGTGCAGGCGTTCCAAACCATTGCACAAAATGCACTTAAACAGGAGACAGAGGCGGAGCTGTACAAGGAATTCCCTGAGCCCGTCAAACTGGACAAGAACGACCGACCGAGCAAAGGCTTCTGTCGAAAGCTGCAGCTGCTGAGGAGGTGGCAGGGTAGAGAGCAGAGCCCTTCACAAACCAATATCACACTTAGGCCTTCAGACACAAGCCCCTCTCCTATTCAAACAAACAAGAAATCAATTCTCCCCTTTCCAGCTGCCAAAAAATGTCACCCAAACCTGCTACGAGCAAAGCTGATCCCATTTCTGTGCACAGCTCCATGGGTGTCCACCCTCCACAGCTGCGGCTCTGTACACTGGCAGGACTGGGCCTTTGTGGAAAGAGTTAGTTCTGATGGGGGCTTGACACTGGAAACATTTCCACTTGTCCATTGGAGAAAAACTGTTGACATTTAATCTGTGTATAATTAGTTACCTGTTTTTTTAAAACTGTCTTTTTTTTTCTTCCTCCTTGTGAAGGCTGCACCTGGGAAGGCTGGTTACCCATAGTTCGTTGCAAGCTCACATGTATATGTTAATGCTTGTTACTTTTAACTAATCAGATCTTTTACAGCATTCATTTATTATGTAATGCTTCTTAGGAAAAATCTTATAGTACATGCTAATATATGCAACCAATTATAATGTATAAATTAGTGTAAGAAATTCTTGGATTACATGTTTAAGTCTTGTAATATAGGTATGTAGGATGAGGGGAGAACTTTGTTCCGGATTGCAGAGTGCTAGCAATACAGAATTTTGAAGTCCAGCTAGAGGCAGTATTCTATACAGTAGAAGTGAGAATTATGTAAGCCTTTTTATTGAAGACTTAAGAGCCAAAAAGCTTTTCATCTCCTGGGGCTGGGGGAGGGAGGGTTATCTAGTTACCTTTCTGTGTCTAAATTTTCAAAAGAGTGATTGGCATAATATATCGATGTGCAATGGATTAATGGAGTCTATTTACAGGTCTTAAAATTCCTTTTTTTCCCCTGCTCCACATTTTAAAACCTCCACTGAATTACGATTCTAAAGTTAAAAAGGAAAATCTACAGATCTGTTCTAGTGATTTTATCTTTGTTCTAGAAGGCGCTCCTTTCTGGGTTGTGGTATTCTTAGGCTAGAAAACTTGTTCCTCCTTCCTCTCCTGCCCCAGTACTGCCCATATTACTGTTTCTTTGGTATGGAGAAATTTACAGTTTAGCTCCCCTCCCTAGTATCTGTTCCTGCATTGTAGCTTGCTTACATGGAGCACTTCTCCCTGTTTTTCCAGAGGTCTACATTCTAGGGTGTGGGCTGAGTTCTTCTGTAAAGAGATGAACATGATGCCAATAAAAATTAACAAGAACAATGACCATCTTGTTTCTTCCTGTCTTTATTTTTCTCTCCCCCACCCAAGTAGCTAATAAAAATCACTTTAGCTAATTACTGAGCAGCTTAACAATCAAAGAAATTGTCCAGGTCTCTATAGTTAGTTCTAGTTACTTCAACACACAAAGGGACTTCTCATCTCTCCCCTCCCCCTCTTACCCCACTAAATAACCAAGTTACTTGTGAATCTGTTTTTAGCTTGATGTGGGTATAATGAATTATAGGAAATGGTATTAATCTTGTTAGGGGTTCTGATTCAAGCTGAAATATTGATTATAGTAAGCACAGATTGTCTCTGCCTTCATAGGTGTGAGATGAAATGGGTATTGTGCCTCAATCCTATTGCTGGCAAATCTTGGATTCCTAGTTTGCTGCTACCACTCAAATAAAAAAAGAGAACAGGAAATTTTTTTAAAAAAGTATACAGTTATTACTGCCTTTCTGCATTTGATTGTAAGGATTTTTAATGCCCAAGTACAAGGTCAATTTTGGTATAATTGCCATGTAGAGCAGAAAAAAAAGATATATTCTTTTCTATCCCCATTCAGTTTTCTCCAAAGGTCTATCATATTTAAGTTTTCCAAGATTTTATTCATCTTCTTAACTTCCTACTTGTTTATTTTGTGGTTAGAATAATCCAGTTCTGAGAAAGGGAGGTTGAGTTCCCCCATTATTATAGTTTTGCTCTCTGTCTCCTTGTAATTCATGCAACTTCTCTAAGAATCTGGACACCCTACCACAAAAGTGCATATATGTTTAATAATGATATAACTTCATTACCTATTTGCCCTTTAAGAAGATGTAGTTTCCTTTTTTATCCTTTTAATGAGATCTATTTTTGTTTTTGTTTTTGCCTCAGGATCATTCCCCTTTTTTTATTTTACTTCCACTAAAGCACAATATATTTTGTTCCAGCCTTTTACCTTTAACTTTTGCTTCAAATGTGTTTCTTGCAAACATCATTGAATGGATTAAAAACCCATTCTACTATCTGCTTCCATTTTATGGGAGAGTTCATCCCATTCACATTTACAGTTATGATTACTAATTCTATAATTCCCTCCACGTTATCTTTTCCCATTTGTACTTTTTTCTTGCCTTTCCTCTTATTCCCCACCTATGTTTTGTTCCCTTTCTCCTTTACCTTTTCTTTTAAATTTTAACTTAAGTTTACTTTAACTCATACCTTCACTTCCCATTTCATCAGGCCTTTCTTCCCTTTTCTTTCCTCCCCCCCCCCCACTACTTCCCTGTGGGGTAAGATAAATTTTTAAACACAAGTGGAAATGTATGTTCTCATTCCTGAGTCAAATCTGTTGATTAGGATTCAGAGTTCACACCTTCCCTACTTTCCCTCTATTATAATAGGTCTTTAGACCTCTTCACTTGGCATTATTTATCCACTATTGCCTAACCTCATACTATAGTTCTTCTCTTTTATGCTTTTATCATTTTAACCCTGCCTTATACTTACATTCCCTTTGTCAAAATTACTCCTTTTTATCTGACCTGACAGAAGTACACTTCTCAAAAGTTGATTGATTGATACCCAGTATTGCCTCCTTGTCACTAAGTACCCTCCCCTGTTCTATCTCATTAGAAATACACTTCTCAAGAGTCATAAATTTCATCAAATTATAACCACCTTATACCTTAATCCCTTTTTCAAGTACCCTCCATGTATATGCAATCTGTATGAGCCAAAGTATCATGCAAAACCAAATCATTTCATGAACGATTTGTATCACTTCCCCACACCAAGCATATTCCCTCCAATTGTAGCCAAAGTATCAAAATATATTGCTTCATGATGTTTTCATGTCCAGTCCAAGTATACTCTTTCCCTCCATCTCTATAGTACTCCAAGATATCCCTACAGCTCTTCCCAACCAAAGTAACAGGTACACTCTCTACCACTCTCCCTTTAGCACCCCAACCATGGTACTAAAACCCTAAAGTATAGATTAAGATAAAATCACTTCCTAATCCAACCCTTCTAAGTACATTCCTACCTTCTGCCTCTATGGTACTACAAATTTCTAAGTATCCAGTAATATAAATTACTGATTTAATTATATATAGAACCTCAAAGTACTCTAAGTACTGGGACACCATGGAGGTCTCTCTTAAGAACTTTGGCATTGGCTGTAAGGGATGGGAGGTACTGGCACAGAATCACCCAGCATAGGGTACCCCCATCAGAGAAAGTGCTGAGCTCTATGAGCAACACAGAATTAAAGTAACTCAATGGAAATGTGCAATACAAATGTTTAGAGTATACCTCGCAGGTGTTCACCTGGACTATTTGTGACTGATTTGTGATAGAGCATTCTGAGCCATAGTTCAGATGCACTGTAATTTGGCTTAATTATAGTAACGACATTTTGGTCTTCTTTAATAGCAAAGGACAAGAATCAACCATATCCAAATCCTCTAAGTACAATCTCTTTAACTATGTTCAACCCTTTCACTATACTAAGAGAAATACAATTCTCAGGAGTTAAAAGTGTTACCTTCCCTTGTGAGATTGTGTACAATTTAATATTCTTGACTAACATTTGGGTCCTCCCCCCTTTCCATTTACCTTTTTTAATGCATCTTGAGTCTTTTATTAAAAGATTAAATTCTGTTCAGTTCTGATCATTTTATCAGGAAATTTTGGAAGTCCTCTATTTCATTGAACAGTCATCTTTTCCTCTGACAGAATATGCTGAATGTTGCAGGGTGATGAATTCTTGGATGGACTCCAAGTCATTTGCCCTCCAAAATATCATATTCCAGGCACTCTGATCCATTAATGGTGAAATTGTTAATTCCTAGAGAATTCTTTTTAATATTTCCTTTATAATTAAATTGTTCCTTTTGGCTGCTTGCAGTGTTTTCTCCTTTGAAAATTCTGGAATCTATGGTAGTCCTTGGAGTTTTTATCCTGGAGTCTCCTTCTGGAAGTGTTCTGTGTATTCCTTCAATGACTATTTTGTCTTCTTGATCTAGAACATTTGGATAGTTTTCCCTGATAATTTCCTGAAACACATTTTCAAATCTCTCTTTTTTTTAATCTAGGCTTTCTGGTAGACAAAAAATTTGTAAGTTAGCTCTTCTGGATCTATTTTTCATGTCAATTGTTTTTCCTAAAAGTACTTTATGTCTCTTCAATTTTTCAGCCTTTTAACTTTCTTTGATGAAATCTTGGTGTCTCATAGATTCATAAGTTTCTATCTGTCCAATTCTAATTTTTAGGGTTTCATTTTCTTCAGTTAGCTTTTTTGTTTCCTTTCCAACTGATCAATTTTATGTTTTGCTGAGTTCCATTCCCTTTCTAATTGACCAATTTGAGTTTTAGATGAGTTGCATTCCTTTTCCTGTTTGTTATTTTTAATTTTAAAGGAATTAATTTCTTTGGTCAATTTTTCATAATTTTCCTGCATGGATCTAATTTCTTTTTTCCATTTTTCTTCTTACTCTCCTTGATTTTTTTAAAAACAATTTTAAGCTTTTCTGAGGTTTTGGATTTGAATCTAATTCATAGACTCCTTTGAGACTTCCCATGGAGGAAATTTGTCACTGTTTTCTTCTTCTGAGGTGGAATTTTTTCCATCTCTATTCACACAGTGGCTTTCTATGGTTAGCACTCTTTTAGTTGACTCACTGTGACTATGTGAGCTCTCCTCCAGGAATATAGAGAGTATAGAACCAAGCTTTGTGTTCTGTGGCTGGGATCTGATCCCTGTTTTATCACTAGCCAAGATGCTGCCTATGCAGCCCAGGCATTGTCTATGAAGACCTTTGTTTCCTCCTTTATGTCCAAGATCTGTGTATGTAGGTGATTTGTTCCCAAATTACTCCTGTCTTTTGTCCCAGTTTTCCCAGGGTATTTTTTTGGGGGGCGGGGTGACTGGGACTCTCCCTGCTGCCTTGATACCTAACTGCTAGGATTTGGGTTATTGTCTAGCTGCCCAGACCTGGACTACACTGTGGTTAAAAGCATCCTGCTGGCTTTCCTGCTCTCCAGCCTAGCTGGGCTTTACTTCCCCTTTTCCTTCAAAGACAGAGACATTCCCAGAAGATCCTCCATGATGTCTAGAGTTGAAAATTTGTTATGATCTTTTTTGGTAGAATCTATAGTTTTAATGTCTGTTTATAGAGGCTTCATTTAGTATTATGTAGGGAAAAACTCCAGGAACATGTTATCTTAATGCCACTACCTGGCTCTGCCCCATAACTCCAGCAATTAGGTCTCTTCTATCCTGCTAATTCTTCAAACCTTCATTAGTAGTTTATATTTAATATTTTAATAACTTAATCACTTGCAGAAATTTTTTAAATAAATGTTTTTACTCTTACTCTCTTGGATCAGATAGCTGTGTGAATTCTTCACTCATTTATAAACTCTCTGCAGAATAGTAAAGAGATTTGCTTAAGTTTCTAAAATCTTATACTTCTGATAATAAATTTGGATCCTCAGTGTCTATTGTTTTTAAGTCTTAATGCTAGCCTCCTCCCTTCTCAAAGTCTGTCTGTCTAGCTATATATTTTTCTGAGTGAATTACCTATCACTTTCTAATTGCATCTATAAGTTGGTTTTCCCAGTTATGCAAACAATTAGAATAAGCACCATTCTGAAAAAGCAGGAAACTGGTCTGGTCATCTCTATAAGAGACCTAGATAAATTCCTAGGTTTGTGACATTTTGTAAAAGGAGAAATTCCAGTGTTTTGTATTTTTATAACACATCTGATATCAATATAAAATATCATGTCAGAAAAAAGAGACACTAGTCCTAATGCTAATTAGATCTTTGTCAGTTCTCACCTAGAACAGACTTTATGGATGGGTAAATAGATTACAAAGTAATCAAAAATCATTATGCACTAATAGGTAACCTAATTGGTTAGATGCCAAAAGTTTATGACTGTATGATTTATGTAAATATTCTTCTCTTATTTAAGCTCTGGGGAGACATCTTTAATATTGTCTTCCACCTATAGGTATTAAGATAAAACTTAGAAAATAAAATACTTCATGAATAACTTAACTTTTTATTATTTCTTTTTAGCCCAAAAGAATTAAGGTTGAATATTCTTTACTCTTCTCATTTTATTATTCTCTATAATATCATCAAGCAGGGATTCCTAATATATTTTTTGTGGATGGAGCCCTCTGAAAATCTAAGGAAAGCTATGAAACACTATCTTGGAGTGACATTTTTGTTTATCTACATTTAAATAGGAAAGAAAAACACTGGATTACATTTAGAAAGCAGCAACACTTTCAAATATCCAAAGCTGCATTCTAACCAAAAAAACCCATCTTTTTAAGATCACAATTACATCTGTTGATGCTATAAAACTGATTCATGGAATACCACAATTTCTGAGATTAAAGATTATAGATTACTCAAAAAAAACTTATGCAGAATTCATGTAATTAACAATATATATAGAATTTTGGACTTTGAGAAAAGAAAATCTGAGTTCAAATTTTGCATTAAACACTTACTAATAGCATAACCAGTGAGTTGATCACTTAACAGAGTTCTCTCAGCTTTAGTTTCCTCAACTATAAAACTAATTGTTCTTGTTCTGAGTTATTGTAAATGTCAAATGAGTTAACACACATGAGTGCATTTGCAAACATAAATTATAGCTATCATCATAATACTTATTAAACAACAATGAAGTCTATGGATAACAGGTAAATTATATGACACAGTGTAATATCAACAATGAAAAATATAATCATGAAATAATAACTACCACAAGTATTACTATATTTTATGAATAAAGCAACACTGATTACTGTATCAACAATGGGATCTATAGTCAGGTCTTACTGATTAGAAACTCATCACACTAGACTGTGCCTCAAAGATCTGTATGCAAGTAGCAGCATCAAATATATGAGAACTTTGAGCTTTGGCTCAAAATTGACAAAACATTAGTATCACAAAAGGTATTTGTCAGAATTTCTTTACCTACTTTTTCAAATAGTTTATATAGAATTGAAATTAATTGTTCTTTAAATGATTGGTAGAATTCACTTGTAAATCCCACCTTGGAGATTATTTTCTTAGAGAGTTCATTGAGGGCTTATTCAATTTCTTTTTCAAAAATGGGTTGTTGTTCTGTTATTCTGGATATTTTAATTATATTTTGGATTATCATATTTATTGGCATAGAGTTGGGGAAGTTGAGTTAACTTCTGAGTTAGAATTATTACTTTAATTGCCTCCTTATTGATGGTGCATTTACCCTTTTCATTTTTTTTTAAATTTTTGCAAGGCAATGGGGTTAAGTGTCTTGCCCAAGGCCACACAGCTAGGTAATTGTTAAGTATCTGAGGCCAGATTTGAACTCAGGTACTCCTGACTCCAGGTTCGGTGCTCTAACCACTGTACCACCTAGCTGCCCCCCCTTTTAATTTTTGATGATGGTAAACTGAATTTCTTTCTTTTTTAATCAAATTAACCAAAAGTTTATCAATTTTTTTTTTATTTAAAAAACTCTTTTTTGAGGGTGGCTAGGTGGTGCAGTGGATAAAGCATGGGCCCTGGAGTCAGGAGTACCTGGGTTCAAATCCAGTCTCAGACACTTAATACCACTTAACCTCATTTGCCTTGCAAAAACCAAAAAAAAAAACCCAATTCAGTTTTATTTATTAGTTTAATAGATTTCTTACTCTCATTTTTAGGAAACTTTTATTTTCAGAGTTAAGTGGAATTTTTGTTCTTTTTCTAGTTTTTTTTTTTAGTTGCAGATCCTATTCATTGGTCTCTTAATTTTTTTCATCTAAGTATTTTGAGATATAAATTTTCCTCTAACAACTGCTTTGGGGTTGAATTCCACAAGATATGTTATAATGTCTCACTATTGACATGGTTATGATGATAATTAGATAGTCTTAGATTTGCTATTTGACCTACTCATTCCTTAAAAATAGTATTTTAATTTCCAATTAATCTTTAGGCTAACTTTTATAGCCTTTTATTACATGCAGTTGTTATTATATCATGATTTGAAAATTTTTGCTTTTATGCATTTGATTTTGAGGTCTTAATGCCCTAATAATATATGGCTGGTTTTTTTTATGCCATATAGTGCTCAGTAAAAAATATATTCCTTTCTAACCCATCCAATTTTCTTTAGAGATCTAGCATATCACACTTTTCTAAAATTCTCTTCACTCCTTGAATTCTTTCTTGGTTAATTTGTGATTTGATTTATCTAATTCTGAGAAAGGGAGTTTGAGGTCCTCCACTAGTATAATTTGTTTTCTGTCTTCCTATAACTCAATTACCTTCTCCTTTAAGAATTTGGTTGCTATACTGCTTGGGACATTGAGTTATTAATGCCATTTATTCATTGTTTATTATTCCTTTAATAGTGATGTAATTTTTTATGTCTTTTAATTAGATCTTTTGTTACTTTTGCTTTGACTGAGATAAATTTTCTCCCCTCTGATGTTTTGTTTTTTTTTAATTCAGTTAAATCATAATCTATTCTGCTCATGGGAATTCTGGGGCAAAGCCAAAATGACAGTGTGAAGCTAGGAAGTCCAGAGCTTCTCCTTAAGCAACTTTATATGAAGCTTCTCCCCAATACTTAAAGCTACAGAACCTACAAAATAAAGAATGAAATAGGCTTTCAACTCAAGATATTGTGGAGGAATTTCAGTAAAGATCTGTCTCACAGGATTAAAAGGGAGTAGCCCAGTTTAAGTGGGAGAACTGAAAAGCCAACAGGAGACTCAACCACAGGGCAGCTCAGATACAGGCTCAGCAGGCCAGCAGTGAGGGCCCCAACCCCAGTTCAGAAGTCAAAGTCCAAGCCCTGGTGCAACAGCAGGACTTGACTGAACTACCCCCACAGGGAACGAACTATTAGCATTTGAAGTATAGACAATACTATAAGCAAGCAGTAAACCACGGTCCAAACCCTGACCCTCATCACAAATATCTTGGAACTATACATTCTATGCCCCAGGAGCAGAGCTCACCCATCAAAACAAACAAAATAAAGTGATAACAATAACAGATTCTATGTAGAGAAGTTTAATAAAAATGCCTATCTTAGAAGAGGGGAAAAGCAGTGATAAATGCCTACATATGAATTTCAAAGGGGTTTTCGAACTGTTCTCAAAAAAACCTCTTGGAAGATGTCAAAAACAATTTTAAAAAAAGAAAAACATAAAAATAGAGAAAAGGAATGGAAGTCCTGAAGAAGAAATATAAAATATCAACTAAAAACAACAATACCTTTAAAAGTAAAATTGGTCAAATGGGAAAAGGAAGGCAACTCCTTTAAAAGTAAAAATGGCTAATAGGAAAAGGAATATAACTCAACAAAATGTAAAACTAGCCAACTGGAAAAGGAAAAACAAAAACTAACTGAACAAAATAAAGCCCTAAAAATCAGAATTGGACAAATGAAAACTAATGACTCATGAGATGCCAATATTCCATTTAAAAAAAAAAACAAGTCTGAAAAAAAATTGAAAATGTAAAGTAATTTTTAGGGAACACACTGACCTGGAAAAGAGATCAGGAAAGAAAATTTACAAATTATTGGTCCATCTGAAAGCTATGAACAGAAAAAGAGCTTGGACAATATCATACAGGAGATTATTATGGAATACTGCCCTAATATCCTAGAACAAGAAGATAAAATAGTCCTTGAAAGAATCAATCACCCTCAGAAAGAGATCTCAAAATAAAAGCTCCAAAGAATATTGCAGCTAAATTTCAGAATTATCAGCTAAAGGGGAAAATACTGCAAGAAATATAGATATAAAGAATTCATAACTACACAACTACTTGAGATTCCTAAGAATGACTCAAAATAAAACAGAAATAAAAGTTAGAGCTTGTTAACTTTTTAAATATTTTCTTCTTATTTCCTTGAAGCTCAAGACAATTACGATATAAAAATCTGAACAAAATAATACAATTTTTATTTTTGTGTGAAGGAATATTTTGAGTGATAATTTTTAACAATTAATTCATGTTTGAGATAATGGCATTTAAAATATGTTGCTGACAATTTGAGTTAAAAGAACTTATTCATCTTAAATAGTAATAACTAATATTTATATAGAGCTTATGATATTCCAGACACTACCAAGGTCTTTATAATTAATATCTTATTTGATCTTTATAAAAACCTGGGGAGAAGGTGTCACTATTATCTCCATTTTACAGATAAGGAAGCTGAGGTTGTCATACAGCTAGCAAGTGTCTGGTCTCAGATTTGAAAGTTAGATTCTTCTGATTTCAACCCAGTATTCTATCCATTGGGTCATATAGTGCTTGAACAAGTGTTGGTAAGGGATCAAGAGGAAGATCCTCCTTCCACATTTCCTCGTACAGTTGATGAATCCTTATGACAGATCTAAAGGATGGCATGGCCATAGACCCACTCATTCTAAGTGTGTGAACACCAGAGAGCTAACTTAGGCTCTGTTCTTTCTGTTTACCTACCCTTATGGTAATTTCATCAGCTCCCATGAGTTAAATTATTTTCATCTATGTGTAAATGATTGATAGATCTCTATACCCAATCCTCATCTATTTTCTAAGCTCTAGTTTTCCATCTTCAACTACCTGCTAGTTATCTTCAACTGAATTTCCCCAACACATAGCTTTAACTTTGAAAACAGAACTTAGTATCTTTCACCTAAAATTCATTCCTCTTTCGCCTTGGGCACCACTCCCTTTCCAGTTCTTTAGTTTTATAAGCTAAGACTCAACTCTTCCATCACCTTCCCAATAATTGACAACCTAGTGGGAAATCTATCTCCAGAACCTATTTCATATCCAAGCCTTTCTCTATTTATTCACCTCCTTTGTTTAGACCTTTGTCATTTCATCCAGACTACCACAATAGTTTCTCAAATGTCTTGGAGCATTCAATCTCTCCCCACTCCAAAAGTGGGTTCACACTTCACACAATTGTTAATTTTATATTCCTAAAGCACAGATTAGTTAGTCCCTTTCTCAAGGAGCTTCAGTAGTTCCCTAATGCCAATAAAATACAATGCAAACTTCTCTGTTTAAGCTTTTCTGAGGTTTTGGATTTGAATCTAATTCATAGACTCCTTTGAGACTTCCCATGGAGGAAATTTGTCACTGCTTTCTTCTTCTGAGGTGGAATTTTTTCCATCTCTATTCACACAGTGGCTTTCTATGGTTAGCACTCTTTTAGTTGACTCACTGTGACTATGTGAGCTCTCCTCCCGGAATATAGAGAGTATAGAACCAAGCTTTGTGTTCTGTGGCTGGGATCTGATTCTATACACTATCTGATTCTAGCTCATTTTTCTATCCCTGATTCACATTACAATCTCCAGTCCTCTACATTCCAGATACAAAGCATTGCAAATTTTGCCTTTTCATATGCTAAGCTGCATTTTTGGAATGTTCTCCTCTAACTCCACCTCTTAGATATCTTAATACCTTTCAATGATGAGTTCAAGTTGAATTTGCTTATAGGTTTCTCCTTATCCCATCAATTGTTAGCACTCCTACTTCCACAAAAATTACTTTGTATTTACTTTATATATCTCATATATTTACTTATCTGAGCTTATTTGTCTTCCTGTTTATAAAATGTAAAAAGTATGTATATATATGAATAAACATATTCATAAACATGTATGTATGTATGTATGTATTTGTGTAGAAGTTTATGATCCATTGGGGCGACTAGGTGGTGCAGTGGATAAAGCACTGGCCCTGGAGTTAGGAGTACCTGGGTTCAAATCCAGTCTCAAACACTTAATAATTACCTAGCTATGTGGCCTTGGGCAAGCCACTTAACCCCATTTACCTTGCAAAAAAAAAAAATAAAAGAAAAAAAGAAGTTTATGATCCTTGAAGGGAGGGACAATTTTACATTTTTACCTTTGTTTCCCCAACTCATAGAAAGATGACTGGCACTTGGTAGACACATATTTTGCATTTCATATCATTCCATGAAAAGTATGTCATAAGTTGTTATTGGAAAGAAAGCAACCCATAACTATTATAATAATATTGCAACTAGATCATTGTTCTTCACCAATCTATTATTATTTAATAGATTGTGTTAATTATACATGTATTTAAAACTGAATGCTGACTTAGAATCAATATAATCATTTTTCAGCAAAGGTCTAAAAGTTAAAACATTAATCACTGAATTGTGTTTTATTGTGACTTTTCCACCTTATTTCATTAGAAGGAAAAAAGTTTCATCAAAAAAAATCATGTCAAGAGAAATAATTGTGGTGAAAGGAGAAAAGAGAAAAGGATTAAGATTTTTTCTTGGGTTTTCCCCCATGCTCTTTTTTCTTTCCCTGATTTTACTTAATTAGTAAAGATAACTCAATATTTTAAAGGCAACATCAAGGAAAGCTTCCAAAGTTTTCACTTCTGCTTAAGCTACTTTCACAGATTATCTTATAATATTGACCTCCTTCACAAGTATTGTCAAACCCACTCAAGGGCTCAAGCCCTCTAGGGGAGTGGGCAGAATTTATTATGGGGGCTAGTGAGCTGAAGTAGAATCTATTATATGGTTCAGCTGAAACAAAGATATCATGGGTAGCCATCCTGATCTCAGTCTCAGATAAAGAAAAAGTAAAAATTGATCTAATATTAAAATGATAAAGAAGGAAACTATAACTTGTTAAAAGGTAGCATAGATAATGAAGGCAAATTGATGCTAAACATATATACATCAAAAGGAAGATTATCTAAACTTTTTTTGCAAGGCAATGGGGTTATGCGACTTACCCAAGAACACATAGCTAGGTAATTATTAAGTGTCTGAGGCCAGATTTGAATTCAGGTCCTCTTGGCTCCAAGGGTTGTACCCTATCTACTGTGACATCTAGCTGGCCCCAAGTACCTAAATTTTTTAAGAAGTTAACTGAGATACAGGAGGAAAAGGATACTAAAACTATACTATTGGGGAAACAACATTCTCTTTCAGTTAAATCTAACAACAATAAAGAAATAAACAAAAAAGAAACTAAAAAGTGAATAGAAATTCTGAAAACATTAGATATGATATATATATCTGGAGAAAACTGAATGGAAATAAAAAAGAATATATCTTTTTCTCAGTACCTGGGAACTACACAAAAAAAAATGACTATATTTTAAGATGTTAAAAACCTCAAGATAAAAAGTAGTAAAAACATTCTCTTCATAGCGCAATGGATAGAGTACCAGCCCTGGAGTTAGAAGAAGGACTTGAGTTCAAATCCTGCCTCAGACAATTAATAATTACCTAGCTGTTTGACCTTGGGCAAATCACTTAACTCCTCTGCCTTGCAAAAACTGAACAAAAAAATATACACGCTTTTCAGATCATACTGCAATAAAAATTGCATTCAATAATGGACAATGGAAGGAGAGATTAAAAAACTTTGGAAAATTAAATAATTTACTACTAAATCAAAAGGTCAAAGAACAAAGAAACAATCAATAATTTCATTATATAAAATTACAAAAATGAGACAGCATCACAAAATTAGTGGGATATAGACAAAGTGGTGCTTAGGAGAAAATCTGTATCTCTAATTGCATACAACAATAAAATGGAGGAATCAAAAACAGATATAAAATTGGGCACACAACTAAAAAAACTAGAAAAAGAAAATATTAAAAATCCTTAATTAAACACCAAATTGAAAATTATGAAAATCAAAGGAGACACTAATAAATTTGAATGTCAGAAAACTATTGACTAAAATAAAACTAGACTGATTTTATGACAAAAAAAGATAAACCAGTGGTTTGTTTTATTTTAAAAAGTTAAGAAGAAAACCAAATTACTAGGATAAAAAAAGTAAAAGGTGAATACAGTAGCAAAGAAGAAGAAATGACAATTTATATAAGTTATTTTGTCCAATTACATGCCAATAAATTTGACAATAAAAGTGAAATGGATAAACATATATAAAAATATAAATTACTTTTATTAAAAGGAAGAAATAATATATTTAAGTAATTTAATCTTAGAAAAAAAGAACAAGCTATGCTGCCAAAAACAAAAAAAGCTATGAATGAATTTCCTAAGAAAAAATTCTCAGGACCAGGTGGGTTCATAAATGAATTCTACAAAGTATTTAAAGAACAATTAATTCTAATACTATATAAACTATTTGGGGAAAGAGGTGAAAATGAGACCTGCCAAAATCCTTTTAAGACACAAATTTGGTGCTGATAGCCAAATGAAAAAAGAACCGAAACAGAAAAAGAAAATTGCATACAATTTTCCCTAATAAACATTAAGGCTAAAAAAAAAAAGTTAAATAAAATACAAGAAAAGAGTTTACAGGACATCCGGCCAAGACAGCGGAGAGAAGACAGGCACTGTATTAAATACTCCTCTTTCCCCTCAAAAATAACATGAAACTTCTTAACAGAAATTTGATCTACAAAACGCAGAAAGAGAAGGTAGAAGAACACCTACCAACAAAGTCTGTCTCAGGGGACCATGGGTGAACCAGGAGACAAGAGGAGAGGGTCAGTGTGGGGACAGCAGGTGGAGGAAGGCTAAAGGCCAGCCTCAGCCATAGAGACTTGGTGAAGGGCAGGTGCAAAATCCAGCTTCACCTGCAGAATCTTTGGCCAGGGGGAGAGGAGCTACAGGAGGGTGAATTCCAGCACAGAGAGTCTTAGAGCACACCTGAGAACAATCAGCTGGGCCAGGGAACCTGAGCTCCACACGTTGAGTTGAGGCCTTTCCCCAAAACAAATACTAAACCCCCACCCCATAAGGTTCAGGTGTGAGCAACAGATTTCACTCAACAGAAAGAGAGATTAACTCCGTTGCCCAGGGAGTTAATTGTTCAAGGTCAACTCAGACCCTGCTGCTGAGGGCCTCAAACACTCCAGAGAAAGCAGCCAGCACTCCCTACTGGCAACCCTTGGAATTAGTAAGCCAAGTGAACAAAGCCTCTATAGGATCTTCAAAAGCAAACCTCTGAGAGCCAGCCTCACCAATACAAGAACCTAGAAAGATGAAGAAAGGCCATAGAAGGGGGGCACCATGGAGAAATAGATTCTTAGAAGAAATAGATTCTAACCCAGAGAGATCTAGCACTTCTAAGGAGAATATGAATTGGTCACCAGCCAAGAAAGACTTCCTTGAATAAATCAGGAAGGAGTTTAAAAATCAATTGGAAGGGACGGCTAGGTGGCGCAGTGGATAGTGCACCAGCTTTGGAGTCAGGAGTACCTGGATTCAAATCTGACCTCAGACACTTAATAATTACCTAGCTGTGTGGTCTTGGGCAAGCCACTTATCCCCATTGCCTTCAAAAAAAATCTGAAAAAAAATCAATTGGAAACATTGAGGAAAAGAAATCCAAAAGAAAATTAACGCATTGCAAGAGGAAAATTAGCATCTCACAACAAGAAAACAAATCCTTGGAAAATACAATTGGACAAATACAAAATGAAAATAAAGTCTCTCAGATCTTCAATTGGGCAAATGCAAAAAAGAAAATAATTCTCTCAAATCCTCAATTGGGCAAATGGAAAAACAAAATGACCCTCAAAATTACACTTGGGCAAATGGAAAACTCCTTCAAAAATAGAAGTGACCAATTAGAAAAGGAGTAGCAAAAGGTAAATGAAGAAAAATTCTTCTCTAAAAAAAAGAATGGAAACAAGGGAAACTAATGACTTCCTGAGACAAGATTTTTGATAAACAAAACCAAAAGATCGAAAAAATAGAAGAAAATGTAAATTACCTCATCAGTAAAACCACTGAAAGAACAGATGAAGAAGGGACAACCTGAGAATTATAGGCCTTCCTGAAAACACTGAAGATAAAAAAAAAAAGCCTGGGCTTAATACTATGGGATTTAGCAATGGAAAATTGCTCTGATATCATGGAACCAGAGGGCAAAACAATTATTGAAAGAATACATCGATCCCTTCTGGAAGGAGATTCTAAAATGAAAACACCAAGGAATGTTGTGGCCAAATTCTAGACCTATCAGATAAAAGAGAAAATCCTGTAAGCAGTCAGAAAGAAACAATTTAAATACCAAGGAACCACAGTAAGGATTATGCAGAATCTGGCCACATCAACATTAAGGGATAGAAAGGGCCTGGAATGAGATATTCTGAAGAGCAAGGGAGCTTGGAACACAGTCATGAATCCATTATCTGGCAAAGCTGAACCTTCTCTTCCAGGGGAAAAGATGGACATTTAAAGAAATGGGAGACTTGGGGGCGGCTAGGTGGTGCAGTGGATAAAGCACTGGCCCTGGAGTCAGGAGTACTTGGGTTCAAATCCGGTCTCAGACACTTAATAATTACCTAGCTGTGTGGCCTTAGGCAAGCCACTTAACCCCATTTGCCTTGCAAAAAAAAAAAAACCCTAAAAAAAAAAGACAAAAAGAAATGGGAACCTTGAAAAATTTCCTAATGAAAAGACCAGAGCTGGGGGTGGCTAGGTGGTGCAGTGGATAGAGCACCAGCCCTGGAGTCAGGAGTACCTGAGTTCAAATTCGACCTCAGACACTTAATAATTACCTAGCTGTGTGGCCTTGGGCAAGCCACTTAACCCCATTGCCTTGCAAAAAAAACTTAAAATAAAGAAATAAACAAAAGATCAGACCTAATAGAAAATTTGGACATCAAACAGAAGGCTCAAGAGACACATGAAAAGTTTTGAAAAAACTGCTATCCAGTAAAATGAAACTGGCTATATACCCACTTGAGAGAAAGATTTTCATAACTCTTGAGAATTGTAACTCTATTAGAGAGAATATACTTAGCCAGAAGTGATGGACACTCATACATTTTCTGTGACTCAGAAAGAATGATTTAAAAATGATAGCTCCTTAAAATGGGGAATAGTAAGGAAAAGGATGGAGGAGACTGAATAGGGTAAATCTCATTGTATCAAGACATACAAAAGAGCTATTGTAATAGGGGGGAAGAAGGGAGGAGGTAAGAACCACCTGAATCTTCATCTCATCAGACTTGGCTTAAAGTTAACTTACACATACTCAGTTATGTTAAGAAACTTATCTTATCTTTCAAGTATTAAAAGAGGAAAGGGGAGGGGGACAAGGAGAGGGAGAAAAAGGGGAACTAACAGAAGGAAGGGAGGGAAGAAGGGGAAAAGGGAAAAGAGAGGAGCATTGATATAGGAGGACAAACACACTAAAGGTAGCAGAATTCAGAAACAAAACACTGGAAAATATGGACAAAGAGAAAAAAGGGAAAAATACAAATAGAAGGAAGATAGCATGGAGGGCAATAAAGAGTTAGTAATTATAATACTGAATGTGAATGGAATGGACTCTCCCTTTAAATGTAAACAAATAGCAGACTGGATTAAAAACCAGAATCCTATTACATAGCTGTGTGGCCTTGAGCAAGCCACTTAACCCCATTGCCTTGCAAAAACTAAAAAAAACAAACAAACAAAAAAACAGAATCCTAAAATATGCTGCTTACAAGAAACTCATTTGAAGCAGAGAGATACATATAGAGTAAAGGTAAAAGATTGAAGCAAAACATATTTTGCTTCAGCCAAAGTGAAAAAAGCAGGGGTGGCAGCTGCAAAAATAGATAGAGTTAAAACAGATAAGGAAGGAAATTATATCTGCCTAAAAGGTACCATAGACAATAAAGTAATTTCAATATTAAATATGTATGCACCCAATGGTATAGCATCCAAATTCTTAGAGGAATAGTTGAAAGAGCTACAGAAGAAATAGAAAAATTCTACTAGTGGGAGAACTCAACCTCTCATTCTCATATTTAGATACATATAATCATAAAATAAATAAGAAGGAAAGTTAAGGAGGTTAATAGATTGTTAGAAAACCTAGATACGATAGACTTATGGAGGAAATCGAATAGGGATAGAAAGGAATATACTTTTTTCTCTGAAGTACATGGCACTTACACAAAAATTGACCATGCACTAGGGCATAAAAACCTAATGATCAATTGGAGAAAGGCAGAAATAGTGAATACATCTTTCTCAGATTATAATGCAATGAAAATCATATGCAATATTGGGCCAGGGAGATACAGACCCAAAACTAATTGGAAACAAAATATCCTCATTTTAAAGAATGAGTGGATCAAGCAACAAATTATAGAAAGAATTATTTCATCTTACATAATGACAATAATGAAACAACATACCAAAACCTATGGGATATACTCAAGACAGTTGTCAGCAGTGTTATATCTTTAAATGCTTATAAAAATAAATCAGAGAAAGAATAAACCAATGAACTAAATATGCTATTTAAAAAAATTAGAGAAAGAACAAATTAAAAACCCCCAATCAAATGCCAAATTAGAAATTCTAAAAATTAAAGGAGAAATTAATAAAAATCAAAAGCCAGAAAGCTATTGACCTAATATATAAAACCAAGAATTGGTTTTATGAAAAAAAAACAATAAAATGGACAAATTTCTGGTCAATTTGATTAAAAAAAGAAAGATGAAAACCAAATTGCTAGTATCATAAATGAAAATAGGTGAATTTACCACCAGTGAGGAGGAAATTAAAGTAATAATTCAGAATTATTTTGTCCAACTCTATGCCAACAAATTTGGCAATTTAAATGAAATGGATGAATATTTACAAAAATATAATTTGCCCAGGTTAAATGAAGAAGAGATTAAATACTGAAACAACCGTATCTCAGAAAAAGAAATTCAACAAGCCATTATTGAGCTCCCTAGGAAAAATCTCCAGGGCTAGATGGATTCACAAGTGAATTCTATCAAACATTTAAGGAACAATTGGTTCCAATTCTATATAAACTCTTTGGAAAAATAGGTGAACATGGAGTTCTGCCTAACTCTTTCTACTACACCAATATGGTGAAGATACCTAAATCAGGAAGAGTTAAAACAGAGAAAGAAAACTATAGACCTATCTCCCTGATGAATATACATGAAAAAATCTTAAATAAAATCTTAGCAAAATGATTACAAGTTATCACCAGGACAATACATTATGCTCAAGTAGGGTTTATCCCAGGAATGCAGGGTTTTTATATTATTTGTTGGTATTCTATCAGAAAAAACTGTTAGTATAATTAATTATATCAATAACAAACGTATCAGAAATCATATGATCATATCAATAGATGCTGAAAAAACTTTTGACAAAATACAGCACTCATTCCTACTAAAAAGCATTAGAGAATATAGGAATAAATAGACTGTTCCTTAGAATAATTAGTAGTATCTATCTGAAACCATCAAAAAGCATTATATGCAATGAGGATAGGCTAGAAGCATTCCCTAAGATCAGGGGTGAAACAAGGATGCCCTTTATCACCACTACTATTCAATATTGTATTAGAAATGTTAGCTTCAGCAATAAGAGAAGAAAAAGAAATTGAAGGAATTAGAATATGGAAGGAAGAGATAAAACTCTCACTCTTTGCAGATGACAGGATGGTCTAGCTGGAGAATCCAAAAAAATCATCTAAAAAACTACTAGAAATAATTAGCACCTTTAGCAAAGTCACGGGATATAAAAAAAATCCTCAACTTTTCTATATATGTCTATCAAGATTCAGCAGAAAGAGCTAGAAAGAGAAATCCCATTCAGAGTAACCTTAGACAGTATAAAATACCTGGAATTCTAACTGCCAAGGCAGATCAAAAACTTTTTGAAAACAATCACAAAACACTTCTCACACAAATAAAATCAGATTTAAATAACTGGGCAAACATCAACTGCTAATGGATAGGTCGAGCTAAAATAATAAAAATGACAATTCTACCAAAACTAAATTACCTGTTTAGTGCCCTACCAATCAATATTCCAAAAAAATTTATTTTAATGAATTAGAAAAAGCTGTAAGTAAATTTATATGGAGAAATAGTCAAGAATTTACAGGGATTCAACCAAAAAAAGTGCAAAAGAAGGTGGCTTAGCCTTACCAGATCTAAAATTATATCATAAAGCATCAGTCATCAAAACTGTCTGATACTGGCTAAGAAACAGAGTGGGGGATCATTGGAATAGACTATGTGCAATAGTAGAAAGTGATTATAGAAATGTGCTGTTTGATAAATCCAAAGGGTCCAGCTAATGGGAAAAAATTCTCTCTTCAATAAAAACTGTTGGGAAAATTGGAAGTTAGTATGGAGGAAACTTAGATTAGACCAACACCTCACACCCTATACCAATGAAAGATCAAAATGGATACAGGACTTAGACATAAAAAATATTATAAGCAAACTAGAAGAACAAGGTGTAGACTCCCTGACAGATCTTTGGAAAGGGTGGAAAGGGAAGTAGTTTATGACCAAGGAAGAGATGGAGAACATCATTAAAAACAAACCAGATAATTTTCATTACATTAAATTAAAAAGCTTTTGCACAGACAAAACCACTGTAACCAAGATCAAAAGATATGTAGTTAATTGGGAAACAATTTTTACAACTAGGACTCATTTCTAAAAAGTACAGGGAACTGAGTCAAATTTTCAAAAAATACCAATTGACAAATGGTGAAAGAATATATAAAAGTAATTTACATACAAGGAAATCAAATCTATCCAGTCATATGAAAAACTGCTCTAAATCATTACTTATTAAAGAAATGCAAATTAACACATGTCTGAGGCACCACCTCACTCCTCTCATACTGGCCAATATGACCAGAAAGGGCAATAATCAATGTTGGAAGGGATGTGGGAAATCTGGGACACTAATACATTGTTGTTGGAGCTGTGAACTCATACATTTCTGTAGAGTAACTTGGAATTATGCCCAAAAGGCCACAAAAATGTGCATAACTTTTGATCCAGAAATACCACTCCTGGGTCTATACCCTGAAGAGATTATGAAAAATAATAAAAGCATCACTTGTACAAAAATATTCATAGCAGCCTTGTTTGTGGTAGCAAAGAATTGGAAATTAAGTAAATGCCCTTCATTTGGGGAATGACTCAACAAACTGCAATATATATATATATATATATATATATATATATATATATATATATATATGTCATGGAATACTGTTTTTCTATTAGAAACTAGGAGGGAAGGGATTTCAGGGAAGCCTGGACGGATTTACATGAACTGATGCTGATCGAGATGAGCAGAACTAGAAAAACATTGTACACACTAACAGCAACATGGGGGTGATAATCAATATCAATGAACTTGCTCATGCTATCAGTGCAACAATCAGGTACAATTTGGGACTATCTGTGATGGAGAATACCATCTGTATCCAGAGAAACAATTGTGGAGTTTGAACAAAGACCAAAGACCATTACCTTCAATTTAGAAAAACACCTTTATCTTATTATGTAATTTTGCTCTTATACTTTATTTTTTCTTCCTTAAGGATATGATTTCTCTCTCATCACATTCAACTGAGATCAGTGTATACAATGGAAACAATATAATGACTAACAGAATGCCTTCTGTGGGGGTGGGGGGAGGGAAACATGAATGGAGGAAAAATTTTAAAATTCAAAATAAACAAAATCTTTCTAAAATCAATAAAGAGTTTACAGTAATACAGGAAAAGAATCATGTAACAATGGATTTATACCAGAAATACAAGGCTGCTTCAATATTAGGAAAAATGTCAGCATAATTTGCCCTATTTATAACAAAAACAACAGAAATCTTTGATTATCTTTTTAGATGCAGAAAAGTCCTTTCAGAAAATATAGTACCCATTCTAATTAAAAACTCTGTAGATCATAGGACTCAATAGAGCTTATCTTACAAATTTAAGCAATATTAATCTAAAACCATTAGCAATCATTATCTGTAATGGGAATAAGTAAAAATGTCTTATCAGTAAGGTCAGGGATGTAGCAAGGATATCCATTATCACCACTATTATTATTATTATTGTATTAGAAATGTTATCTATAGCAGTTAAGAGAAGAAAAAGAAATTAAATGAATTAGAATAGGCAATGAGGAAACAAAATCATCACTGTTGTGCTTTGAAACTCCTAAAGAACCAGCTAAAAAACCTACCTAAAACTATTAATTTTAGCAAAGTTGTAGGATAAAAAATGAATCCACATAAATTATCAGCATTTCTATATATATATTACCAAAAACATTCAGTGGGGGGGGGTGTAGAAAGAGAAATTCCATTTAAAATGGTTATAGACACTATTAAATACTTGAAAGTCTACCTGCTAAGACAGAAATTATATGAACCCAATAACAAAACATTTCTTCACACAAATAAAACCAGATCTAAACAAATAGAAAAATAATAATTGCTCATGGGTAGACCAAGTCAACATACTAAAAGTTATAATTCCAACATAAATGAATTGATTAATTCAGTGTCATAGCAATGAACTATCAAAAATAATTTATAGAACTAGAAAAATATTTAAAATGTTCATGGATATTTAGATAATTAATTGAAAAATGCAAAAGAATTTAGACTAGCTATATCAGATCTTAAACTGTATTATACAGCCATAATTATCAAAACAATATGTAAGAAACAGAGGCTAAGAAACAGAGAGGTGGATCAGTGGAATAGATTAGGTACAAATAACATTTTAGTAAATGATCACAGTAATCTAATATATAGTAAACCCAAAGATCCAAACTATTTAACAAAAACTGCAGGGACAACTAGGAAACAGTAAGGCAGAAACTAGATATAGACCAACAATTTGACATCTTGTGAAATGTGTTTTGAAATTGTGTTCATTTAGTTTCTGGGTTTGACTTGAGAGAGAGAGAGAGAGAGAGAGAGAGAGAGAGAGAGAGAGAGAGAGATTCCCAAGTATTTTCTGCAATTACCTTAAATGAAATTTCTCTATCTCTTGCTAATGGACTTTGCTGGCAATATATGGAAATGCTGATGATTTATATGGCTTTTATTTAATATCCTACTTCTTTGCTAAAGTTACTAATTCCTTCAAGGAATTTTAGTTGATTTCTAGGATTCTCTAAGTACACCTTCATATTATCTGTAAAGAGTGAAAGTTTTGTTTCCACATAGTCTAATGTAACTCCTTTAATTTCTTTTTCTCTTATTGCTAAAGTTAGCATTTCCAGTACAATATTGAATTATGGTGATAAAGGATATCCTTGTTTCACACCTGATTTTACTGGGAAAGCACCTAGCTTATCTCTATTTTATATATAAAATATAAATATATTTCATATAATTATAATTTATTATATAATTATAGAATATTTATTTATATAATAACTATTAGTTATTACTTTAAGGAAAATTCCACTTATTCCTATGCTCTCTAGTGTTTTAATAGGAATGGGTGCTATATTTTGTCAAAGGCTCTTTCAGCATCTATTGAGATAATCATATAATTTATCAGTTTTGTTGGTGATATGGTCAATTATTCTGATTATTGTTCTAGTGAACCATCTCTGCATACCTGATATAATTACTTGATCACTTTGTATTATCCTGATGTAATTGCTGTAATCTCTTTGCTAACATTTTTATTTAAAATGTTTGCATCAATAATTATTGGGGAGCTTGGGCTAAAATTTTATCAAGGTTGGCTCTTCCTGGTCTAGAGAGTGTTATATTCCTGTTAGACTAGCTGCTCAGGAAGTGTTAGGTTCCTGCAGGCTAGCTCATCCTTATCCAGGTAAATGTTGAAGGGGTGGAAAATAAGTCTGGAAAGTTCTCCAAGTACTCATCTCGCTTTATTTACCAGAATACAAGTTCTTAAATATCCTCCCTATTCTCTGGTCCACTCCCACTCCCAGGGCACACTACAATCAACCAGTAAAAAATGTTCTGGTGCTAGAGGACACCAGGTGATGAAATTTTACGCACAACAGTCCCTTACAGTGACACCAGGTTGGTCTCATGAAAGTTATTTAGCTGAACTTCTTCACCTATATTTTCAAACAGATTATATGGAATTGGAATTATTTATTCTTCCAATTTTTAATAGAATTCACTTGTAAATCCGTCTAGCCTTGGATAGTTTATCTTACGTAGCTTATTTAAGTTATTTTATTTTCTCTTCTCTTAATCTGGGCAGTTTATAATATTGTAAATATTCATCAATTTTACTTAAATTTTAAGATTTATTGGCATATAGTTGGGTAAAATAGCTCTAATTACTCTAATTAATACTTTAATTTCCTCTTCATTGATGGTGAGTTCACACTTTTCATTATTGGTACTGGAAATTTCATTCGCTTTTTATTTTTAATCAGAATAATATCTATTTTCTTAGTTTTTTTCATAAGATCAACTCTTAATTTTATTAGTTCAATAGTATTAAATACTCCTTTCTATCCCCATTCAGTTTTCTCCAGAGGTCTGTCATATCTAACTTTTCTAGCATCCTATTCACCTTCTTGACTTCCTTCTTGCTTATTCTGTTGTCAGATTTGTCTAATTCTTGGAAAGGAAGGTTGGGATCACCCTCAACTAATATAGTTTTACTGTCTATATATTCCTGTAATTCATCTAATTTCTCCTCCAAGAATTTGGATGCTGTGCCATTTGGTGCATAATGCCTCTGATACTTTTTTAGTTTCCTTCCTCATTCCTTTTAGTTAGATCTATTTTTGCTGAACCTGGTTTTGTTTTTAATTCTTGGCTGAA
Source organism: Macrotis lagotis (assembly GCF_037893015.1). NCBI lineage: Eukaryota > Metazoa > Chordata > Mammalia > Peramelemorphia > Peramelidae > Macrotis > Macrotis lagotis. Next base: position 118,952,072 of record NC_133665.1, read on the forward strand.
GTATAATATATTCTACTCCATACTTTTACCTTTAACTCTTTGTGCATCTGTTTCAAATCTGTTCTTGTAAACATATTATAATTTTTAATCCACTCTGCTAATTCACTTTCATTTTATTCAGTTATGATTCCTAAATTCTGTATTTTCCTCCATTCTATCTTCCCCATTTATACTTTTCTCTCTCTCCTTGCCCCTAATCCCTCCTAATGTTTGCTCTGACTGCTTCCTCCTTCAATATGCTCTACCTCCTATCAGTTTCTTTCCCTTTTTATTCCTCCCTTTTCCTTTTAACATTTTTCTTTACTTTTACTTTTACTTTTCCCCACCCTTTTATAGGCCCCCTACTTTGATTTCCCCCCTCCACCTTCCTTGTGAAGTAGGATAAATTTCTAAACTCAAATGGGAATTATATTATTCCCACTTTGAGCCAAATTTGCTGACAGTAATGTTTACCCTGTACTCACACACTCGTCCTTCTTTCCCTCTACTATAACAGCTGCTTTGTGCCTCTTCCTGTGGTGTTATTTATCTTCTAATGCCTCTGCCTCCTTCTCTCAGTATAATATTTTTTGATGTCTTAAGTGTTTTATACCTGTCTTGTAGCCACACTCTCAGCCAAACTATACTCCCTTCAATTGTCCTGATAGAAGTATAATTCTCAAGACTTATAAGCACCATCATATATATTAATTACTTCATATTTACAGCCTCTGTCCAAGTTTACTCCCTCCAACTATCCAAATAGAAATACATTCTTCGTGACCTAAGGTATTATCGCCTTATAATCAATTTATACCCATACTCTGTCCAAATAAATGCTTTCCAATGTCCCAATAGAAATTCAATCCTCATGAGTTAAATTACCATCACATTATAATCAATTTATATATTATATATAATATATACTCATCTAATTATGCTTCTTTCAACTATTCTAAGAGAAATACAATTCTCAAGAGTTACAAGTTTTGTCTTCTCAAATAGGAATGTAAACAGCTTACTCTTATTGACTAACATTTTTTCTTTACCTTTTTAATACATCTCTTTAGTCTTCTATTTGAGATCAAATTTTCTGTTGAATTCTGGTCTTTTTATCAGATAAATTTGAAAGTTCTCTATTTCATTGAAAGTTCATCTTTTCCCCTGAAAGAATATGCTAAATTTGCATGTTAGTTTATTGTTGTCTGTGATCAAAGGTATCTTTGCCTTCCAGAATACTATATTCCAGTGTCTCCAATCCTTTACTGCTGAAACGGGTAAGTCCTGCATAATCCTGACTGTGGCTCCCTGGTAATTAAATTACTTTTTTTTTGGTCATTTGAAGTATTTTCCCCCTTTAGCTGATAATTCTGAAATTTGCAAACAAATTTTTGTTTTTGAGATGCTGAAGTTTTTATTTTGAGATCACTTTCTGGAAATGATTGATAGATTCTTTCAAGAATTATTTTATCCCCTTGTTCTAGTATATTAGAGCAATTTACCATGATAATTTCCTGCATGATATTGTCCAGTTCCTTTTCTAATCATGGATTTCAGGTAGACTAATAATTTGTAAATTATCTCTCCTGAATTCATTTTCCAGGTTAGTCATTTTTCTAAAAGGTACTTTACATTTACTTCTATTTTTCAGCCTTTTAGATGAATCTTGATGTCTAATGGAATCAGTTTCCATGTATCCAATTCTAATTTTTAGGGTTTTGTTTTGTCCAGTTAGTTTTGTGTTTCCTTTTCCAGTTGATCAATTTTACTGTTAAAGGTGTTTTCTTTAGTCAGTTTTTCATAATTCTCTGCATGATTCTCATTTTTTTCTCAATTTTCTTTTCTCTCTCTCTTCTTTTGTTTTTAAAAAAAGCCTTTTGTGAATTCTTCTAAGACATCTTTTTGAATTTGAGACCAGTTCATAATGTTCATTGAAGTTTCACATATAAGTATTTTTGTCACTGCTTTTCTCTCTTGAGATATTGTTTCCATTATTCCCATCAGAACATCATGATGATGTGATTTGCAAAACCACATGTATTACTGTGAGGGGAGTACTGTGCAAAAACATTCTCACTTATCTTTTTCAAAACCATTTCACCCCTTGTCCTGATCAATAGAAAATAGGGTTTGTGGAGATGTTTGAGTGCTATGGGAGTATCTTAATTTTTGTATTTGGTTTCCTCTCCTATATCTGTGAGGTAATCTCCAGCTTTCTTTCATTAGTAATCTGTTTGGTTGTTTTGCTTGCTTTTATAGTTGATCTCTGCTCCTGGAGTACAGAGAGTATAGTCCCAAGCTGTTTGTGCTGATACATTCCAAATTTTTAAAAATTTTAAATTAAAAATTCTACATTTATATATATTATACATTATACATATATAATTTGGCTTGATTATATATATATGGTACATATATATATAAATTATATGTATATAACATAAATATATAATATTACATATTTACCCATACATATATAACAAAAAGTAGTGATCTAGGAAATAAAACTACAGTAAATAACAAAGTTCAAGTGACTTAGTAAAGATGAGAGAGGACCAGCAAAGAGCACCAGAACATCAAGAGTTGAAATGGGATAGAAAACACAACTTCTACAATGAAGTTTGTATTTTAATTATTAAAATAGAGCAACAAAAAACAGTTTTCCTTGTGGAAATTCCATTACTGAAACAAAATACATTTTTGTTTAAGTGCTAGCTATTGTAAAACAGCTCAATTAGAATTTTCACCAAAAATAGTGGTCTTTTTCCTTTATTCTATTCTATCTTATCTCTTGCTACTGGTTTAGATTTTTCTCAGACTCTTGCTGAATTATATACAATAAAAAGATAAACAACAGTAATATGACAGAATATGACATTCATTCAAATCAGCATATATAAACTATCAGCATATATAAACTATCAGCATATATAAACTATTAATGTATAGAAAAAAAGATCAAATGAATGAGTTAATGATAGCCATTTCATAGTATCAAAAGTAAGAGGAAAGTCATAAGGCAAAAGTATCTATTAATTCAGTTATCTGACAAATTTCACATGGGAGGTAACATAAGCGAGATTGCACTCAATATTATTTTATTTAGCACCCTAAAATTTGAGACTGTAATATTTTTTTTAAATAAAATGAAAATGTTTCTTTCCATATCTGTTGATCTGGTCCCTTCCCTGCCTCTCTTCCTTTTGAGTAATTGAGAAGGATGAGTAATATTGCTGCCTCAACACATATGATAAAGTAAGAAATGGCATTAGTAACTACAGCAGAAGGGGAAAGATAAGAGAATCAGATAAAAGGGGAGTTTTGTGAGGATGTGGGTGGATTTTCTCAGAGAAACTATCTTTTTTGAGTATTGTATTTTTAGCATATTTTGTATATTTTAAGTATTGTAAATTACTTTTTACACCATTAAGAGTAAATTTCTAAAATTCTGGGGGACTAAGATCGTACCATATAAACACAACAACTTCCCAAATGTCCTATGAAGGTATAATGACCCAAAAAAACTTACACTTAATGTTATAAGAGAGTCTAACACCAGGATTACACATTTAAATTTCATATACTATACCTTATGTAGTCTTTCAACAGAATGACAAGAAGAATCTGTGCATTCATCAGGTCCTTTTGTCCCATTTTCCACGGAGATAACTGAAAGAATGTGTAACATTATTTCAAGGGTCTAAAGCATTTCTAATAGCCATTAAAAGTGTATCAAATAAAAAATGTAGGTTTATTATGCTGCCTCCTTAAAATCTAGCTATAACAGTTCTTATTACCTCACCATTGACTTCATAAACAAGCATAATCAGAAGTTTTATTAAGGATAGGTTAGACTGTATACACTAAAAACAGTTTAAGAATTAATCAACTTCATTATATGAATTGCTCATAAATTGCAGATTTAAATAATTCAGGTGCAAGTATTTATTTGCTCAGATACAGGATTTGCAGATTTAATCTTACAAAACATTTCAAGTTTCTGCTTCTCATTTCCTTTATGAAATTGTTTCATTAGCCTACTTTACAGATTTGTGCTTATTTCCCTAATAGCTATTTAATCCCTTTTCAGAAAGCAATTGCTTGGCCCATTTCTGCTGCATGTAAATGGATTTTTCTTTGGGGGTTACACTTGGTCTTTATGCTAAATCTTTACTTAGTATTTACTATGCCAATACAAAACACAGAATCCCGGCTTAAATTATAAAGATAATTTGAGGGTTTTTTTAAAAAAAAAAAACCTACTGTTGAACAGGAATATCTTAATTTCATGTAGATTTGTTATCTATACTAAGCAGCTTCACAAGATTATTGCTCATCTGTTGTTTCTATATAGATCTTATAGACTCCATTATAAGAAAATTTCTCTCAGGAAACTATGGAAATTATTTTCTTCATGGTTCTTACTACTCAAACTTTAGTTTGGGGGTTGATAGACTAGCCAGTCAACAAACATTATTGAATTTTTATTGTTAATATGGTTACCTAAATGAATCATAAGGAGATACCACTTTGAGTTTCTAATTGACTAGAAAACCAGAACATAGAAAATATGATCATAAAACAAAGGAAACTGATTCCAAAAAGTTAATTACAAAAATGAGTCCTATAATTGCCATACTTGGCAGGCAAAAAAGGCCTAAAGCATCTTTAAATGAATACATAAATTCTTGTAAACTGATACAATATAAAGTAAGTTCTAAAGATTTCTTTAGGAGGTTTACATTATATATTTCTGACACAGAGAAACATTTGCACTATTATTTTCATTCTGTCATTCCCCCTCCAAAAGTTTCTCTTAAGTAAATGCAGGCTACACAGATACTAAACCTGGAATTCCTGCTCTGGTTACTCAACAGTAGTGGCACAGAGGATAAGAGTACTATCCTTGGGGTTAGGAGGACCTGAGCTTGAATCTGATGTCAGATACTTGACTCTTACTGTGTGACCTTGGGCAAGTCACTTAGCCCTGATTGCCTCACATCCAGGACCATCTCCAATCATCCTGATTCATATATATGGCCACTGGAAAATAAAGTGAGTCTGGTGACTTAGCACAGCCCCCTCATCATTCAAATCCAATTCATGTGCTTGTCATGCCATCACCTCCCAGATATCATGGTCTTCTTCAAGAAGAAAAGACAATACTATTAGTCTAGGCCAAAGGCTAAAACTGAGTCTTCATCCTGCTCCCTGGATCAGAACCACACAGCTCTTTGCTTGCTTCTAAACTTGCTTCTTCCTCAGTACAATCTTGCTTCTTCCCCCCACCTTAGTCAACCCAGGATCTAGGCAGAGGGTGACAGAGATTTCAGAGGAAACCCCTTCCAGCACCCTGTACCATTGCAATGATGCCCTGGAATCACTTCCTGTCATGGTTCCCAATCTCAGTCCTGGGATGCTAAAATGCTCTGTGTAGGGCATACTTCTGGACAACTGCATCACTCTCCCTAGGCTGGTTTGGGCTGGAAACATTATGTTACGTGTCTTCTTCTTGGATGACCCTATCAGAATTTGATCTTGTATACTTTCTGTTTTGTGGAGAAAGGAAGATGGGAGAGAGATAGGCTATACTTACTGCTATTCTATCTTACTGCCTCTACCTTGAGCACATTCATCTATTCTTTGGTACATTATAAGCTATGTAATTTCAACAATTTGGTTTTTTGCTTAGGTAATTTTTTTTTATTTATTATTTAAGGCAATGGGTTTAAGTGACTTGCCCAAGGCCACACAGCTAGGTAATTATTAAGTGTCTGAGGTCACACTGAATTCAGGTTCTCCTAACTCCAGGGCCAGTGCTCTATCCACTGTGCCACCTAGCTGCCACCTTGGGTAAATTGTTTATTATGGTTTTGAATATTTGTGATTATCTTGTGTCAACCAGAGTTTGATAGAAGGAGTAAGCTAATGAATATAAATTAAGAGATACTTCTCCCTTACAAGCAATCAGGGAAGTAGTTTTTGTCTAAACCTAGACCAAATTCCTATATCAGAGAGATTAGGCTCAATGTGCCACTTAGAAAAGGGAAGACTGCAAATCCTCTGTTATTCCAGAACTTGCCTGTCCCTCTACCCAACTCGTGTATAGGTATGATGTAGGTATGATTATTGTTTCTCTCTTCAAGCAAGTCAGAACTATATATATCGTATCTATCCCTGGGTCACATATAAATATTGAGTAAACCTAAACATAATCTTACATGTGGGATCCTATCTTAACAGCATAAACTATATCTACATTATTCTTTTTATCTATTGATTTAGTAATCCAGTACAAAAAAAAAAAAGAAATGAGGTTCAAAGTCTGCATTACAATGCAGTAATCATCAAAATGATTTGTACTGGTTAAGAAGTAGCTTGTTCATAAAGGAGTCTAAAGATAGATCGAAGTATATTTTATTTTAATTTTTTTTGGATTTGGTTTATTTTTGTCTATGTTTTCCTTCACAACATGACCAATATGGAAGTGTTTCGCATGACTACACATGTATAATTTCCATTAAATTTCTTGCCTTCTTAGGGAAGGGTAAGGTTTGGAGAAAGAGAGAGAATTTGGAACTCAATTTTTAAATGAATGTAAAGCTAGTATTTGTATTAATTATAAAGGTTTTCTTAAAAAAGAAATGAATTGTTTTATATTGAAAACTCGCATGTTCTGCTGTGTACATAGCAATGTTCTTTTTGTTCTTTTCTCATTTTAAGTTCATTATAAAGTTCATTTAAGTTTATTATAAAAAATCATTTTTACATGTATTTAAAATTATTTTAAAAAATGTATTTTTAGTGATATATTAGGGAATAAGTATTTATATAGTATCTACTATATGGCAGGCACTGTGCTAAGCATTTTTTATAACTATTGTTTGATGTGATACTCATAACCACCCTGCAAGTTAGGTGTTGTTATTTTCCCCTTTATACAACTAAGGAAACTAAGTCAGACAGAAGTTAAGTAACTTGCATAGGGCCCCACATCCAGGAAGTGTCTGAAATATTTGAACTCAGGTTTTTCTGACGCCAGATTCAGTATTCTATCCACTGTGCCACCAGTTACCTCAATAAATTACACTAAGTATACAACATATAGAAGAAAAAGAGAGAAGGAAGCAGCCTAGAATCTGAGAAATCCAAATATTTCTGATATGAGAGTAACAATTCATTACTTCTTAAAGACTACTGAAAAAAAAAGAAAGAAAACTGGCAGAAAACTAGGTATAGACCAATATCTCAAACCTTATACCAAAGTAAGTTCCAAATAAGTATATTACAAATACTATGTATAGATATAGAAGATGACATAAAAAAAAAACTGGAAAAGCAATGAAGAATTTAGATTTAGGTCTTTAGTCAGGGGAAGAGTTCATGGCTAAAAGACATAAAAGATCACAGAAGTTGATAAGATACAACTAAATGGGTTTTGCATAAACAAATATAATACAGCTAAAATTATAATGATATCAGGTTACTGGGATATATAAACTATTGATTCAAATTTATAAAAATAAAATCCATTCACTAATTCATAAATCATCAGACTACCAAAAGGTAATGTTAAAGGGAAGAAATGTAAGCTAACTATAGTTATAAGAAAATAGGCAAGGTTAGTAAAAAAAAGGAAAATGACAAAAAATTAATATACTGCTGGTGGAGTTGTGAATTGGATCAATCATTCTGAACAGCAGTTTGAAACTTGCCCCAAAAGTTATTAAACTGGATATACCCTTTGACCCAGGAATACCATTATTAGGTATAAATTCTAAGAAATCAAAGTAGAAAAGAACCTATATGCACAAAAATATTTACAGCAGCTCTTTCATACGGAGGCCAATAACAGAAACTAAGTGAGTGGTCATCATTTGGGGAATATAAATACAATATATTCATTGTATTCATAAATGCATTGTACTGTGTGGTAAGGAATAAAGGAGTTTGCTTCAGAAAAATCTGGGAAGACCTATATAAGCTGATGAAGAACAAAGTGAAGTGAATCAAGAGAACAATTTATAGAATAACAATTAACTTTTAAAGATTTAAGAACTCTGATCAATAACCATGACCAACAACAATTTCAGAGGGTGCATGATGCAACTTTACTCATGTTCCCAAAGAAAGATGATGATACAAGATGTAGACTGATATATTTATGGACATAACCAATGGGAGAAATTGTTATTTTCCTAGATTATTCATATTTGTTGAGGATTTTGTTTTGTTTTGTTTTTTCAAAGGAGTAGAAGGATATACTGGGGTGATATACTGTTCATTGAAAAATAAAATTTTAAGAGAAATAAGTTTAATCTGATATGATATGTTTTTTGTTTTTTTTGGTGTGTATTTTTTTTTAGGTTTTTGCAAGGCAAATGGGGTTAAGTGGCTTGCCCAAGGCCACACAGCTAGGTAATTATTAAGTGTCTGAGACCACATTTGAACCCAGGTACTCCTGACTCCAGGGCCGGTGCTTTATCCACTGCGCCACCTAGCTGCCCCTTGACCTGTTTTTGATGAAACCATACAACCTCCTGGTAATTACTACTTACTGGAACAGCTTAGATGGTATAATGGTTACAGCACTGGTTCTGAAGTCAGGAGGACCTAGGTTCAAATCTAGTCTCAGTTGTGTGACCCTAGGAAAATCACTTGACCCTAATGGCCTTCAAAAAATACTATTTATAGTACTTTTAATTGCCTTCAAAATACTATTTATAGTACTTTTTAAAATAATCACTAACCATATGTTCAATTTTTTCTAAATTTTTCTTAGAGAAATCAAGCTCATTGAACTATAATTACCAAGCTTGATTCTCATTCCTTTTTTTTGAAAATCAGAACATTAGTATATCTCCAACCTTATAGTACACTACCATTTTCTATAATCCTTCAAATAATAGTAACAGTTTCTTAGCAATCTCATTTGCCAATTCTTTCAATACCCAAGGATTTAAAATTTTCAGGGCTAGCTACTCAAGTTAATCAATGGAAGTTAGTTATTCTCTTAATTGGTCCTAATTTATCATAGTTTAACTGTACACTTGAATTTCTGGTTTCATGGTTTAACACAATAGACTACTGGCCAGCAAGAGTTTCAAATCTAATAAAAAGAGGTTAAAATTGGAAAAAAAGTGTCCTATATAAAGTCATAACTAGAGATCATAGAATGTGTTATAATGCCAGAAAAGAATTAATGGTGAGATACCCAGAAGTATACAAGACAAAAAAGTACAAGAAATTATTCAACAGTCAAACTCAGTCTCAAAATCTATTTACAAATGAATATTTTATAAGGAATAAACTTGAAGTAAATTTGACCTCAAAGAAATCACTTAACCTAAAGATAAAATTATGGCTCTAACACTCAAAAGAAGCAGGAAAGGTAAAAGACTGGTGATGGTGGAAAGTGATATATATTAGGAAGAAATATTCAAGTAAAGAAAAGCAGGAATAGGGCAGAAAGGAACACAATGAAAAGAATCTGAATCAATATCACCCGAAACAAAAACAAATTATTTTTTTACCACATATTGATAGGTTACCTGAAAAGATAAAATGAATACATGGGAAAGTAGTCATAATGACACTTTGCAGGAATTCTCTGCCAAAGCTAGTAGTAAATTACTAGTTAAATTTCTATCTTACCTTAATTGCAGAGAGGAGAAAGTGGTTGCTAAAAATGCAAATCATCAGGAACATTGCAGTAAAGTGAGTATTCCATCTTAGAATTTTTGATAAAAGAAAAGAAAGTCAGAATTCTGGTATATGCATAAGATTTGGGGAAGCAGATTTCAAAGAATTCAAGGAAAGAAGAGCTTTGGGCTTAAAATTATTTAGAAGAAATGACTCCAAGGTATTATGTTCTGAAGTCTCCAAGAGAGATAATTAAGATAAAGAGGAAAAATAGAAAATGTCAAAAGGTCAGGGTAGTTGTATTCACCAACTGGCAGTTCCTATGCATTGGATCAGTTTCCTTTAACAATTATCCTGATTGATTTATATAGTTAAAAGACACACAGAGGTGGCAAAACCAAGATGGTGGACTTGCTTGAGTTCTCCCAAATTCCCCTCCAAACATCTTTAAACAAATACTGGAGAAGCAACAAAAGGATCAGATACAATACTTTTCCAGCCCAAGACAACTTAAAAGGTCATTAGGAAAAGTCTGTTTTACCAGGGCAAGAGTGGAATGTGGTCCAGAAGGGCCATGCCCTAGAATGACAGCAGCAAAGTCTCCAGGCAAGTCATCAGCCAGCTCTGCACTGACAAACCAAGAAGCAGGACAGATCCTCGCAAGCTCACAGCAGACCTGGCCCCAGGAAGCCAGGTGGCAACTCCCAGAGTTCTTTGCCCACAGATAGTAAAGTGGTCGAATAGCTAGTCAGAAACAGATTATAGGGTAGGTTTTTTTTTTTTTTTTTTTTTTGGTACTCAGGAGAGGACTCTGTTACATTACCCAAACAAGAATTAGCAACCAAGTACAAGTGGCAGTCTAGGGTGATGAGGAGCACTGGGATGTCGGAGCTCATTGTTACAGTCTCTGGTCACAGTTACAAAATAGAAAATAAGTGCTTGAGCTTGCTAAAAGACTTTACTTAATACATATGAGAAGAACAGTCACTGCACCTGAAAACAGTTCTTTAAAAAGTTGGATGGATCAAATGGAAAAGGAAGATCAAAAGCTTACTGAAGAAAATTATTCCAAAAATTAGGTCTGAGTACATGTAAGTTAATGACTCCATAAAACATCAAGAAACAATAAAATAAAAGCAAAAGAATGAAAAAAAGAAAAAAAAAATATTAAATATCTCATTGGAAAATAAATTACCTGGAAAATAGATCAAAGAGAGAGAGATAATTTGAGAATTATTGGACTACCTGAAGGCTATGATCATAAAAAGAGCATGAAAATCATATTTCAGGAAATTATCAGGAAAAATGCCTTGCTATTTAGGAACCAGTGGGGAAATTAGAAATTAAAAGAATCTATTTATCATTACGTGAATGAGATTCCAAAATGAAAATTCCCAGGAATATTACAGGGAAATTACAGAACTTCCAAGTCAAGGAGAAAATATTACAAGCAGCCTGAAAGAATCAATTCAAATATCATGGAACCACTGTCAGGATAACACAAGATTTAACAGCTTCTATATTAAGGGCTTGGAATATGATATTCTGAAAGACAAAAAGAGTTTGGATTAAAACCAAGAATCTCCTACTCAGCAAAACTGAACTTACTTGTTCAGGGGAAAAGATGGACATTCAATGGAACAAGGGACTTTCAAATTTCCTGATGAAAAAGAACAGAGTTGAACAGAAAGTTTGATCTTCAAAGGAGTCAGGTGAAGCATAGAAAAGGTGGGCTTTGATGTAAGTTTTTAGGGTATAATTATGAGGAACTTAATGACTTCTGAACTACTGCATTCCTGCAAGGGAAAATGATACTGATGATACTCATATGAACCTTCTCAATTATTAGATCAGTTAGAAAGAGCACACACACACACACACACACACACACACACACACACACACACACACACATATATATATATATATATATAAAATTTAAAGGTATAATATTAAATAAATGCAGTTAATGGGCAAGAAAGGAATGTCCTAGGAGATAGGGAAAGGAAAAGTAGAATGGGGAAAGTTATTTCACATAAAAGAAGCAAGGAAAAGCCTTTGCAATGGGGTGGAAGAGGGGGGGAAGGTGAAGGGGAATGACTGAGCCTTCACTCTTCACAAGTGGCTCAAAGAGGAAATAACATCCACACTCAATTGGGCAGAGAAAAATTTATCTTGACCTAGAGGAAAATAGGAGAGGAAAGGGATGGGAGAAAGGGGCCAGGGGGAGAAAAGGGGGGTTATAGGTGATAGAAGAGAGGGGAATATTGTGAGAGAAGCTTTTCAGATGCAATACTTAGAGGGATAGGGTAAAAGGAGAAAGAAAATAGAATAAATGGGGGCAGGGAAAATAGGATGAAGGGAAATATAGCTAGTAATAACTGTGGGAAAAATATTGAAGCAATTTCTCAGGTGGACTTATGATAAAGAATGAGCTAATGTCTGAATACTGACTGAATATAGTGAAAACACTTTTTCATTTTTCTCACTACATTTTTCTTGAGATTTTTCTTTCTTTGTGGAGGGGGGTTATGTTTACTTTTACAACATGAATATTGTAGTAATGTGTTTCATGGTTACACATTTTTAATCTACATCAAGTAACTTGTTTTCTCAATGGGGGAGTGGGGTGGGAAGGAATTTGGAACTCAAGGTTTTGAAGTAAATATTGAAAGTTGTTTTTGTCTGTAACTGGAGTAAAAATTTAAAAATAAAAAAGGTATGATAGAATGCTGGAGAACATAGAATGGGATCAGAAAGAAATAAACCCTTTTCTCAGTGGTATGACGCGTACACAAAAATTGATCATATATTTATGGCATTAAAATCCCACAATCAATTGGCCAAAAGTTGAAAAGACAGATTTAAAATTCATTGGAAATTAATGTAATCCTAGAGAATGAGTGACTCAATGAACCAATCATAGAAACAATTAAAAACTTCATTAAAGAAAAATGACAACAATGAGACAACATACAAAACTTTGGGAGAATCTGACAAAGCAATATGTAAAAAAAAAAAATCCTTACATCAAAACAAAATGAAACAAAAACAAAAAAGGAAAAAACCCAACAGGATCAATGAATTAGGCATGTTACTAAAAAAAAAGGGAGGAAAAAATTAATAAAAATTCTCAATACCAAAAATCAACACTAAATACAAAACACTAAAAATCAAACAGATATAAATAGAATTGAAAGAAAAAATTGAGTAAATAAAATTAGGATCCAGTTTTATTAAAAAATAAAATATATAAACCACTGGATAACTTGATTAAAAAAGAAGATAATTATATATTAAAAATGAAAGATGAATTCACCACCTATGAAAAAGAAATTGAAGCAAGTATTAAGAGCTATTTTGTTTGATTATATCCTAATCAATCTGATCATGTGAGTAAAATGGATCAATTTTTTAAAAATAAATTTTACAAATTTAATGAAGAAATAGAAGACCTAAATAAATCCATCTTACAAAAAGAACTTTAACAAGCCCACCATTGAGTTCACTGTGGAAATAAATCCCCAAGACCAGATGAATTCACAAGTGAATTCAGTCAAATATTTAAAAAGCAATTCCAATTCATATAAACATTTTGGGAAAATATGTAAAGAAGGAATTTTACCAAATTTCTTTTATGACATAAATATGGTACTGATACCTAAACCAAGAAAAAAGCAAAAACAACAAAAAAGAGATAGACCAATTTGTCTAATGAATTCTCAAATATAAAAGTTCTCTAATTTTCTGATGCAAAAGGTGAATAAAATAATAGCAAGGAGATTATAACAATATCTCACAAAGCTCATATAACTATGAATAGTTCGAATTTATACCAAGAATGCTGAATTGGTTCAATATTAGAATAACTATCAGCAAATTGACCACAACAATAGCAAAACCAACAAACCATATGACTATCTCAACTGATGCAGTAAAAGCTTGTGACAAGGGGCAGCTAGGTGGAGCAATGGATAGAGCACCGGCCTTGGAGTCAGGAGTACCTGGGTTCAAATCCAGCATCAGACACTTAGTAATTACCTAGCCATGTGGCCTTGGGCAAGCCACTTAACCCCACTGCCTTGAAAAAATCTAAAAAAAAAAGCTTTTAACAAAATATAACATTCATTCCTATTAAAAATATTAGAAGCCATAGGAATGGAGTTTTCCTTTAAATGCTAAGTGGCATTTATCTAAAACCATGAGCAGATATGCAGTGGTGATGAACATTATAGTCACTATTATTCAGATTTGTATTAGAAATACTAGAAATAGCCATTACAGAAGAAAAAGAAGTCGAAGGAATTAGAATAGGCAATGAGGAAAGCAAATTATCACTTTTTATAAATGATAAAGAACATATGATATCCTATGAGGGTATATCATATGAGGATCTGAGTTCAAATTTGACTTCAGACACTAGCCATGTGACCTTGAGCAAGTCACTTAACCCTAACTGCCTCGCATCCAGCCCCATCTCCAGTCATCTGATCCATATCAGGTCACTGGACTGATGATTCTGGAGAAGAAAGTGAGGCTTGCAAACTTAGCACAGCATCCCCCCTCACTCCAATTCATATGCTTGTCATGGCACAGCCTCCCTGTTATTATGATCTTCTTTGAGAATGAAACACAAATATCAATTTTATATTGATATACTTGAAAAAATTTGAATTAACTAAAATTTAATTGAAATTAACAACCTTAGTAAAGTAGGATTTAAAATAGATTCAAACAAATCATCAGCATGCTATATATATTAAAAAAAAAACTAAGAAACTCAGCAACAAGAAATAGTAGGAAAAATATAATGTAAATAACTGGAAACAATATAAACTACTTACCAAGACAAATCCAGGAATTATGTGAACATAATTACAAAACACATTTCACACAGATAAAGTCAGATCTAAATTGGAATTGGAAAATTGGAATTGGAAAAATATTAATTGCTCATAGGTAGGCTGAGTAAATTAAATTAAAATGATAATTCAACCTAAATTAATTTATTTATACAGCGCTATACCAATCAAATGATCAAAAAAAATTTGTAAGCTAGGGAAATTTTTAAAAATTAATTTGGTAGAACAAAAGTTCAAGAAAATCAAAGGAATTAATGAAAAAATGTGAAGGAAGGTAGCTTAGTTATACTACTAGCTGTATTACAAATTGAAAATCATCAAAACAATATGGTACTGGTAAAAAGATAGAGAGGTGCATCAGTGGAATAGAATTGGTAAATAACACACAGTAGCTAATGACCATAGTGATCTAGTATTTAATAATTAAACACAAAAGTAAGCAGAAATGTTTTGGGGAATAAGAACTCAGTATTGCCAAAAACTGCTAAGAAAACTGGGAAACAATGAAAGAAACTAGACCAACATCTTATACCATACTCCAAGATAAGGGCAAAATGATCACTGATTTAACATAAAGGGTGATATCAACAACAAATTAAAAGACCATGGAATACTTTATGAACAATAAAAGAATTTATGACCAAACAAGGGACAGAGAGAATTATGGGATATAAAATGAATAAATTTTATTATATCATGGGTTGATACCTACAAAACCAATGCAGTCAACATTAAAAGAAAAGCAGAAAATTGGGGAAGGAGGGAGGATTTTTCATATCAAGTATCTCTAATAAATTTCTCAAAAATATAGAGAACTGAATCAAACATGAGTCATCTCCAATTGATAAATGATCAAATGATATGTAGAAGCAGTATTTAGACAAAAAAAATCAAACTATCTATAATCATAGAAAAAAAATGCTCTAAATCACTTTTGATTGGAGAAATGAAAATTAAAAACTCTGAGGTACCACTCACACCTATTAGATTAACTAAAATGAGAAAAAGGGAAAATGACAAATGTTATATGGGATGTGGGAAAAACTGAGACTCTACTGGACTATGAGTAAAGTTGTATATTGATTAATTTGGAAGTATTCCCAGAAGTCTGCTAAACTGTGTATGCCCTTTGATCCAGCAATAGCACTGCTAGACCTGTATCCCAAAGTTCAGTTGTTCAGTCATTTTTCTGTTGGGTCTGAAGGACACATTTGGGGCTTTCTTGGCAAAGATACAAGAGTAGTTTTCATTTCCTTCTCCAGCTCATTTTACAGAGGGAAAAATTGAGACAAACAGGGTTAAGTGACTTCCCCAGGATCACAGATTTAGTAATTGTCTGAGGCAGATTTGAACTTAGAAAGATGAGTCCTCCTAACTCCTGACCTGGTATTTCTATATACTGTGCCCCCTAGCTGCCCATATCAAAATTGAGGTGATGTTCATCAATTAGGGAATAGATGAACAAGTTATGAGATATGATTGGAATGGAATACTATTGTACTAAAAGAAATGATGACCAGGCTGATTTCAGAAAAATCTGGGAAGACTTACATGAATTGATGCAAAGGGAAGTGAGTAGAACAGAACATTTTACACAGTAACAGTAATATTGTACAAAAAACAATGGTAATGATTTAGCTCTTCCCAGCAATACAATGATCCAAGATAATTCCAAAGGATTCACAATGAAAAATGTCATATGTCCCCAGAGAACGAAACTATGGAGATTTGATTGTAGATTGAAACATATTATTTTTATATTATTTTTGTGGAGTTTTTTAATGTTTTCTTTCGCAACTTAACTAATATGTAGATATGTTTTGCATGTTTACAATTAAAAAGCCTTACAAAATTGCTTACTGTCTCAAGAAGAAGAAGGAAAGAAGAGAATTTAAAACTCAAAAAATTTTTAAAACAAATGTTAAAAATTATTTTTATAATATACAATTAGGAAATTATTTTTTAATTTAAACAAAAAATCCACAAGATATGTAATAGATGTTCCCTAAAGCAGTTAAACAAATGATAACAATATAAATTTGATAACCAGTACAGTTAAATTAGTGTTGAGAACTAAATTTCAGGATGAAGTGAAGAAGACAAGAAAAGTTAGAAACAACAGAAAGATGTTCAAGTTTTTTAAGTTACTTTGGATAGAAGATAGGGTTTAGTTGATAATTGACAAAAAAGAAGAATTGTTCCTCCTTATAGAGGCTTTAAGGAATAAAGGAGTGCTCATCTCATTGTATGGTGCCCTTTGAGGAGGACATATTGAGCACTGGGTTCCATTTTAGGAAGGACATGGATAAACTGGAGTTCATGGATGAAGAGGATATTTTTAATAAGAAAAGAAAGTCATCCTAGCAGTCTTTAAGTTCTGAGGGCTACCCTAGAGAAGAGAAACTGAATGATTCATTCTGTGTAGACCAAGACAGCAAAAAAGAAATAAATCGAGGGACACATATTTAAACATCATATAAAGATGGAGCTTTTGACAAGTATGAACTGTTGCCTCAAGAGCTGATGGTTTCTACCTCACTGAAAATCTCTTTTTCAGTATAGATTGGACAAAATGAATACTTTTGTTTCTTTTAGTTCTACAATTCTGAAATTCTATCATGATTACATAATCCTGTCTATAGTCTTCTGGTTCCCTGACTCAAGAAAATCCCTTACATCAGTTCATTTCCATTCAACTGCCAAAGTTACCTTCATAAAGTACAGGTTTGATCAAATCAACCCCTAATCAATCAAGTCAACTGGCTCCCTCTCACATCCAGCATCAAATATAAAACCCTCTGTCTTTTTAAACCCCTCATTGCTATTCATGTTTCTTATGATTTATTCCACATTCCAAAAACTCTACAATTTGGTGACAGTGGCTCCCATGTTTCCTTAGCACTTAACAGCCATCTGCTGACCTAATGTCTTTTCACTGACTGTCCCTCATTACTTTTTTTAAGAAATCTTTTCCAGGTCTAAACTTCCCTCTAAAATTACCTTCAATTTCCCTATATATATAAAAGCAGAGATGTTTGCTTGTTTTTCTTCCCTCACCATTTAGGGAGTTGAATTTAAGAAAAGGGACTATTTTACCTTTATTTTTTGTACACCCAAAACTTAGCACAGTTACTGTCACAGATTGGCACTTCATAAAATGCTTCCTGCTTTAAATTTGTGATGCTGTGTAAAAGTATTCTGAGAGTTGGAGAATGGGACTAGCAAGAGATATGCTGCTTGCTAGAGGTAAACTTAACTATGGAGTTGAAGAGATTTGAGGAAGGAAAAAGAAGTTGAGATTTATCTGCCTTTCCCTCCACCTATTTCTTTTTCTATTACAATGTAAAGTATTTCAAACATTTTTTTTAAATTCCAAGTTGCAGTTGCAAATTGTCTTTCATCAGCACAGTGCCTTCTATAAAATAAGCACATAAGTGGTTTTTGAACTACACTAAAATTATATCTGTCTAGAAGTAGGAGAGGAAAAAAGGGAAGAAAATTCCCAAAGATTGACAACATGGAGGAAAAGACAGTTCCTGTGGACACTGGGTTACCTGGGCAGGAATGCCATTTGTGAGATTGTATCCTTATTGCTAATACTAAATTATAAAACGCAAGTGCCTCGCATTAAAATGTTGAATTTTGCAACCCCCAAATTTTGCAACTATAAGTAAATTATTTCCTAGGCATGTTAGGAATCCTTAAAAAAGATGAACAATATCTACCTGAAAAGGTGAAGAACAATTCATTTTGTAAACCAGCTCTCTGCATCTTAATTTGATGACATTCAGACTTCACTAATTTTATTTCACAGAAAAGTTCAGCAACTAGTTTGTTCAAAATCTGAAGTAACTTCTTCTCAAACGAGACATTATAGATACTATTGCAGGGTGCAGAATGATATCTAGCTGTGAACTTGTAGTAAAAACTAGGATTTACATAAGCTGCAAGACAAAACAGAAAATTCATTGTATGGACAAAAACAAAATTAATATTTTAGCAAATTACAGATTCTAATTAAAATGTTTAAATTAAGGATCATTCAAAAACAAAAGCTCTTTGTTTACATTTAAATTAAACACTATATACAGGATGTCCCAAAAATCTTAGAGCAGTATACAAGTAAATATAAGTATGTGTGCATTATATTCTATGAATGCTTCCATATATGCTCAAGTATATATACTTAAGTATAAAACTTAAGAATGACTTGGATCCCACAATATCATTAGTAGATCTACACCACAAAGAGATCAAAGAAAAAACTGTATGTACAAAAAATATTTATCGTAGTTCTTTTTGTGGTAGCAAAGAAATAGAAACTGAGAATGTTCATTAATTGGGAAATGACAAAAACAAGTTATGTATATGTTTGGGACAGAACACTATTATGCTACAAGATATGATAATCAGAATACTATTAGAAAAATCTGGAAGATTTACATGAACTGATTCAATGTGAAATGAGCAGAACCAGACCACTGTATACAGTAACAGGAGTATAATACGATGAACTGTCAAGGTCTTAGCTACTCTCAGCATTGTTATAATCCAAGACAACTCTTGATGACTTATGATGAAAAATACCATCCTCTAGAGAAAGAATGTGATGCATAACATTTTTACTTTCTTTGTTACTCTTGATTCTTTGGATTGGGTTTTCTTTTGCATTGTGGAAATGTTTTGCATGACCATACATGTATCAAATATATATATTTGATACATGTATGGTCATGCAATATATATATATATATATATAGTTTAAAATATATATATATAGTTTAAAATATAGATGAATCACAGATATATATGGATTTTTATATTTAATATATAGATATATATGACTCTATTATCAAATTGCCTGCCATCTCAAGGAGAGATGAAGGGAAGGAGGAAAAAAATTGTTTATATATAAAAGAGAGGGGCAGCTAGATGGTGCAGTGGATAGAGCACCAGCCCTGAAGTCAGGAGAACCTGAGTTCAAATTCTGCCTTAGATACTCAAGAATTACCTAACTGTATGACCTTAAGTAAGTCACTTAACCCCACTGCCTTTCAAAAAAAACATTAAAAATGTTAAATGAAAATGAAAATAAAATGAAAAAATTTCATAAAAAAGAGAAAAATTTTAATTAAAAATTTTTCAAAAGAATGACAATCAATGAACAGTTCAAGGGAATACAAATTTGAAACTGGAAAAAACATTAAAGATCAACTAATTCAATTCCTAAATAGATTAAATGATTCATGCTAATTCACAAAGATTATATGTCTATGTATCCATCATGCTTTCCTTCTTCATGTCACAACATTTAGACACCACCAGGAGTCTTCTGTTAGGCCAAAGGGTGGAACAGTACTCTTCTTGCTATTACCTACTACTACTACTACTACTGCTACTACTACTACTACTACTGCTGCTGCTACTGCTGCCACTGCCACCACCACTGCTGCTGCTGCTATTACTACTACTACTACTACTATTATGCTACTGCTACTGCTACTACCATTACTAAAACATTATCTCCATCTACTCACTTCCCTGGCTTAGTCTCATCTTCTATAAGAAGACTTTCCTGATTCATTTCCCCTTTGAATATCATTAATTTATCCTTTATATATTTAGTTTGTAAAAAGATGTTAACATAGTTTCTCCCACATTGGACTATCAGTTCCTTGAGAGCAGGAACTTTTCATGGACTTTCCTTGTATCCCCATCACTTACCACAGTTTTTAATAAATGTCTCTTGACTGGCATGTGGAAGAATCAGGATTTAAACCCAGATTCTCCAATTCTAAATTCATTCTATTTACATAATAACACACTGAGGGAACAATCCATAAAGTATCTAAATGATAGGAAAAAATCAAAGGCATGGGAAGAAATCATAAGATCAAAAGTATAAAGCTGCTTGCATCACTGATCATAGAAGCTTAACTTTAAAGATGTCATCATGACAATGTGGGACAATAATTTAAATATGACAATGGAAGCAGCTTCCAAGTTTTCTGACTATAACAATGGAAGAAAAATATGCAGCAACTTTTGTCATTCAGAATCCATTATTAAGAAGGCAACTTATATTTGAAAAAAGTCAAGTATTTTTGAAGAAACGATGTTTTGGAGTGTTAAGGACAACTCACTAGAAGTCCCAAATCCAAGCAAGGCTCAGGGAGAATTTTTTAAAGGTGTTATAATAAAGCCTAGTTAGATTTTACTCAAATGGATCTATGGCCTCATCAATTTATGTATTCATTCCAAAGATGAAAAAGCACAACCAATTCATATTTGCTCATCTGGTTTGTATTCAATCTGCTAGAGATCTCTCTTGCCTTTTTTATAATATCACAAAGATATTCAATAGAATACTTGGGCTGTACACCTGTACTCACATGAGGAAAGGTTCTCTCCCCTTCCTATCATACCTTTTACTTGATGTTATCATTTTCTCCTATTACTGAACAAAATTTTTCATTAATTACATGTCACATCTTGCTCATATCCACCATGCCCTTACCCAATGCCCTCCATAAAATAGTCATTTTCAATTCCTCAGAAACTAATGTGATTCATGTCTCATACTCATACAACAAAATTGAAAGAATATTAGTATTAAAAAGATGAGTTTTGGTCTTCTGGCCAAGATGGCGGAGAGAAGACAGGCACAGTTCTAAAGTCTCCTGATCTCTTCCCCATCTATCACATGAAACAAACCTCTTAAAAGAAATTCAAATCAGGAAACACAGAAAGAAAATCCAGGAGAGGAAAATCAACCTCAGGATTTGTCTCCCACAGCAGCCTTGGCTGAGTACCAGCAGGTGAGTCTGGGCTCCAAGGGAAGATCAGCCCGGAATCAGCCAGATTAACAGCTGAATTGGAACCAGGAGTCTAAGGGCCAGAGAGTGGGACCTGCTGGATCAGCGGTAGGGCTGTACGAAGGGGGCTTGGGCCCATGGGGAAGCAGAGGCGCTGGTGTTGGTGCTGTCCCCCTGGAGCTTGGGGAGGGGGCTGCAGAGAGAGGTCTGGTGTAGCAGAACTGCAGACACCATCCTGGGTTCCTCAGGTCTGAGAAACTCAGGGTCCATGCCTCCATTGCACTGAGGCCTCCTCCCAAACAAACAATTGCAAACTACTTCTGCCTCAGGCCCAGGTGTGTGAGCAGAAGAACCAGCCCAGCTGAGACATCACCTCAGGCCCGGGTAAAGCTCACCATTGATTGAAGGCAAAAGAATTCAATAGCTCCAACTCCTGCCTTCGGGCAAAGGGAGAAGGCCTCTCAAACAAGGTCAGAGACACTCCAGAGAGGGCAACCAGCACCTCCTACTGGCCAGCCGGAGAAACTGCACTCAGTAAAGCCTTTGGTGATCCCAAGCCCAGGTGAACCAGCCCCCACCCAACTCAAGGTCTTAGCATAATGAAGAAGGGTCAGCGGAAAGGTGGATCCATAGAAAAATTCCTGGAAGGGAAAGACCATAACTCAGAGAGACCTGGAACCTCTGAGGAGAATACAATCTGGCCTCCAGCACAGAAAGACTTCCTTGAAGAAACAAGGAAGGAGCTTAAAAATTTGGGAGAGACAATTAATACCTTGCAACAAGAAAACAAAACCTTAGAAAGTACAACTGGACGAACACAAAAGGAGAATAAATCTCTCAGATCCTCAAATGAGCAAATGCAAAAAAGAAATTAATTCTCTCAAAACCTCAATTGATCAAATGGAAAGCTTTTTCAAAAGTAGAATTAACCAACTGGAAAAGGAGTTGCAAAAGGTTAATGAAGAAAACTCCTCCCCCCCAAAAAAAGAATGGAGTCTACAGAAACTAATGACTCCATGAGATACCAAGAGTCAGCTAAACAAAATCAAAAAATAGAAAAAATAGGAGCAAATGTAAAATACCACATCAACAAAACCACTGACCTCAAGAATAAATTGAGGAGGGGCAACCTGAAAATTATAGGACTTCTTGAAAACATTGAAGAGAAAAAAAGCCTGGACTTAATAATGCAGGATCTAGTAATGGAAAACTGCCCTGACATCATGGAATTGGAGGGCAAAGTAGTTATTGAAAGAGTACATCGATCCCCACCAGAAAAAGATCCTAAAATAAAAACACCAAGGAATGTTGTGGCCAAACTCCAGAACTATCAGTTAAAGAGAAAATCCTGCAAGCAGCCAGAAAGAAACAATTTAAATATGAAGGAGCCACAGTAAGGATCACGCAGGACCTGCCTGCATCAAGCTTAAAGGAATGAAGGGCCTGGAACAAGATATTTCAAAGAGTATGGGAGCATGGAATGCAGCCAAGAATCTACTTTCCTGCAAAGCTGAGCCTTCTCTTCCAGGGAAAAAGATAGACATTTAACAAAATGGAAGAATTCCAAAAATTACTGATGAAAAGATCAGAGCTAAACAGAAAATTTGGACATCAAACAGGTGGTTCAAGAGACACATGAAAAGGTTTTTTAAAAAAAGGGATGGTAAAAGGAGAAAAAATGCAATCCAGTAAGTTGAAACTGGCTATATTCCAGCATGGGGGGGGGGGGAGACTCTCATAAATCCTGAGAAATGTAACACTCACAGAGAGAATATACCTAGCCAGAAATGATGGACATCCATGACCTATCCATGAGACTGCTATCTAATGGAATGTAACTGGCTTTAACCCCACTTGGGAGAAAGACTCTAATAACTCTCAGAAATTTTGACTCTATTCAATAGAATATACTGAACTAGAAGGGACACTCAGAATTTTCTATGACCTAGATAGAATGATCTAAAAAAATACACTACCTCCCTAAAAAGGGGAACAGGAAAGAGACAGGAGGAGGGAGGGGATTGAATGGGGTAAATCTCATTACACTAAGAGGTACAAAAAAACTATGGTAATAGAGGGGAAGAAGGGAGCAGAGGAGAAACACCTGAATCTTCTCATCAGACTTGGCTTAAAGTCAACCTACACATACTCAGTTAACTTATAAAACATCTAACCTTTCAAGTATTAAAAGAGGAAAAGGGGAGGAGGGACAGAGAAAGGGAAGGGGAGTGGGGGAAATAAGGAGAAATAACAAAAGGAAGGGAAGGGAAAAAGGGAAAGGGGAAAGAAAGGGGAGGGTGTCATGTAGGAGGGCAAACGCACTGAAGGGGGTGGTATTCAAAAACAAAATACTGAGGAATATGGATAAAAGGGGGGTAAGGGGAAAAATACAAACAGAGGGAAGATAGCACAGAGGACAATAAAGAATTAGTAATCATAACCTTGAATGTGAATGGGATGTACTCTCCCTTAAAATGTAAGCAAATAGTAGAGTGGATTAAAAACCAGAATCCTACAATATGCTGCTTACAAGAAACTCATTTGAAGCAGAGAGATACATACAGAGTAAAGGTAAAAGGTTGGAGCAAAATATATTGTGCTTCAGCTGAAGTAAAAAAAGCAGGGGTAGCAATCCTTATCTCAGACAAAGCAGCAGCAAAAAATAGATACCCTTAAAAGAGATAAGGAAGGAAACTTTATCCTCCTAAAAGGTACCATAGACAATAAAGTCATTTCAATATTGAAAGTATATGCACCCAGTGGGACAGCACACAAATTCTTAGAGGAGAAGCTGAAAAAATTACAGGAAGACATAGATAGCAAAACTCTACTAGTAGGAGACCTCAACCTCCCACTCTCAGATCTAGAGAAATCGAATCATAAAATAAACAAGAAAGAAGTTAAGGAGGTAAATAGACTTATGGAGGAAACTGAATGGGGATAGAAAGGAATATACCTTTTTCTCTGCAGTACATGGAACTTATACAAAAATTGACCATTTAATAGGACATAAAAACCTAATGATCAACTGCAGAAAGGCAGAAATAGTGAATACATCTTTCTCAGATCACAATGCAATAAAAGTCATATGCAATACTGGGCCAAGGAGATATAGACCCAGAGAAAATTGGAAACTGAATAACCTGATTTTAAAAAATGAGTGGACCAAAAAACAAATTATAGAAAGAATTAACCATTTTATCCTAGATAATGATGATAATGAAACAACATACCAAAACCTATGGGATTCATTCAAAGCAATTCTCAGGGGATATATTATAGCTCTAAATGCTCATATGAATAAATTGGAGAAAGAGGAAATAAATGAACTAAACATGCAACTAAAAAAATTAGAGAAAGAACAAATCAAAAATCCCCAATCAAATACCAAATTAGAAATTTTAAAAATTAAAGGAGGAATTAATAAAATTGAAAGCAAAAAAACTATTGAATTAATAAATAAAACCAAAAGTCGGTATTATGAAAAAACCAATAAAATTGATAAACCTCTGGTCAATTTGATTAAAAAAAAGAAAGAAGAAAACCAAATTGCTAGTATTATAAATGAAAAAGGTGAACTCACCACCAATGAGGAGGAAATTAAAGTAATAATTCAAAATTATTTTGCCCAACTCTATGCCAATAAATTTGATAATCTAAGTGAAATGGATGAATATTTACAAAAATATAAGTTGCCAAGGTTAAATGAAAAAAGATTAAATACCTAAACAACCCTATCTCAGAAAAAGAAATTCAACAAGCTGTTAGTGAACTCCCTAAAAAAAAGGGATTCTACCAAACATTTAAGGAACAATCTTATATAAACTCTTATATATATATAAACTTATATATATATAAACTCTTATATATAACAATCTTATATAAACTCTTTGGAAAAATAGGGAAAGACAGAACTCTGCCTAACTCTTTCTATGAAACCAATATGGTACTGTTACCTAAACCAGGAAGAGTTAAAACAGAGAAAGAAAATTATAGACCTATTTCCCTGATGAATATAGATGAAAAAATCCTAAATAAAATCTTAGCAAAACGACTGCAAGTCATCACTAGGATGATACATTATGATCAAGTAGGATTTATTCCAGGAATGCAGGGATGGTTCAATATTAGGAAAACTGTTAGTATACTCAATTATATCAATAACAAACCTATCAGAAATCATATGATCATATCAATAGATGATGAAAAAGATTTTGACAAAATACAGCATCCATTCCTATTAAAAACACTAGAGAGTGTAGGAATATATGGACTGTTCCTTAAAATAATTAGCAGTATCTATCTGAAACCATCAACAAGCATTATATTCAATAGGGAGAGGCTAGAGGCATTCCCAATAAGATCAGGGGTCAGACAAGGGTGTCCATTATCACCACTACTATTCAATATTGTATTAGACATGTTAGCATCAGCAATTAGAGAAGAAAAAGAAATTGAAGGAATTAGAATTGGGAAGGAAGAGACAAAACTCTCACTCTTCGCAGGTGACATGATGGTCTACCTAGAGAATCCCAAGAAATCATCTAAAAATCTACTGGAAACAATTAGCAATTTTAGCAAAGTTGCAGGTTATAAAATAAACCCACATAAATCCTCAATTTTTCTATATATGTCTGGTAAGAAACAGCAGGAAGAGCTAGAAAGAGAAATCCCATTCAAAGTAACCTCAGACAGTGTAAAATATTTGGGAGTCTATTTGCCAAGACAGACTCAGAATCCTTTTGAAAACAATTATAAAACACTTCTCACACAAATTAAATCAGATGTAAATAACTGGCCAAATAACAAGTGCTCCTGGATAGGTAGAGCTAATATAATAAAAATGACAATTCTACCAAAACTAAACTATCTGTTTAGTGCCTTACCAATCAAAATTCCAAAAAATTACTTTAACGAGTTAGAAAAAATTGTAAGTAAATTCATATGGAGAAATAAAACGTCAAGAATTGCCAGGACCTTAATGAAAAAAAAAATGCAAACGATGGTAGCTTAGCACTACCCTATCTAAAATTATATTATAAAGCATCAGTCATCAAAACTGTTTGGTATTGGCTAAGAAATAGAGTAGTGGACCAGTGGAATAGACTAGGTGTAGAAGCAGGAGAGGATTATAGTAATCTGCTGTTTGATAAACCCAAAGAGTCCAGCCATTGGGATAAAAACTCCCTCTTTGATAAAAACTGCTGGGATAATTGGAAGTTAGTATGGAAGAAACTTAGATTAGACCAACACCTCACACCCTTTACCAAGATAAGATCCAAATGGTTACATGACAGACATAAAAACAATACTATAAGCAAATTAGAAGATCAAGGACTAGTCTACCTGTCAGATCTATGGAAAGGGGAACAGTTTATGACTAAGGAAGAGTTGGAGAACATCACTAAAAACCAATTAGATGATTTTGATTACATTAAATTAAAAAGCTTTTGCACAGATAAAACCAATGTAATCAAGATCAAAAGTAGTAAATTGGGAAACAATCTTTACAATTAATGATTCTGACAGAGGACTCATTTCTAAAATATACAGAGAACTGAGTCATATTTTTAAAACAAAAAGCCATTCCCCAATTCACAAATGGTCAAAGGATATGCAAAGGCAATTTACAGATGAGGAGATCAAAGTAATCCATAGCCATATGAAAAAATGCTCCAAATCATTAATTATTAGATAAATGCAAATTAAAGCTTCTCTGAGGTACCACCTCACACCTCTCAGATTGGCCAGTATGACCAGGAAGGATAATGATCATTGTTGGAAGGGATGTGGGAAATCTGGGACACTATTACACTGTTGGTGGAGCTGTGAACTCATCCAACCCTTCTGGAGAGCTATTTGGAACTATGCCCAAAGGGCAACAAAAATGTGCATACCCTTTGACCCAGCAATACCACTACTGGGTCTATACCCTGAAGAGATGAGGGAAAAGGGTAAAAACATTACTTGTACAAAAATATTTATAGCAGCCCTGTTTGTGGTGGCAAAAAATTGGAAATCCAGTAAATGTCCTTCAATTGGGGAATGGCTTAGCAAACTGTGGTATATGTATGTCATGGAACACTATTGTTCTATTAGAAACCAGGAGGGACGGAATTTCAGGGAAACCTGGAGGGATTTGCATGAACTGATGCTGAGTGAGATGAGCAGAACCAGAAAAACACTGTACACCTTTATAGCAACATAGGAGTGATGTTCAACCTTGAAGGACTTACTCTTTCCATCAGTGCAACAATTGGGAACAATTTTGGGCTGTCTGCAAACAAGAGTACCATGTGTATCCAGATAAGAAGCTGTGGAGTTTGAACAAAGTACAAGGACTATTCCCTTTAATTTGGGAAAAAACCAGATATCTTATTGTCTGATCTGGTTACCTCGGAGAATTCTGTTCTCTTTAAGGATATGATTTCTCTCTCATCATACCCAATTTGGATCAAGGTACAACATGGAAACAAAGTAAAGACTGACAGAGTGCTATCTGTGGGTAGGGGTGGGGGGAGGGAAGCAAGATTGGGGGAAAATTGTAAAACTCAAATAATATCTTTAATAAAAAAAATTGGAAAAAAACAAAAACAAAAATTAAATCATTTTTACTCTCAAAAAAAAAGATGAGTTTTGGAGTCTACTGGGTCAGTGGCAGCAGTGGCAGTTTCCAGACCTCTTAGTCCAGAGACTGCTAAGGATAACTTGGAAGTGCAGTAGAAAAAGTCTGTCCTACCAGGGTGAGAGTGGAGCACGGTCCAGCTCAGGCCTTAGCCATGTCCCAACCCCAGCAGACCAGGAGTAGTCCTTAGGAGTAACTGAATCAGTAGTAGCAGTAGCTGCTTCTGCAGCTCTCAGCCCAAAGACAATAAAAGGGTTGGAATGAAATTACAGGAATTTCTTTGTTATCACTGAAGCAGAACTCAGTTGTTTTACCCAAACTCTGATCTGTTGCAGTCCCAGGTCTCAGACCCATGAAGAAGAACAGAAGAAGCACAACAGAACTTGCTGCCACATGGAACAGGGACATCACTCCATAGTTCCAAGGCAGAAAAGAGTGCTTGTGGTCACCCACAGACCAGATTTCAGGTCAGAAGAATAGTAAGAACCTCTCCTTAAATCATACCACCTTAGAAGAAATGAAAATTTTCAGATCCCTAGAAGTATTTCTGAAAACAGCTGCAAAAAAGTTCAAAAGGTTAGGATAGTGTGCCCCTCAAACTGGAAGCAGAGTATTACCTTAACAAAGAGTTAAAATAAAGTCATGAGCAAACAAAAGAGGGGGGGAAGTTACTATGGTGATAGTGAAGATCAAAACACACAACTCAGAAGAAGATAACAAAGTCAAAGCTCCTATATCCAAAGTTTTCAAGAAAAATAAGAAATATCTCAGGTCATGGAAGAACTTAAAAAAGATGTTGAAAATTGAGTAAGAGAGGTAGAGGAAAAAAATTGCAAAGAGAAATGATAACGATGCAAGAAAATCATAAAAAACAAGTAAGCAGCTTGGTAAAGGAGGCACAAAACAAAACTGAAGAAAATAACATCTTAAAAACCAGACTGGTTCAAATGAAAAAAAGAGGTACAATAAGTCAATGAGGAGAAAAAGGTCTTAAAAGGTCAACTTGACCAAATGGAAAAGGACATACAAAAGCTCAATGAAGAAAATAAGTCATTAGAATGTAGAATTGAGCAAAAGGAAACTGATCCCATTGGGAGAAGTCAAAAAGCAATAAAACAAAACCAAAAGAATGAAAAACTAGAGGACAATGTGAAGTATCTCACTCAAAAAAAAACAACTGACTTAGAAAATAGATCCAGGAGAGATCATTTAAAAATTATTGGACTAGGGGCGGCTAGGTGGCGCAGTGGATAAAGCACCGGCCCTGGAGTCAGGAGTACCTTGGTTCAAATGTGGTCTCAGACACTTAATAATTACCTAGCTGTGTGGCCTTGGGCAAGACACTTAACCCCATTGCCTTGCAAATAAAAACCTAAAAAAAATTATTGGACTAAAGAGAATTAATGAAAAAAATGCAAACGTACAGTCTGGTACTGGCTAAGAAACAGAGTGGTGGATCAGTGAAATTGGGTACAAAAGAGACAACAAGAAATGACTATAATAATCAATGGTTTGATAAACCCAAAGAGTCCAGCTTCTGGGATAAAAATTCACTCTTCAAAAAAAAACTGTTGGAAAAACTAGAAGATAATATAGTAGAAGCTAAGATTAGACCAACATCTCACACTCAAGATGAGGTCAAAATGGATGCAGAAGACATTTAGACATAAAAGATCATATAAGAATCAAATTAAGAAAAAAAAGTAATAGTTTGCCTGTAAGATCTATGGAAATGGGGGCAGTTCATGACCAAAGAAGAGACAGAGACTATTATAAAAACAAATTGAATAATTTTGATAACATTAAATTAAAAAGCTTGTGCACAAACAAAACTATTGTAAACAAGATCAAAAGGAATATAGTAGAATGGGAAACAATTTTTACAACTAGTGATTCTGAGAAAGGATTAATTTCTAATAAAGAATTGAGTCAAATTTATAAAAAAAAGTCATTCCCCAATTGACAAATGGTCAAAAGATATGCAAAGGCAATTCTCAGACAAAGAAATCAAAGATATCTATAGTCATATGAAAAATTACTCTAACTCACTATGGATTGAAGAAATGAAAATTAAAGCATCTCTGAGGTACCACCTCATATCTCTCGATAGGTCAATATGACCAGAAATGATAATGATCAATGTTGAAGGGGGATGCATTGTTGTTGGTGGAGCTGTGAACTGATCCAATCTTTCTGGAGAAAAATCTGGAATTATGCCAGAAAGGTAATAAAAATGTGCATACCCTTTGATCCAGCAATACCACTACTGAGTCTGAAGAGATCATGGGAAAAAAGATAAAAATCTCACATGTACAAAAATATACATAGCAGCCCTGATTGAAGTGGTAAAGAACTAGAAATTGAGGGGATGCCCATCAACTGGAGAATGGCTGAACAAATTGTATTGTATGTATGTGATGGAACACTACTGTTCTATAAGAAATCATGAGGGATAGGATTTCAGAAAAGCCTGGAAAGTCTTGCAGGAATTGATGCTGAGTGAGATGAGCAGAATCAGAACATTTTCTACACAACAACATGGGTGGTGATCAACCATTCATTACATCAGTGCAATAATCAGGGACAATTTTAGGGGATTAGTATGGAGAATGCCATTCATATCTCAAGAAGGAACTGTGGAGTTTAAATAAAGACCGAATGAAGACTAAAAATCTTCATTATTAGAAGTTATCTTTATGTACTATATAATTTTGCTACCTCTAATGTTTTCTTTCTTCCTTTTGGATCTGATTATTCTCTCACAGCACATTCAATTTCAATCTATGCATATCATGGATGCAAATGTAAAGTCTGTATTATATTCCCTTCTGTTGGTGAGAGGGGAGAGAGAAGAGAGGGAGACAGAAAAATTTTAAAACTCAAAACCTTGCAAAAATGATTGGTAGAAACTACCATTGTAAATAACTGGAAAACATTTGCATAATTAAAAATATAATA
The DNA here is from genome assembly GCF_037893015.1 of Macrotis lagotis. Taxonomy (NCBI): domain Eukaryota; kingdom Metazoa; phylum Chordata; class Mammalia; order Peramelemorphia; family Peramelidae; genus Macrotis; species Macrotis lagotis. The sequence goes on from NC_133665.1 coordinate 118,982,953, forward strand.
GAAAGTATTGGATTTTCTCAAAGCAATCATCAATAAAAGAAGACATCATCTTTCAGAAAATTACCAAGGAAAATTGCCCTGATATCCTAGAACCAGAGGGTAAACTTTGAAAGAATTCACCCATAACTTCCTCTTTTATTGATATTTTATTTTTCCAAATACATACTATAAGTTTTTTCAACATTCATCCATATGCATATGTATACTTTTAAGTTACAAAATTTCCTTCCACCCTTCTTTCCCAGGAAACAGTCAGGTTAGTATTGTACATACACATTTGTGTTAAACATGTATATAGTTCAGTCATTTTCAGTATGAGGAATTAAGATTAAGGGAAAGAAATACATAATAGTTTTTTAAAAAGTGAAAGTTGGGGCAACTAAGTAGCATCATGGAAAGTGTACACCTTGGAGTCAAGAGGACCTGAATTCAAATCAGGCCTCAGACACTTAATAATTGCCTAGTTGTGTGACCTTGGGCAAGTTACTTAACCCCATTGCATTAAATAAATTTAAAAAAATATTTTTTAAAGTGAATATAGTGTTCATCAGGATTCTGAAGGGGTTTTTTTTTGGTTTTGTTTCGCTTTTCTTCCTCTGGATGGGGATAGCATTATTGATGGCCAATATAATAGAGTTGTCCAAGCTTTCTGAACTGCTGAGAGAAGCTGTATCCATCAAAGAAGATCATCTCACAATGTTGTTAATGTGTAGAATGATCTCTTGGTTCAGCTCCCTTCACTCAGTTCAGATACTGTAATTCATTCCAGGCTTCTCTAAAATCTGACCATTTACAATTTCTAATAGAACAATAGTATTCCATAATATAGCTTTCATTTATTCATTTGAAAACTATTCGGGGGGGGTGCAGCCAAGATGGTGGCATGAAGGCAGCATTTCCCAGGAACTCCTTCCCCCCAAAATTTCAAAAGCCAACAAAATATGACTCCAGCCAAAATTGAGAGGGGCAGAAACCACAGAAAGACTGAGTGACACATTTTCCCAGTCCAAGATAACTTAGAAGTTCCATGAGGGAGAGGCTAGGTGGCATAGTGGATAAAGCACCAGCCCTGGAGTCAGGAGTACCTGGGTTCAAATCCTGTCTCAGACACTTAATAATTACCTAGCTTTGTGGCCTTGGGCAAGCCACTTAACCCGTTTGCCTCGAAAAACCTAAAAAAAAAAGAGTACCTGGGTTCCAATCAGGTCTCAGACACTTAATAATTACCTAGCTGTGTGCCCTTGGGCAAGCCACTTAACCCCATTTGCCTTGCAAAACAAAGAAGCTACATGAAAAAGGTGTGTTTCACCAGGACCTGGAGTTGTAAAAAGCCCCAAGTGCAACCCTGGAACAGTTTGAAGGGGTGGGGAGAGAATTCTGCTACACCAGAATGAGTGCGGAGTAAGAAGCACCAGCCTCAGAACCTGCAGTGAGAATCTGGAGAAAGCAGCCTGTACCTCCAGAGCACAGCCCACAGATAGTAAGGGGATCAAGGGAGACTGCAGAAATTTCTCTGCTCTCCCACGGTGTAGGACTCTGCTGTTTGCCGACACTCAGATCCAGGTTGCAGTTTGGGCTTCCAAACTAAGATAGCTGAGCAGGACTCCTCCTTACAGCTCCAGGGCAGTGGGAAGTGCTATGGTCATCTACATAACAAAACAGAGGCAAGAGGGCATAAGACCTTGGAGGAATAAAGGTCCCAGTGGGATGCCCCCCCCCAAAAAAAATCGAAAGCCTTGGAAGTGCTCTAAATTAGCCTTGGGCTAAGGAAATAAGTAAACAACAGAAAAAAGAAGAATCTAACCACAGAGAATTACTTTAGTCCCATGGAAGATCAAAACACATACTCAGATGACAACAAAGTCGAAGCTTCTGCATTCAAAACCTCCAAGAGAAATAGAAAATGGGCTCAGACTATGGTTGAGCTCAAAAAACACTTTGAAAAGCAATTAAGGGAGGTAGAGGAAAAATTGGGAGGAGAAATGAAAGCACTGAAGAAAAAAATCATGAAAACCAAATCAACAGTTTGGTGAAATAAATAAATTCAAAAAAATGCTTAAGAAAATAATATGTTAAAAACCAGTTTAGGCCTAATGGAAAAAGCAAAACAAAATGCAAATGAGGAAAAGAATGCCTTAAAAAGCAGAATTGACCAGCTGGAAAAGGAGATAAAAAAGCTCTCTGAAGAAATAAGTCCTTCAAATGCAGAATGGTACTAAAGGAAGCTGATGAATTTGCAAGAAATCAGGTAGAAATAAAACTCTTCCAAAAAAGTGAAATATCCCAGTGGAAAAACAACTGACCTCAAAAAAAGATCCAGAAGAAATAATTTAAAAATTATTGGGCTACCTGAAAGCCACAACTAAGAAAAGAGTCTAGAATTCATTTTTCAAGAAATAATGCAGCAAAATTGTCCTGAGATCCTAGAAGTAGAGGGTAAAATAGAAATTAAGGGAAATCACCAGTCACCTCCTGAAAGAGATCCCAAAAGAAAAACTTCCAGGAATATTAATAGTCAAATTCCAAAACTCCCAAATCAAAGAGAAAATTCTAAAAGCTGCCAGAAACAAATAATTCAACTACTAACTAAGACTCCATAGTCAGGATTACACAGGATCTGGCAGCATCTACATTAAGGGCTCATAGGGATTGGAATGATATTCTGGAAGGCAAAAGATCTTGGTTTACAACCAAGAATCAACTACCCAGCAAAACTGAACATCCTCTTTCAGAGGAAAAATGGACTTTCAATGAAACAGGGGACTTTCAAACTTTCTTACTGAATCAACCAGAGCTGAACAGAAAGTTTGATCTCCAAGTACAGGACTGTGGTGAACCATCGAAGGGGTGGATGAGAAGAACTAACTGGACTAACTAAGAGGAACTTAATGCTACTGAACTGTTTGCATTCCTACATGGGAAGAAGATAGTCATAACTCATATGAACTTTCTCATTTATAAGAGTTGTAAGAAGGAGAATATATATATATATATGTACATATATATATATGGCATAGGAAGGAGCAGAATATCATGATAGTAAAATGTAATATATAAATATATAATATATAAAAAGTAATATAGTAAAAAGATGGAGTCATTGGGTAATAAAGGAAAGCACTAGGAGGAAGGGAAAGGAGATGAAGAAGAAGCTAAGAAATTTCACATAAGAGTCAAGAAAAAGCTTTTCCAGGGAATGAGTGAATCTTCATTCTCATCAGAAATGACTCAAAGAGGAAATAACATCCACACTTATTAGGGTATAGAAATCCATCTTACCCTAGAGAAAAATGAGAAGAAAAAGATGGAATAAGAGGGAATGGGGGTAGGGAAGGGGGGGAATAGGTGACAGAAGAGAGGAAAGATTCAGATACAACACCCTTTTGGACAGGACCAGGATGAAAGGAGAGACAGAATGGAATAAATGAGAGTGGGGAGGAATAGAGTGGAGGTACAGATAGTAAAAGGAACTGTGGGAAAAATATTGAAGCAACTCCTCTGGTGGACTTATGATAAAAAAACCAACTCACCCCAGAGACAGAGCCATTGGAATCTGAACATAGACTGAAGTACATTTTCTCTCTCTCTCTCTCTCTCTCTCTCTCTCTCTCTCTCTCTCTCTCTCTCTAACTCTCTCACTATTCTTGAGGTTTCTCACCTTCTTGGGGGGGTGTTGTTTATGCTTACTCTTATAACAAAATTATTGTAATAATAGTAATAATAAAGTTCACTTGTAAAGAAAACTATTCATATTCCTTGACCATTTATCAATTGTCACCCATCACTTTCTAAAAGAGATTCTAAAGTAAAAACTTCATCAGGAATATTATAGCCAAATTTATAGCTCCCAGGTCAAAAATTGGTTTGTTGGTTGGTTCTTGTCCTTCATTAAGAGATAAGTTCCAGGGACAGCTAGGTGGCACAGTGGATACAGTACCAGCCCTGGAGTCAGGAGTACCTGAGCTCAAATCCGGCCTCAGACACTTAATAATTACCTAGCTGTGTAGCCTTGGGCAAGCCACTTAACCCCATTGCCTTGCAAAAACTAAAGAGAGAGAGAGAGAGAGAGAGAGAGAGAGAGAGAGAGAGAGAGATAAGTTTCAGGGGCAGCTAGGTGGAGCAGTGGATAGAGCACCAGTCCTGGAGTCAGGACCACCTGAGTTCAAATCTAGCTTCAGACACTTAATAATTCCTAGCTCTGTGACCTTGGGCACTTAGGCCTATTGCTTTAAATACATTTAAAAAAAAGAGAGAGAGAGAGGTGACTTCCAGTGTATCTGACTATAACTGATCAGACCAATATGAGTTCAGAATGCTCTATGACAGGTCAGGCACAAATAGTACTGCTTTTGAGCTGCTTCAATTCTGCCTTGCTCATAGAGCATAGCACCCTTTCTAATGGGGCATGCCATGCGGGGTGACCCTGTGCCAGGGTCTCCCAGGCTGCAAAGTTAATTCTAAAGTTCTAATGAGAGACCTCCAGGGTGAACCAGTATTGCTTTTTCTGACCCCTTGTGAGTGCTTGCACCATGTGAGTTCTCCATAAAACAAACTTTTTGACAAGCATATGAATGGCATTCTAACAACATGACCAGTCCATTGTAGTTTTGTTCCCTGAAGTAACACTTGAAATGTTTGTCAGTTTAACTTGAGAAAGAACCTCAGAGTCTAGCATTTCTCCCATCTGGTGATCTTCAGAATCTTCCTAAGACAATATAAATGGAAGCAATTCAGTTTCCTGACATGGCACTGGTAGACTGTACAGGTTTCACAGGCATACAGCAATGAGGTCAGTACAATGGCTCTGCAGATCTTCAGTTTGATAGATAGTCTAATACCTCTTCTCTCCCACACTTTCTTTTGGAGTCTCCTAAATACTGAACAAGCTCTGGCAATGCATATGTCAACTTCATTATCAATGTGTACCTCCTGGAAAGGACACTGACAAGTTAGGTGAATTTGTCCATAGTATTCAAAACTTCTCAATTTATTGTAATAGATGGTTCCACATATGAATGGTGTGGTGCTGGCTGATGGGGCACCTGTCTTTTCTTAGTGCTAACTGTTAAGCCAAAATTAGTACAAGCAGCATAGAATCCATCCATACTTTGTTGTATCTTAGTTTCAAAGGCTGTACTGAGTGCACAATCGCCTGTAAACAGAAGATCATGCACCAACATTCCCTTCACTTTGGCCTTGGCTTGTGGTCTTTTCAACTTGAAGAATTTACCTTGAGTGTGGTAGCTGATCTTAAGGCTGTGTTCTTCCTCAGTGAAGGTATTTGATAATATGGTTGACAACATCATGCTAAAAAGTATAAAATATCCTTCTTTCACTCCATTGGTGACTGGGAAATCTTGAGGGCATTGTCTACTATCCAGAACCTGGGCAAGCATGCCATCATGAGATTGACATACAATCCTGATGGACTTCTCCAGGTAACTACATTATGACAAGATTTTACATAGGTCCTAAGGGCTGACAATGTTAAAAGCTTTGCTCAGATCTGCCAATACTGCGTATAGACCTCTGTCCTTTTCTTGGTATTTTTCTTGTCAGGCAGCAAACACCATATATTGACTGTTGCTTGATCCTTTCTGAAGCCACACAAGCTTTCAGGGAGGTGACTATTTTCTAGGTGAAAGATCAGTCTTTTGATAAGGATTCTGTCAAGAATCTTACCAACAATGACTAAAAAAGAAACATTGCAGTGATTGTCACAGAACAATCTATTCCCTTTACCTGTATAGAGATTTATGATGGAGGCATACAACCTGGAAAATTTCAGTCAACTTTGGATGAGCAATGGACTCCCCACCTTATAGATCTCAGCTGGAACAGAATGTGTACCAAGTGTTTTGTCACATGAAAGGAGCTGAATTGCATTCAAAATCTCTTCTTCAGTTGGAACTTCAGCTAGGGCAGATTGACCTCAACTTGAGGTAAACTGCATTGATTGATGATGGTCTATTAAAAACATTAGTGAAGTGTTCAGCCCAATTCTCTAGGATCATGTCCCTATCATTAATCAAAGTGACTCCATCAGTACTGAGTAGTTAAGAGGCACCATAGGTCTTTGGTCCATAAATAGCCTTCAGGGCATCATAAAAGTACTTTGAATTAATACTGTCTGCATAAAACCAAATTTCATCTGCCTTCTTACAAGGCCAAAAGTTCTGCATCTTTGTAAGTTTCACTTGTACTTTCCTTTTGATGGAATTAAATACAGCTTTTTTAGAAATGTATGAACAAATCTGCTGGTAAATCTTGTGGAGTTCTTGTTTTTCATTTAGTAGCTTCTCTACTTCCTCATTTTTTCATCAACCTAGTCTTGATGTTTGTGAGTGTTCTGACCCAGATAAGCAAATGCAGTGCTGTATACTAGATCTCTGAAAGCTGTTCATTTTGTTTTTGTCCCATTACTGCCAACTGTGTTTGACTCAACTTTCTCTCCAAGTCAGAAATAAACTGTTCTCACTTAAGAGAGAAACACACGCTAATCTCTTGGCATTCATCTGGTAGTCATTTTGCCTTGGGACCACCATTTCTGTTTAATGTGAATATTTATCTTGGAGAGGCGAAGTCCGTGATCCATCCAGCACTCTACCTCTCATATTTCCTTCCTCACTCTCATATCCTGTCTGTGTCTTCTCCTCACAATTATATAGTCTATTAGATGCCAAAATTCACTGTGAGGGTGCATCCAGGAATTTTTATTGCATTTAGGTAAATGGAAGACAATGTCTGTGATGAAAAGTTCATGAGATGCACAAGCCTTCAGTATTAGGAGACCATTGCTGTTGTTGTTTCCAATTCCATTCCTCCCAAGGACTACCTGTCATGTCTGGTAGTCTGAGCATACTCTAGGCATTAAAGTTGCCCAGAATTATAAACTTATTATTTTGCTTTACTGATGATAAAGATTACCATATCTTCAAAAAATTTTTCTATGACTTCATCAGGATTCATCATGGAGGGAGCATTGGCACTGATAATGGTGTAGCATTCCTTCAAGTGGCAATCTCATTGTCATGAGCCTGTCATTCATTCCTCTTCAAGTTTGTTGACTAGATTAGTTTGATCTATCCCAGGTTCACTGTGACCACTAAAGAAAAAGAACATGCTTCCAGCTCTGACATCAGTAAGCTGGCCTTCATTTGCTAGCCTTCCTTCACTCAGAGCAACTATTTGAATATTATTCCTGCTGAGTTCTCTTGGAACAAGAGCTGTTCATCCTTCACACCTATTGAATCTGAGTATATGTGTATTCTGTGCCTCAATGATGAGTGCAATCTTCTTTGAAAAAAGTATTTATAGAATTTTTTTGTGTGTTTTAGCTGTAAGGTAAATGCCCTACCTGTGGTGGTAAATAGACCAGGGTTGGGTAAGCAAGAAATTTTTAAGGCTTCTTATCAAGCCCCTTTCTCATACCAAGAGGAGAGCAGTATAACTTTTAAAAAGGCTGCTCAGTCATCCAGGGGCTGCCAAATTCCACTGCTGCTTTCAGTGGGAAAACAACTCTATGAACTAAGCCACCTCTCTACAAAATTGTGACTACAACTCCCTATGTATCCTCATCTGCTGTTTCATCATTTGCCTGTCACCCCAGAATTCTGAGATTGGAATAGTAAAGTGGTATGAGTGATGTCTTTTGATGGGTGTGCAAAGTGGATTTAAAAGGGAAGAATTGCACAAAGTCATCGGCTTCACTCTCTCTTCTGAAGTCTACACAGTCCAGTGGCAAGGCAGAATCAAGACAATTGGTGATGGCTTTAGATTCAGTGTATGAACATGGCATCTAACAAAGCTCTAAGCACTCTACAACACCTTTTTCAGTTGTCTTCGTGGTCACTGGAACTAAGTGTCCTCTTCTACTCATTCTACCAGCAGAAGACTTCACATGTTTGGGGTAGACACCTGACCAATGAGCTTAATACTCCCTCAGTTACTCTTGACTTGGTTTAGCACATCTGCTAAAACAATTTACTGAGGTGTGGCCACTGTGCATGACAGAACTTCCTAAAATGAATCATAGGCAAGTAATATCAACATTAAACATATATGCATCATGTTGCAGAGCTTTCAAATTCTTGAAGAGACTAAATGAGTTATAGGAAAACATAGACAGCAAAACTTTATTAGTGGGGAACCTCAATCTCCCTCTTTCAGAATTAGAAAACTCTAAAAACAAAATAAATAGAGAACGAAGTTAAGAAGGTAAATGGGGAAGTTAAGTGGCATAGTGGATAAAGCACTGGCCCTGGAGTCAGGAATACCTGAGTTCAAATCCAGCCTCAGACACTTATTGCCTAGCTGTGTGACCTTGGGCAAGTCACTTAACCCTATTGCCTTAAATTAAAAAAAAAGTTTAAAAAAGATGAATAGAATGTTAAAAAGTTAGATATGCTAAACCTGTGGAGATAATTGAATGAGGATAGAAAGGAATATTTAAAACTTTTGAACTAATAAATAAAATGGAGTTGGTTTTACAAAAAAATCATGAAAATAGATAAACTTTAAGTTAATCTGATTAAAAAGCAAGAAGAAAAGTGTGAAATCACCGCCAATCAGGAGGAAGTTGAAGTATTAATTCAGAGATACTTTGTCCAACTATATGCCAATAAATCTGACAATTTTAGTGAAATGGATGAATGTGGGGAAACTTATTACATATAATCTTTATCAGATTAATTGCTATCATAGAGAGGATGGAGGGAAGGAAGGAAGAAGCAAAATGTCAAAAGCTATAAAAAGATGAATATTTAAGCTCTCTTTACATGTAATTGAAAAAATAAAACAAAATAACATTTAAAAAATAAGCTTCCATTTCCAGGAAAACTTTGGAACCATTCAAGGAGGTCTGAAATCTCTTGAAGACAATCTAACCTACTCTCATTCTCCTGTTTAATTCTGGGATCAATTCACTGTCCATTTACTGAACAAGGTTATTCCTCTTTTATAGCTTTCAAGGACTCTTGAATGAAGACCTGCTGTTGGAATAAATTCTTTAAGTTGTTTCTTTGCCCTACTAAATTAAATATTTTTTTTCATAATCATGCAATTTCAAAATGGAGTATATGCAATGCATCATTGATGGAGTTGTGAATCAGTAGAACCATTCTGAAAAGCACTTTGAAACTAAGCAAATAAAGTAGTTTATAAATGCTGCTACTCAGTTTATACCCATATAAAGTCATTGCAAAAAATAAAGTCCCCATATATGCCAAAATATTTACAGCAGCATTTTTGTGGTACCAAAAACTGGAAATAAACTAGATGTCCATTAACTGGGGAATGGCTAAATAATTGTATACAAATGCAATGAAATAGTATTATGTTACTCTAAGAAATGGCAAATATGATGACAAAAAGAGAAGAATGGAATTATTCACATAAACTGAAGCAGAGTAAAGAAAGCAGAGCCAAGAAAATAACATGCAACTATAATATTGTAGATGGAAAGAATTAATTGTTTTTAAAAGAATGTTATACATGTTTCAGACTTTTTGGATGTATAAATTGGTTATGCTAAATTTTTCTTCTTCCTTTTATCTTTTAAGAAATACTGTTTGTTAAAAGTAATATTGCAAGATTGCAAAGAATAAAAATACTTCCAAAGAACAAAAAATATGAGAAGACAATCTCTACTCAATTTCTCTACAGAGAAGTCCATGAGAGTAGTAAACTGCATATATTTTCAGATGTTTTTTTTGACTATTTGATGAATTTTGATAAAAAAATTCCTCTTTTTTCTTTAAAAATAGTACTTGCTATATGAGATGGTTCTCCAAGAGGGAGAAGTAGGAGAAACTAGAACTAAGTTTCAGTCATGCAAAAATCCAAATATATCTGTAAAGTTTTGTTTTTAAAAGGACAGCATTCAGTACACTGTTAATTTTAAAAATAAAACTTTATAAGGGATCTAGAGGGAAAAACTGGGAAGAGAAGTGAAAGCAATGAAGGGAAAACATGAAAACCAAATCAGCAGCTTGATCAAGGAGATACCAAAAAATTACCAAAGAAAGCAACATATTAAAAACCAGTCTAGATCAAATAGAAAAAGCTAATGAGGAGAAGAATGCCTTAAAAAGTAGAACTGGCCAGATGGAGGAGATGAGAAAGCTCTGAAGAAAACAACTCCTTCAAATTTTGAATGGATCTAAGGGAAGCTGATGACTTTGTGAGGATTCAACAAAAAGTAAAACAAAACCAAAAGAATAAAAAGTAAGAGAAAACATGGAATACCTCATTGGAAAAACAATTGACCTGGAAAACAGATCCAGAAGAGACAATCTAAAAGTTATGGGGCTACCTGAAAGTCATGATTAGGAAAACAGCTTTGACTTCATTTTTAAAGAATTTCTACAGGAAAATTGCCCTGATATTTTAGAAGCAGAGAGTAAAATAGAAATTGAGGGAATCCACTGATCTCTTCCTGAAAGAGATCCCCAAAAAATAACTCCCCAGGAATATTATAGCCAAATTCAAGAACTCCCAAATCAAAGAGAAAGTATTACAAGCAGCCAGAAAGAAACAATTCAATATCATGGCACTACAGTCAGGATTATGTAGGACTCAGCAGCATCTACATTAAGGGTGCATAGGCCTTAGAATATGATAAAAAAAAAAAGAGCTTAGAATGCAATTAAGAATCAACTATCCAGCAAAACTGAACATCCTTCTTCCTGGGGAAAAGATGGACATACAATGAAATAGGGGAATTTCAAACTTTCCTGTTGAAACAACCAGAGCTGAACAGAAAATTTGATCTCCAAGTATAGAAGTCAGGTGAAGCAAAGAGAGGATGACCAAGAAAGGTAAATTATTAGGAATTTAATGATGTTGAACTATTTGTATTCCTACATGGGAAGATGAAACTGATACTAATATGAAACTTATCATTTATTAGGCAGTTGGAAGTAGCATATGTAGATTAAGGCACAGGAGAGAGCTGAATATGAAGGAATAATCTTATAAATTTGGAGTCAATGCATGAAAAAAGGAATGTACTTGGAGAATAGGATAGATATAATGGGTAAGGTATTTTTCATAAAACAATGAGGAATGACTCAGAGAAGAAATAACATACACACTTATTAATAGGGTATAGAAACCTAAATTACCATAGAGAAAAAAAGGAGAGGAAGGGAATAGGAGAAAGGGGACAGGAGGAGGGGAAGGGGAGTGTAGGTGATAGAGGAAAGGGTAGAATGTGGGAGAGCAGTCAGATACAATACACTTTTTGCTTTTTTGCAAGATGGTGGGGTTGGGTGACCTGCCCAAGACTATACCACTGGGTGATTGGTGGGTGTCTGGGGTGGGATTTGGACTTGGATCCTCCGGCCCCAGGGCCAGTGCTCTGTCCACTGCACCACTTAGCTGCCCCATAATACTCTTTGAAGAGGGACAAAGTAAAAGAGAGAGAAAATAGAATAAATGGAAGTGGGAGGAATGGATGGAGCAATAGCAACTCTGGTGGTCTTATGATAAAGAATATGATCCACCCCAGGGACAGAGTTGATGATATCTGAATACAAACTGAAGTACAGTTTTTTTCTCTTTCTCTGACTTTATTTTCCATGAGTTTTTTCTATTTTTGTAGGGGGGGAGATTATGTTTACTCTTGCAATAAGACTATTTTAGTATAGTATGAATAAACAAAAATTATCTTCAGGATTATCACTGACAAAATCCACCTAACCCCTACTAAAGATCCTGCATATAAAGCAATGTAGGCCTATTAAATTTGATTGCATAAGCTAATTCAAAGATGAACACCCATACCAGCAATGATATGTCAAAATATAATTTATTCTTTGTGCAGTAATTTCATGTTTGTCATATTTAGCACCTATATTTTTTTCTCAAATAAAGTATTCATGTTATAGATCATTAGGTTTTTATATAGACAGCAAGTTTTTGGTCTCTTGTAATTTATTCCTGACCTTTATTTTCTATTTCTCACCAATTTGTACTATACTTTTGTATTAAAGACATCAAATATCAAAGAGTATATAGAATTCATATGGGGAGCAGCTAGGTTGCACAGTGGATAGAGCACTGACCCTGGAGTGAGGACCTGAGTTCAAATGTGGCCTCAAACACTTAATAATCAGCTAGCTGTCTGACCTTGGGCAAGTCACTTAGCCCCATTACCTTGCAAAAATAAAAATAAATAAAATTTAAAAAATAAAACATTTGGATGAGTTCTTCACATTATTTCTCTATTTTATCCTCTGTATAACCTGCAATTATTTTCTTTGTGGACTTCTTTGTAAATACATTATTATGAGAATTGAAAGACAAGATTATATGATCCACGAAATAACATTTCTTGTTGCATTTCAAGCACACTATATAATACATTTAATGTTCTCAACTCCTTTGTCTCAACCTAGGGCAATCAGTAAATCATTAAATAAGTGTAAAGTCTCTACTATGTGCCTGGCATTAAGAGGTATCTGTGAGATATCCTTCCTATTTATTTGCAAATTCCTTCTTTCTTCTGGTTTCATTTATAACAAGAACATCAAAGTTGATATGCTGTAATTTCTCCAATCATGTCTACTTGAAACCGCCCCAAAAAAAGATCTCACATTCCAAGAAGCAACAGCCAAGATAAGGTTTACACTCTGTCTAAAAATTGTGATTCTTGGGCCCACAGCCTCTTCTGCCACTCTGTCATACCAAATTCAGAAGCAAAAGGAGGTTGCAAAGTCTTAAGAGGGAGTTATTTTGGATTTGTTTTTTTTTTCAGGATTTCCATCACCAAGTCAAACATCACCATGTGTCAAACTACTGGCTACCAGTTGAGCCTTAGAAGTAACCTTAGTCTGTTGGCAAGACCATACTTGTTGCCTTTCCAATATGGTAATAATGGATTCCAGTTCAGCATTTGGAACATGGAGCCAAATCCGTGAATGGGCAATAGAGTGGGACTACATTAAAGTTTTGATAGATTAAGTAGTGATTACAGAATTAAGGAATAAAAAGAAAGGTTCTACAATTTTAACTAGCTCTTCATATTCCATTAAAATTTGCCCTAAATTATGTATATAATTTTATTTTTATATTAACATGATGTATATATTAATAATAATACATTTTAATGTTAATATGTATGTTCTAATGATGAGCTCCTATTTTTGTTTTTTTAAATTAAAGTGTACAGGAGCAGGGGAACTCATGTTCAACCATGAAGTGATAATAAGAGTACCTCTATACCCTTTGACCCAGCAACAACACAAGTAAGTATCTCAAAGAGATAAAAAAAAGAGGAGCTTTTTGTACAAAAATATTTATAGCAGCTTTTTTTAATTGGGGTAAAGAATTAGAAATTGAGGGGCTGCCCCTCAATTAGGGAATTGGTTTAACAGGTTATGGTATATGATTGTGATAGAATGATATTTTTCTATAAGAGAAGCACAACACTTTCCAAAAAATCTTTTAAGACATATGTAAACTGATGCACAATGAAATTAGCAGAATCAGAAAAAAAATTGTATACAATAACTATGAATGATTTATCTATTCTCAGTAATAAAATGATCCAAAACAATTCCAAAGCAGTCATGATGAAAAATCCACCTCCCGAGAGAATCAAAAATGTGGATCAAAGTATAGTTTTTCATTTTTTTGCATTCCTTTTTTGATCTATGTTTTCTTTCACATTATAAATAATATGGAAATATTTTGCATAATTGCACATTTGTAACTATATCAAATTGCTTACTGTCTCAGGAAGAGAAGAAGAGAATTCAAATTCAAAATCTTTTAAATTGCTAAAAATTGTTTTATGTGAAATTGAGAAAAAAATAAAAAAATTTAAAAGATAAAACTTTTAAATTTTTTAAAAGCACCAAGTAGTAATAAGTTCAAATTGCAGAGTAATATTCTATGAAGAAAAAAACACTCTCATAATGAACCAGTATGTGAAGAGTGAATTCATAAAACTATTATTCTAAAAAGTATATCTACAAACTGAATTTCACTAAACAATGATTTTTGCAAATAGATTTTGGATATTGAAAATTAAACTCTTGACTGTATTTTCAAATATAATAGATTTTGAAAGTTAAATTTTCATATCCATTGTTTATTTCAACTGTCCAACAAAGCCTAGAGAACTCAGTGTACCACACAGTGACACTTTGTCTCATTAAGCATTTTATCCAAATTCATTCTATATATTTCAATAATCCAAGCAAATATTATTTGCTTGAAGTAATTTCCTGTTATTAAATATTATGGTTTTCATATTTTAATTATAGTATTTCTAAAAGCTTAACTAAGAAGGATATTACAATTATGTGTGCTGTAACACTAAATTCTTTTATAAAAATTTAAAGAAATTAAACATTTTAAAGAAAAAAAATGAAGGCAAAAAGGAAATGTTCTTCTTACCATATATAACATATTTTAGGTGGAGATTTTTTTCCACTTCTTCTGCTGTACTTTTATATGAAAGGGTACAAGTGTAAATTCCAGTCATCTTTTCAGTGAAGTTTTGGAATATAAGGCTTCCTGTTGATGTTACATTTAAAGAGGAGTTTTCTAATAAAAAAATAAAATACAATTCTTAACTTCTAAGTTTAATCTAGTTTCTTAAGATAAATTACCAAAGTAAAGTTCTAACCAAATCAAAATTGTCAACAATCAAATGGGAAGATTCTAGCATTGGGGTGGATATAAGAAGGTGAAAAGAGAGAGATGACTAATTATGAGTTCTGTCACCTAAGGGGATATTGTTTCCAGGAAAAGTCCTTATAGAGTAAATTCATTAGCTAAACAGCTACATAAGTTATAGGGAGAGAGATAAATGAATCTATCAAATATTTATTGAACTCATGATGTACTAGGAAAATTAAAGACACAATCCTTCTAAAGGAATTTAGAGCCTATTTGGAATGAAAATACATTTAAAATTAATAAACAATGTAGAGAGTAAAATGTCAAGTCCAAAAAATAAGAAAAACATTTCCCTATTATTGTACTACTGTACAATAAGAAATGGTTGCCTCATGAGATAGTAAACTCTTGTCATTGCAGATATTAGAGGCTAGAAGACATAGAATTGCTATTAAAAGGACTCCTATATTTGGTGGGAGTATAGGTTGGATAATCTATAAAGCCCCATCCAAGTCTGTTTAATTACTATTTGGAACATTAATATGTAAGGTGGTAATACAGCTTCAGATAATAGTTTTTCTTAAATAATAAAATGTTTATCTCTCAATTTAATATACCATACCCATAAAAGTTAGCTGTTAGAATTCATCTCAGATGATGCTTATTCTCAATTTAAAATGTTGTGTTTGGGGGCAGCTAGGTGGCGCAGTAGATAGAACACCAACCCTGGAGTCAGGAAGACAGGAGTTCAAATGCAGCCTCAGACACTTAACAATTACCTAGTTGTGTGACCTTGGGCAAGTCACTTAACCCCACTGTCTTGCAAAAGCCATAAAAAATAAATAGATAAATAAACAAAGGAAATAATTTGTTTAATAACAAACAAAGTACCAAAGAATAGAAAGTCAGACTCAAAGTCAAAAAGACAAGGATTCTAGTACTACCTTTGACACATACTATTTTGGTCACTATGTGGTCACTGAAAGTCTCCAACTTCCAAGAAACTCCTGAAGATTATAAGCCTTACATCAATTGCAAATCCTCATTAGTAGAACTTCGTCAGTAGAAACTCTCTATCAGCAGAATCACTGGTCTACGCTGGATGTTGGGGGGAGGGGGAAATTAAAATTTCTTTCAAATAAAAATGGAATAGATGATAGGTTTTCAGAAAATAAATATAACCCTGTTGAGGTTGAAGACTAAGTGTAAGCTTTCAGCAAAGAGAAAAAGCATTTCTGAACATTAATGGACCAAGAATTTTTCTGCTGGTGGAGGAAGATGAACAAGAAGATATTTTTCTGCTGTATTCTTGACCATTCAATTTGAGCAGTGGCCATGATGATAAGGAGTAAAACTGCTTAAACATGTTTGCTTTAGTAATTTTATATTTATGTCTATGCTCCAACATTACGTTGGAAACCTCTCTCTAAATAAAATAATACTTCTAGCAGAAGTTTCCTTAGAATATTTCAGGATTCCAAATTAATGGGGATTTGGGTGAACTTTTAAACTTTCAACAGAAATGACATTTTTAATTTAACTAGAAAGATTAGCAGGAAATCTGATGCTGAAGGTAAAGTAAGATCTATTCATTTCAACTAATACAGAAAAGTTTATCACGAGTATAGTTTTGAAATCATTTCAGTTAAAAAAAGCAGAAATTAGGTTTCAGTTACAAATATGTTCAAAATTGCATATAGAATTGATTCTGACACTTTTCAAGTGAAAACTTAACTAGGGTAGCTAGTCTTAGGCTACTTCTTACTGATTTACAAGCTGATTGAGTTCCAGTCTATCATAAACAAATAATTGTGCTAGATGTAGTAGGAGATATTTGCTTATCCCTTAGTCTCTTTTATTATACTTAGGGTCTACAAATAAAATTTCTTTAGGAGCGGCTAAGTGGCACAGTTGATAGAGCACTGGCCCTGGAGTCAGGAGTACCTGAGTTCAAATCTGTCTCAGACACTTGATAATTACCTAGCTGTGTGGCCTTGGGCAAGCCACTTAACTCCATTTACCTTGCAAAAACCTCAAAAAAAAAACCTAAAAAAAACTCTAAAGAATTTATATTTACTATCAAGTAATAGTAAAGAAAAATATTCTATACCAGTATATGGCATCAGATGGGTGGAAGCAACAAAGAGAGATTGAATATTTCTGGAATTTGAAAAATAAGTATTTCAGAATCAGGGTTAGGATCAAAAGATCATAAAAGCTGCATCAGCAGAATTATGTCCACACTCTACCTAATTTCAAAAATAAAAGACATTTGCATCCATTCCCTATTCCACATTTCACTGTGTAATTCATTCAATGATGTCTCTCTAATGCCTATACTTCATTTCTTAGTGCTTATATCTGGTACAGTAGATAGAGCAACAGGCCTAGAGTCAGAAGACTCATCTTCCGGAGTTTAAATATGGCTTCAGTCACTAACTGTGACTTTGGGCAAATCACTTAACCCTGTTTTCCTCCATTTCTGCATCTTAAAATTAGATGGAGAAGGAAATGTACTTTTGCCAAGAAAAACCCCAAAAGGTATCATGAAGACTCATACATGATTTAAATGAATACAACCCCTTCCACAAATTCAAATTATTAAAAATTATGTAATACATAATATGTAACAATATTGTTTATTAGATCCTATCAATAATCAGGACCCTAGAGTAAGTTGGCTATCTACACAAACATGCAGAAGCCTTGTTCTTCAATAGAAGAAAAGGGAAAGCACTAGTGGTAATGTATCACCAACTGCCAACTCAAAATCCCATATACAAAACAGAGTTCACATTTCCCCCAAAAAAACCTTCCTCTCTTCTGAACTTCCCTAGTTCAGGTAACAGAACTTTATTTGCTCAATAAAAAGAGTTTGATAGAATGTATTATTTTCTTAATTTTTGCAAATAATCTGTGTACTGTAGATATCTTTAATATTTGATAGCATTTAGCCATAAATACTTAAGTTATGGTTGTTCTCCCACTGACCCTTTCTTACTTTCTTTACAGCTTGTTCACTTTCACCTTCTGAGATTTGGTTGCTCTTTTTCATGCTGTTAATTTGGTTATTTTATATTTTTGTAAATAGTTCTGTACTAAAAAAATTAAAAGTTCTCCTGGCTTTTGTGTGTAGTGAGTTCAAATTATTATTTTCTTTTCTGTTTGCTGTGAATTTGTTCATTTTTCTTATTATTATTATTATTATTCACATTCTTTTAATCAGATTTTCTGAAATTTAATTTGTTAGTCTTTTGAAAGCATAGCTTCATTTGATTATTTCTATAATCTGTTTTTCATTGTACCTATTTCTCCTCCATTTTTCAAGATATTTTCTTTTGTGCTTACTCTGAATTATCTCATTTTTAATTGCATACTCAGTTCATTAGAACATTTTTTTCTCTTGTGATGATTTATGTTTGACATTTTCCAGTCAAGAATTGCTTTAGCTGCATCCCATATTTTAAAATACTGCTTCATAATTTTTCTAGTTGATGTAAATATCCTTTCTTTACTTGTTCTTAAATGCATTATTCAGATTCCACTCAAATCTACATTTATAAAGCTATTTTTTGTTCATGTTCCCTATTTCATTGCATTACAATCAGCAGGAAATGTATTTAGTATTTCTATTTTATTTGCATTTGTAAATTTTCTGTCTCTAAGCACATTTCATTTTTGTGTATGGTGCTATGACACATATTTATGCTTTATTTTTCACATTCCTTAGAGATCCTAAATCTTTCAGATCTAACTGTTCCAAGTTTGTTAGGTTTTGTTTTTCTTTTTTTTATCTTTCTTAGCCTTATCCATCTGTAAGAGAGAAAAATTATCTTCTATTTTTTTCTTATAATCTAGGTCTTTCTACAATTAATTTTGCTCTTTAACTTTGGTCACTAAAAATAGTTAATCTATGCATCCGTACTGTTTCCTTATTTTATATGTCTAGATATTGTCATTCAAAATTTTGCTTTGTTTTGCATAATACTTGATTAAAGCTTTTATGGAATTAACTGATGCACACTAAATTTTCTATTTAAAAGCATAAAAGTCCACCTTCTCCAGAAACCCTTTCCTAATACCTCTTAATTCTACTTCCTTCTTTCTGTAGCTAGCTTTGTATTTATGTATTCCATGTAGTCTCCCCAATTAGACTGTAAGCTCCTGTAGACACTGTTTTTGCCTTTGTAAACTCAGCAAAATAGGTATTTATTGACTGCTTTTTGTCTGTCTGACAAAGGATCATATATTTGGAACTGGCAGAGACAGAGATGTCATCAAGTGCTAGCTCTCATTTTACATTGAGAAAAGTAAAGTCCAGAAAGGATAAGTGATTTGCCTAAGGTCACATAATTAGCATGGAAGGATTTAAATTCAGATCTTCTTAATTCCAGCTCTGATAGTCTACTAATATTCTACTCACCTCTTCATAGAAGGGAGTGATGTGGCATTTTCCCCATTTTTTTTTCTTCTGGGCAAAGTTGGCCATTATAAATGCAATGTTTAGTTTCATTTTTTTAGTACCTTTTGTTTTCCCATAGACAATTTTGTAACCATTATGCATATTAGAATATTTGTTTGTTATGCAGTTTTTCAAGAAGTTTCGTTTTGCTTTTTCCTCATTATTTTTCTTCCCATCCACTCTATTTGACTTTATTTTCTGATTGATAGATCCTGCTATTACTTATTTCATATTTCCTCTATGCTCTTCATGAAGGTAAATTTTCCATTAGAAAGATTAAGTTTGAGCTGCCTCTTTTATTCTCTTTCTATATTATTGCATTTATAGGTCTTAAAGGATGTTTTCTTTTGAAATTTTTCTTGGAAGTTGAGGAAATAGCACAATCACATGGAGCAATGTGATGTGGTGTCAGTCAATGTCCAATTTTTTTTTGGGGGGGTCTATTACAAGACAATGGGGTTAAGTGATTTGCCCAAGGTCACACAACTAAGTAATTATTAAGTGTCTGAGGCCAGATTTGAACTCAGGTCCTCCTAACTCCAGGGTCATTGTTCTATCCACTATACCACCTAGATGCCCCGTGTTCCATTTTTTTAATGAAAATTAGTCATATCCCATGTTTTTTCTATAGTCAATTTCTGTTTTGAGCTAGTATTAGTATTCTATCACTGGATGCATAAGCCTCTACCCACCACCACCACTATCTCAGCAACTTTCAGAACTCTTACTCCCTTCTCCTGGAAGAGATGATGTCCAAAGAAGTAGAAATAAAATAGGGCAGCTTTTTGGCACAGTGGATAGAGCACTGGCCCTGAAGTAAAATCCGGCCTCAGATACCTAATACTTACTTAGCTGTATGACCTTGGGCAAGTCACTTAATCCCATTGCCTCATAAAAAAACAAACATTTCTCAGAGAAGATGGTCTTCTAATGTAGATATTTCTTCCTTTTCCAGATATGTCATTATAAGGACCAATGATTTACTAAATATATATAAACATATTAATATATAGATATGCATTGTATGTTCATATACATATAAACATATATGTGAATACTCAAATATATATTATATATATAAACATTATATGTGTATATGTATGCATACATGCATAGCTATGGGAATATTCTTTAGTGACAGTCTTTCAGAGATCTTCCTTCTAATTTCTTCCATACCACTCGCTCTAAGATACTGTTATCCTTGGTTCCTGTAACCTCTACTCTGATTGAGAGACAATTTCACATTTCATCTATGGGTTTGGTAGAGAATGGTTTACTCCCTCTGCCAATTACTTTTCCCCCCATTTGTATAATATCTCAATCTGAGAGTCATAAAGATTCCCTTCTATTGATAAGACTCAGTTCTCATATCAAAATCAAGTACTTAAGCAATCACCCCAATAACTACAACACATGAAGGCATAACTCATTTACTGCACTTCACTTTACTGCGCTTAGCAGATATTGCATTTTTTACAAATTGAAGGTTTGAGACAACCCTTACTTGAGCAAGTCTATTGTAGTTTTTTTCCCAAGAGCATGCATTCATCTAATGTCTCTACATCACATTTTGATAATTCTTGCAACATTTAAAAATTTTTTCATTATTCTCATATCTGTCATGGTGATCTGTGATCAGTGATCTTTGAAGGACTGTTATAATGTTTTTAGGCACCACAAACTGTGCCCATATGTGATGGCAAATGTAATTGATAAATGTGGTTCTGACTACTTCACTGACCAGCTGTTCCAGAACTCTCCTTAAGTCTCCCCATTCTTTGAAACACAACAATATTGGAATTAGGATATTTATTAATCTAATAGTGATCTCTTAAGTTTTCAAGTGAAAGGAAAAGTCAATCAATGTGGCAAACTTAATTGTTTCTTTATTATAAAAAATTGCCATATCCACCCCAACCTCCAAACATTACCATCCTGATTAGTCAGTAGTCAATATCAAGGCAAAAAAAAAAGATTACAATTCATTAAAGGCTTAGATGATGGATAATATGTTTTACCAATAAAGTATTTTTTCATTACACCATCTTTGTAGATATAATATAGACTTCAGTATAGTGTAAACATAATATTTATATGCATTGGGGAAAAAAAAACATGTGATTCATTTTATTGCAATTTTTGCTTTATTGTTGTGGTCTGGAACCAAAACCACAATATCTCCAAAGTTTGCTTGTTATAAAATGAGAAGTTTATTTCAATAGCAAATCGTTTTTTACTGAAAATCAAATTTGTCTTCTTGTGATTCTCTTGTACAGAATTGCAAGTCAAACCTTTGTATTTTGTTTTCTTTTTATCAGGGATGTCTCAAATGCCTCTCTCACTGAAAAGTCCATCTTTTTTCATTAGTGCCTGGTCTTGATTTTACACTGTTATTTAGGATGGTAGCTTGAACACTTTGATTTTGAGGAATGTTATTCTATTCCTTGCAGCAATTTCTTCTGACTACATGATGATTCTGGATTATTTTAACTGACTTTCCTTTTTTATTTGAAGGTCTTCATCCTGGCTACTTCCAAAATGTTTTTCAATATAATTCAGTAGTAGTGAAATTTAAGTACTTCATGTCTGAGAGTTTGATGCATTTTTTCTTTATCATTAGTGACCTGTGAATTCTTTCAATCAGTTATATGATATCTGTTTTCAAAGGTCTGAACAGTTTTCTTGTATTGTTTCCTGAAAGATGATATTCAGGTTTTAATTGTTTTTTTAATCTTTCATATTCTTCTGGAAGTGCTAAGATACAAAAGTTATGTGTAGGCTTCTTGTCTTCAAAGTTAGTTATTTTTAACTTAGATAAAATTCATGCATTATTTTGAAATTGTTGACTTGTGCTTCTCTTCATCCCAATGTTTTCCACTTCAGTATTTTTTGAATTCTAAATAAATTCCTCTCCATTGTCTCCCAGAACTTTTATTTTTTGGGAAAAGTTTTCTTCATATTTTTAATTTTTCCTACTTGACTACTTGAATTTTTGATTTTGCTTTAAGAGCTATTTCATTCCTAACTTTGTTAAAAAAATTTCTCTTTTTAACAGTTTGGAATTTCTTGCTGTTATTCCATGAATGAATGAAGGGACGGTCTGCAGAATTACCTTTTTCATTGGACAATTTTGGTTTGTTGTCCTTAATATCATAATAATTGATCAATTTGCTCTAGCTTCTTTTTGAACTCTTTATTCATTCTTCCTTCTGTCTTTAGTATACTTTGTTGGTCTATCTGTTTGTGACATTTCTTATTTGTTCCCAAACCATCTCTCTCTCTCTCTCTTCCCCTCTTATATTTTATCCTTCTATATTCTACTGTATATACTTCTATATTCTACTGTATATACTGTATATACTCTATATACATCTACTATATTCTACTATATTCTGATGCACAGAAGAACCCCAAGACTGGATATATAGCTTTCCCCCAGGCTCTTGGTACTGAGGGACATGAGATGAGTTATGCCTATATCCCTCCTCAGTAACCTCCAGGGATATATGACTTCACCCACTTGACTGTCCAGTCTCCATTTACTTAGGCATAGCCATTCTTTACTCTCTAACCTATGTTTCTCTGCTATACTTTGCACTACCCTGTATCTTCTACCTTTCCTGTATTTTCCACCTCACTCCCTCTAATCACCTTTCCCTTCCAGAAGGAATTGCCTGGCTTGAGAAATCAATGAATGCTGCCTTTTATGCTACAGGGTTTGGGTTTCTGGATTTTTTTTTGGTAAGGCAATTAGGTCAAGTGACTTGCCCAAGGTCATCCAGCTAGGTCAACTATCAAATGTATAAATCCAAATTTGAACTCAGGTCCCTAGAGCTGGTGTTCTCTTCACTGTGCCACCAAGCAGCTCCCTAAGCAGTAGGGTTTTTGCCAATGTAGGGGAAAAAGAGGGACAAAGAAGTTCAGGTTAAATAACTAGTATGGGATATATGGGCAGGGATTCTAACATCTGGACTCTAAGCCTGAAGATTACTTCTACAATTATTCCTGGTGCAGATAGAATAGTTTCTGGAGAGGGGAAGGGGCTGGGGAGGGGATTCTGAGTGAAAATTGTTCATAAAATACAGTTCTCCACTTTTATTTCATAAAGTTTTTACCTTGAATGATGATTCTGTCTTCTTGTGAATTCAGCTGAAATTACTCTATCTGGTACATAATTCCTTTTTTTCTGAGATTTTGGGAATTCTGTTGGTTGCTGGAAGCAACTATTCTGCCATCTTGCTGGTCATTTGATCCTGAACCCTTCCTCCACTCTTGACATGCTTGCTACAAATGAAACCAGAAGACAAAAGGAAGTTGCAACTAAATCGAAGGATGGCTCACAAGTTCTCCTTGGGCAGACAAATAATGGTGTTGGTGAAGTTGAAATCATTTCATGGGATGTCTGGTCCCTTGTATTGCAGTACTCATAATAAATATTTGCAGAAAGACCACCATGAAAAATAATTGCAAAGATAGAGAATATTATAATACAAAATGGATAATTTTGATTACATTAAATTAAAAAGGATCTGCACAAATAAAACCAATGCAACCAAGATTAAAAGGAATTGAGTGAGTTGGGAAACAATTTTTACAAATAACATTTCTGATAAAGAACTCATTTCTAAAATATATAGAGAGAATTGAATCAAATTTTTAAGAATACAAGTCATTCTCCAATTGATAAATGATCAAAGGATACAAAACAGGCAATTTTCAAATGAAGAAATTAAAGCGATGTATAGTCACATAAAAAAAAATTGCTGCAAACCATTACTGATGAGAGAAATGCAAATTAAAACAACTCTTATCTATCAGATTGGTCAATATGACAAGAAAGGAAAATTATCAATGCTGGAGGGGATGTGAGAAAATTGGGACATACCCTCTCCAAAATTGGTACTATTGGTAAAACTGTGATCTGATCCAACCTTTCTGAAAAGCAATTTGGAACTACACCTAACAGCAAGAAAATTGTGCATACCCTTTGATCCAGCAATATCCAACAACTAGTATGAATCTCTAAGGGATCATAAGAAAGAGGAAAAAATCCCCATGTAAAAAAAATATTTATAGCATCTTTTTTTTTTGAAGTGGCAAAGAATTGGAAATTGAGATGTTCATCAAATGGGAAATGGCTGAAAAAGTCATTTATATGAATATGATGGCGTACTGTTGTTCTATAATTCATAAGCAGTTGGTCTTCAGAAAAAGCCTAGAAAGACTTACATGAACTGAAACTGAGTGGTGAGAAGAACATTGTACACATTAACAGCAACATTTTATGATCAACTATGATGGTCTTGCATCAAAGACAATTCTAAAGGACTTGTGATGGAAAATACCATCAACATCCAGAGAAGGAACTATGGATTCTGAATGCAGACCAAAGCATGCTACTTTCAATTTGTAAAATTTGCTTTATGTTTTATATTAGGGATCTTCTTTTTGCTTCTCATGAATTTTCCCTTTTGTTCTCATTCTTTCACAACATGAATAATATGGAAATACTAAATTAGATTATTCACTGTCAAATAAGAGGGGAAGGAGGTGAGGAAGAAAGAAAAATGTGGAACTGAAAAGCTTACAAAAGTTCTACCAGTTTCTGCTACATGATGAAAAGGGGAAAAATACTAATATCATAAGTTACAAATAATATACATCTGGCATAATCAGTCATATTTCCCACATGTGAATTTTAATCACTTAAAAACACCAACACATTTGATTTAAGGGATATTTTTCTAAAACATGCCATACAATGCTTACTCTTCTTACCCACATCTAGCACAATGCCCTGACTTTCAGAAGTCTTGACAAATGTTTGTTGAACTGAAAAAAATATTCAAGGAATAATAAAATAATTCTTGCTAAGGGTCATCATTATGAATATTGATAATAGTACTGTACTCCTGTATATTATAACTAATTAATGGTCTCAAAAAGTTTAAAGTATGTAGGGTTGATTGTTCTATCACTAAATGGCTAAAGATATAACTTCTTGGTTTTTAATACTTGCCAATAGTGTTTCTATCTTTGTCTTACTGTTCACAATCATTTTTTTGCTGCCAAAAATTGTAATTTTGTGCCATAAAGCCCCTTTCAAATTTACTTCATTTGTATACTTTGTGTTCGAAATTCAAATGAGGTCTATAAAAATTGTGACAAAAATAAAAATTAGCAGTCTCTGAAGGAACTTCAGAGGTTTACTTATTTGGAGGATATATGTGCATCTTTAGACATATACATGAAAATATGATACATACACACACAGAAAGTACTCTAATTTTTTTTATTTAGTTTCTAGTTCAATAGATTCCAGATAGCTGAAGTTGTAAGATCAATGTTCTCTACATAAATGATATTTTATATCTATTTTTTAAAACTATTTTGCTGGTAGTCTTTGCCACTGAATCCCTTTAATGACCACAGTTTTTACTGAACCTGTGGTTTCAATGACCTAGGAAAGTGGCTCTCATAATGCCCAGAGTAATATAATAGGTTAAGTGACTCACTCAGGGTCACAACCAGTGTATGTCAAAGGTAGAACTTGAACACAGATTTTGATTCTGAGACTAGCACTCTATTAACTATGCCACATTGCTTTCGGAATGCTTAAAGAGAGTGAGAGAGAGACAGAGAGAGAGAGAGAGAGAGAGAGAGAGAGAGAGAGAGAGAGAGAGAGAGTGTGTGTGTGTGTGTGTGTGTGTGTGTGTGTGTGTGTGGCAATATAGTTAGATCCTAATCACTACAAATAATGAATCCAATAAAGTGGTAACATTATTTGAATTCACACTACATGTTTCCATTTGTAGAGAATCAATTACTATTTTATTTTACATAATCATAACCCAAAATAATGTGATTCAATATTTTTAACCACTTCACATTGTTCAATATTGGTATTAAGTGTGATGATAATGTAGATAGATGCATATATAATACATTCCTTTCATACAAAAGGGAAAAATATACTTCAAATTTGAAATATATATATATATATAAAGTATTAACAGTATTTTTACTTTAAAAATTTCAAATTATTGAGAATACCATAGCATTTATTCTGATATTCTATTTTCATTTGTTTTAAAACTATCTATGAATAGTTGTAACATGCATTTGCTTCAACATTCACATAAAGGCTAGAAACTGTAATTTATTCCCTAGAATTATAAAACTTTGTACAGAAATTAAGACAAATATACTTCTTACAATAGTGAGATAATTTTAGTAACATCTGTTAAAAATTCAAAGTCATTTCTTACCTTCTCATGTTTTATGAGATGCTACAAATCCAGACCAGATGACCTGTCGGCAAAGGCATCCAATCAGAGAAGTAAGGTGTAGCTGTAAGGTGTCTCTTTTTCTTTAAAAATGTGAATGATGGGGGCAGCTAGGTAGTGCAGTGGATAGAGCACCGGCCCTGGAGTCAGGAGTACCTGAGTTCAAATCTGGCCTTAGATACTTAATAATTTCCTAGCTGCGTGTGACCTTGGGCAAGTCACCGAACCCCATTGCCTTAAATAAATAAAACTTTAAAAAAGTAATTATAAAAATGTGAAGGATGATTACAGCTAATTTTAAAATATGCAAATCAAAATTCCCAAGTAAATTTTAATTTGTTCAAGAGATAAAGAATATTTAGTCAAATAAAACTAATAATCAGAAGAAATTAAAATGGCCAAAAACTTAAACATACAGTCATGTTTGCAATAAAAAAATCAACATATCAGAGCATTACATTAATCCAAATTAGAACTAAGGCCTGATAATTTCAAGATTATGAAAAACATGTCAGGAATCTAGTCATCCATCCATTTTTCAGGGTGGAAATTTCTCCAACACTGGATTATTGTCTAATTAATTTTAAATTTTATTTATCTAAAGACTATCCAATTTGATGCTGAAATCTGCTATTTTATCTTATTAGATAGAAACCCTTCTAAATTAAGCATATAATATACCCAAACTATTTTTCTGTGCTGCTGTTCAGTCATTTTGCAGTTTGGTCTTATCTTCATAACCCCATTTGAGGTTTTCTTGACAAAAAAGTGATTTGTCATTTCTTTCTCCAGATCATTTACAGATGAGGAAATGGAAGTAAACAGGGTTAAGTGACTTGTGAAGAGTTACACAGCTATTAAGTGTCTGAGTTCGGATTTGAATTTATGAATATTAGTCTTACTGACTCTAGACCTGGCACTTTATCCACTGAACACCTATATAAAGCTATTATCTAATAACAAATGACACAGAAGTAGAAATTTAAATAAAATGTATTATTAAATTAAATATTATTATATTAACCAAAAACTATTACTGGCAAACAAAACTAATAAAAACTTGCAATGTCAATAAATCTGTTTTCATTATATTTAAAAACTTCAAATGAGTCTGTGATTTCCCTCCATTGGTACACATCACAACCACCATATTTTTCCTTATCTTTTATCTATGTTCTCACATATTTCCTCCACAGTGATACAAGACTTTTCTCTATGCCTTTTTATGTTTTTATTTTTATTCTTGGTAATCTTGAACTTTTGTTCCTCCATATGAATTTTGTAATTTTTTTTCCTTGTTCTATAAACTATCACTCTGGTAGCTTGAATGGTACAGTATTGAATAACTTTTCTCTACTATATATAATTTTTGTCCTTATATTTAGAAATGTACTATTTGCTATATTAAGGAAAGTTTTTTATTCCTTTTTTCCTTTTATTCCAGAGTTTAATAAAAGTAACTGATTTTGAATTTCCTTTTTAGCATTGATAAAATATAGTTTTGCCATTTATATTATTAATAAAGTTTACTATATTTATATAGTTTTCTATATGTTAAACTAACTCTGCATAGCTAGTATAAAAACAACTTGGCCATAATTAATCTCTAAATATATTGCTGAAAACTACTAGCTAATTTTTGAAAAAACTTTTTGTATCAATGTTCATTAGGAATATTGATCTATATTTTTTTCAGTTTAGTCTCTTCCATGTTTGGGTAGTAACTACTGGTTTAGGTATGATCTCTTATAGCTCAGAAAGAGATTGGAAAGGGACCTCATTACTGCAGAAGGTTTGTATGTAGTATGATAATTGCACTTTGAATGTATGACAGAATTCACTTGTGAATCTATCTAATCTTAGAAATCTATTTTTCTTGGAGAGTTCATTTCTGTCTTCCTTAATTTCTTTTTCTGATATTGGGACCTTTAACAGTCTATTTTTTTAAAAATTCTGCATGTTTTGTATTCTTATTAAAAATATATTATTTTACTTTAATGTTTCCCCAGACACATGTAAAAACAAGTTTTAACATTCATTCTTAAAAATTTTGAGTTTTGAATTCTCTCCCTTCTTCCCACCCCAGACCACTCATTGAAAAAGCAAATTTAGGGGCGGCTAGGTGGTGCAGTGGATAGAGCACTGCCCCTGGAGTCAGGAGTACCTGAGTTCAAATCAGGCCTCAGACACTTAATAATTACCTAGCTGTGTGGCCTTGGGCAAGCCACTTAACCCCATTGCCTTGTAAAAACAAAAAAAAGCAAATTATTTGATACAGGTCAAAAATATGTAATCAATGTAAAACATTTCCAAAGAATCATGCTATTAAAATATACCTAGATTTCTCCCTTTCCTCAAAAAAAAAGAAAACACAAGAAAAATAAAGTAAACAAAAAAGTATACTTCAATCTGTGTTCAGACACCATCATCTAGCTTTTTCTCTGGGGATGGATAGCATTCTTTAGCATTAGTCCTTCAGAACTGTCTCGGATCACAGTTCTGCTAAGGAAAACTAAGTCATTCACAGCTGACCATCCTATAGCACTGCTGTTACTTTGTACATGATAACATTTCACAATTCAGCTGCTTATCATTTCTTAAAGCAGAAGAGCATTCCATCATAATTGCATGCCATAGTTTTGTTCAGTCACTCCCCAACTGATGGCATCCCCTGAATTTCCAATTGATTGCTACCAGTAAATAGCTGATATAAGTATCCTTATACATATAGATCCTATTCCTTCTTGCTTTTCATCTCTTCAGGAATACAGACCTAGTAGTGATATTTCTAGGTTAAAGGGTAAACATGGTTTTATAGTAACTTTAGGCATAATTTCAAATTGTTCTACATAAATCCCCCAATAGTGCATTAATATTATTTTCCCTATATCCCCTCCAATATTTGTCATTGTCCCTTTCTGTACTATTAACCAATCCTCATAATTGCTCTAATTTGCATTTCTCAATCAATAATGAGTTAGGACTTTTTTGAGGGGAATGGCCTTTTTTTATATAAATTTGACTCAGTTTCTTCCTATGCTTGAGAAATGAGACCTTTATCAGAGAAATTTGTTTCAACTTTTTCCTCCAAAGTTACTATTGTTAACTGTATTTCCCGTCATTCAATTTCCCCAATTCTCATTTATTCTGTTCTCTATTCTATTTAGGCTTTCCCACCTTTAAAAGTATTTTGCTTCTGACTACCCCTCCCACAATCTGCCCTCCCTTCTTTCCCCCCCTCCTCCCTTTCTCCCATCCTTTTCTCCTCCTACTTTCATGTAGTTTAAGATAGATTTCTATACCCAATTGAGAGGTGTATGTTATTCCTTCTCTAAGACAATTCTGATTAGAATAAGGCTCACTCACTTCCTCTTACCTTCCCTCTGTTCTACTCCACTGCTCATCCTATCTCTCTCCTAGTACATTCCTTTATCACTGTCACTATCTTAACTACATTTTAATATATTTAATATATTGTAATTTAATATATTTAATATTTAATTTAATATAATTTAATAAATTGAATATATATTCAACTCCCACCTCTGTCTGGTCTATATATGTTCCATCTAACGGTCTGAATAAATGAGAAAGTTCCTAAATCATTTTCCCATGCAGGAATAAAAGCAGTTTTCATAATAAGTTTCTTATAATATCCCTTTCCAATTTACCTTTTTAGGTTTCACTTGAGTCTCATATTTGAAAATCAAATTTTTTGTTCAGCTCTAGTCTTTTCATCAGGAAAGTTTGAAAGTCCCCTATTTCACTGAATATCCATATTTTTCCCTGAAAGATGCTCAATTCTGCTGGGCAATTGATTTTTGTTTACAATTAAAACTTTTTTGCATTCCAGAACATCATCTTCTACATCCTAAAATATCTTAAGGTAGAAGCTGCTAAATCTTGTGCTACTCTGACCAAGGCTCCATGAAATTTTAATCATTAGAAATCCTTGAACTAGGAGCTCTGACATTTGACTATAACATCCCATGGAGTTTTCATTTGGGAACCTCTTTCAGTAAGTGATCAGTGAATTCATTCAATTTCTAGAATATCACGATAGTTTTCCTTGATAGATGATGTCTAGGCTCTTAATACCAATCATGATTTTCAAGGAGTACAAAAATTTTTAAATGATCTCTTCTGGATCTATTTTCCTGGTCATTTGTTTTTTCCAATGAGACATTTCACATTGTCTTCTAGTTTTTCATTCTTTTGATTTTGTTTTATGGTTTCTAGATTTCTCACAAAATTATCAGCTTCTCTTAGCTCCATTCTACATTTGAAGGAATTCTTTTCTTTAGAGAGTATTTGCACCTTCTTTTCCATTTGACCAGTTCTGCTTTTTTGTTTTTTAGTTTTTGCAAGGCAATGGGGTTAAGTGGCTTGCCCAAGGCCACACAGCTAGGTAATTATTAAGTGTCTGAGGCTGGATTTGAACTCAGGTACTCCTGACTCCAACTGCAAGACCAGTGTTCAATCCACTGCTCCACCAAGCTGCCCCCCCCAATTCTGCTTTTTAAGGTATTTTTCTACCCATTGGTTTTTTGTAACTCTTTTTCCATTTGATCCAGTCTAGTTTTTAAGATGTTTTCTTCTTCAGTATTTTATTGTGCCTCCTTCACTAAACTGCTGACTCAGTTTTCATGATTTTCTGGCATCATTCTCATTTCCTCCTCCCAATTTTTCTTCCATCTCCCTTACTTGATTTTTCAAAATCCTTTTTTAGTTTTTCCATGTATGAAAATAATTCATATTTTTCTTGGAGACTTTGGATGTAGAAGTTTTGACTTTATTATCTTCTATATGTGTTTTGATCTTCACTATCACCATAGTAACTTTCTATGGTCAGATTTTTTTTTCTTCTGTTGCTTGCTCATTTCCCCAGTCTATGACTTGATTTTAATACTTTTTTTTTTTAAAGTGGGTTTCTGCTTCAAGAGTGGAAGGCACATTGTCCCAAGATTTTGGACTTTTTTGAAGCTGTTTTCAGGGTTACTTCTAGGAATCTGCAAGTTTTTAGTTCTTCTAAGGTGGTATGATTTAAAGAGATGTTTTTATTACTCTCCTGACTTTTTTTCTGGTCTGTGGAAGACTATAAGTATTACTTTCTGCCCTTACTGCTCCTCCTCTGTACTGTTAAAACACTTTCACCTTAACCTCTAGTCTGACCTTGGCCATGTTCTCATTGGTAAAGCCAAGCTAGATTATGAAAGTCTTGATGATCAATTTAAGATCACCCTGTCCGGGAACAATACAAGACCCCCTGGACCACTACCAAGTGGCAAACTATCCAATGCAGGACTTGGATAACTCTTAAAACACCCATGGACCCTGAGGAGACATTGAAGGAGACTCTGGCCTACATTACTAAAAAAAAAAAAAAATGAGGTCTTTAACTTCTTTTAACTTTATCACTTTCTCTGCAATGTAATGACTTAATAAATCTTTTTTTTCCTTTTTTTTACACCTGCATTCTCAGATTGATTTGTGATTTATCACAAGAAAAAAAAAACAAGCCCCCATAACAATCCTCCTACTTAAGAACTTTCACTGGCTCCCTATTGCCTCTAGGGGGAAAAAAAAGTACTAGAATTAAGAGAGTTTTTAAAAAAAAGTTATAGAAGGTAGGGATTTAGTTGGAGGGAGACATGAAGTAAGTCAGGGAAATCAAGAGGTAGAGTTGAGGAAAGAGAGAGTATTTTAGTCATGAGGGACATACAGTGAACATGCCAGAGTCAAGAGAAGGAATATCCAAGGAATATCTAGAAGATCAGTGTCATTAGACTGAAGTACACATGATTGGGAGAGGGAGTTTAAGATGTAATTAGATTTATGAAGAATCAGGCTTGGAGGAAGAGGTAAGTTATGAAGAACTATGAAAGAGGATCCCTTTTAGATAACATCATCTTAATTCTCCAATGTGAACTCCAAACACTTATCTTAAAGCAATCTATGCTTCAATAACTAACCGAAGTCCAAAGACTCAAGCATCTAGTTATTTCACTTCACTTTTTGACTGTTCATAGGCATGAATCACACACTATCACATGACACTTAACCACCTTAGAATGACAGGTACAATGAGACTAATTTCCTCTGTTCCACTACATTGACCACCTTTTTTTCCCTTAGGTTTTTGCAAGACAATGGGGTTAAGTGGCTTGCCCAAGGCCACAGGGCTAGATAATGATTAAGTGTGTGAGGCTGGATTTGAACTCAGGTACTCCTGACTCCAGGGCCAGTGCTCTATCCACTCTACCACCTAGCCATCCCCATTGACAACCTTTTATCTTATTGCACAAACCACACAAACTTTCTAATCCTTACTACTCCCTTCTTATCCCCCAGGCCTTTCTCCTGCTCCTCTACTAATCCTTAACCTAAACTATATACCACATGTCATTTCAAAACTAAAGTGTCTTCAAGAAATCTTCTCCAACTCTTTCTTGCAACATTCATTCCCCTAACCCATGCCCATTTAAGATTTGCTGCTTTCCACAATTTTCTTTTCCAAATGGCTTCATCTCTTAATACTCTTTCCCCCCAAGTAGACTGTTAAACTCAAGTTCCTCCCAAAGCACCTCACACAATGTATACTATAAAAGAAATCTAGGTTAATACAACTTTTTAAAGTTATTTTTCTATTTGCAGAATTTAACCATATCATTGTAAGGTAATGTGGAAAGTTATGCTTATTAATTTAAATAATTTTAAAATCAAAATCCTCATCTATTAAATAGAATAGAAAATAACTACTATTTGTTATATGGAATAAAGAAGATGGCTTTCCATATAGTGCAATGTAAATACTTCATTATGATAAATCACAATTCTTCCACTGCAGGTTTGTGTATAATGGCTGATATATATCTAATCATATTTAATAAAACTACCTTTCTCACAATGTGGGGGTCTATTAGATTGGAATTTCAATCTCATTTTTGACACTTACATGTGTGGCCTCAATTTCCTCAATACAAAATGTAAACCTGTAAATCTACATTTCAGATTTTTTGTGAGAGTCAAATTAGTAACACAAAAAGAGCTTTGCAAACACTAGGCAAATGAACTATGTGAATATTAATTACTATTCTTTTTATCAAGGAAAGATAATAATAAGAGAAAATAAAAGATTAAATTTCAGACAGACTAGAAGAGAAAGTGATGACTGAAGCAGCAGGATAGTAACAGACTTTTATTCCAAATAGAACCTAATTGTCTTGCATTTCTTTTTGACTCCTGCATTTCTTTCCATAGGGATCTCTTTAATTTTAATAAAACACAAAAATCTTACAAAAATAACAGCAATTTGAATTACTTTTTTAAGTGTAATTTCATGCAGGAGAGGCATCTATAGATTTTAACAAATTGGATTTAAAAATACAGATTTCCTTTTATGTATCCATGTGTTTCTGAGAAGAAAAGAAGAATCCTTTGAATCTAGAGGAGGGTGCTTTTCATAGGTAAGTTTTACACTCATTTGGGGGGGCAACTACTTGCCTGATTATGGTAGCAAACTACTTTTTGAGGATAAATAACCATAGGAAATACTAGTAATTGAGGAGGTCAATGAACCACAGCATCTTGCCCCTTACAAACACTCTACATAAATCCCTGGCACCTGGTACAAAAGCCAAGGCTCTACCAACAAAAGAATACATCCCTGCCCTGGCCTGAAAGGATCAAGTTTTTGAGCTGCTGCCCCTCATCCACATGTACTTAATTATGGAATCCTGGCTCTCACAGCAACTCCCCTACACCCCTATCTAGGTCTCCCTGATAATCTCATCTCTAACCTTTAAAAGCTCATCCTCTCAACTGAGTTGCAGTCTCCCATTGGGAGGCCAGTCCTGCATCATGAATTTCAACATTTTTCCTATACACCTCAACAGTAATTAGCTGCCACTAAATATTTTAATAAAACAAAGATTTAGTGCCACAGATGAGAAAAATCTTACCTACAGAATAAGCCAGTAATAGAAACAAACTTTTTTTTCCCTGTATGCACAAATAGCAATGCAAAATTAAGAAAATTCTATACTTTATGGAGATAGAAGCCTTTCCTGTAAAAAAAAAAAAAGAGAGAGGCTTCATTCATTCAAAAAATATTTGTTAAGTACAATGAAAGGTATTACAAATGGGGCCTGGGAGCAAAAACATACTATGAAAAATAAAGTATAATCCTTAACCTCAGGCAACTTCCAAACTAGTAAGAAGAAAGAGATAGTACCCAAAGAAATACTATAAATTGGAATGTGATAACTAATTAGTAGTTTAAAGGGCTATGAGATAAGATTATCCATTCCAGAGAAGGCTATTTATGGTAAAAGTCAAAACTTAATGCTTTGTATTCTTCAAAGAGAAAAATAGGTAGCAGTCAACTACTTCTAGAAAGAATGGTTTATAATTAACCCCAATCCAATTTGTCAGAAGCCTACTTAATCCATTGTTTGAACTCAGATTAGTTAAGAGTGAATTCAAACAATTGACTCTGTTTTGGCTAGAAATCTGTAATCTTCCCTCTCAAATTATTTGTCTGTTCATTTGTTTTTGAGTATGCAAAAGAGGCTCCTTGCTTTTTTTTTCTTTCTCACCTGCCTTAATCACTGAGGTATCTTGAAGGGTCTTACCCTTACAATATTTTCTTCTTCTTTTCTGGAAGTAGTCATTTTTGGCCTCTGCTTCATCTCACTCACCTAACCTTAATGACAGGTCATTTGCCTCAAACTATGACCTTTAAAAAGCCAAAGTCTCTCACTTCATCCAGGATCACCTCCACAGTCCTTCTAATCCATATCTGGCCACTAGATCCAGATAGCTTCTGAAGAATAAGAGAAGCTATGACTTTGCACAGTATCCCCTCATTTAAATCTAACTCACTTTCATATCAAGGCATCATCTCCCTGATGTCATGGTCTTCTTCGAAAATGAAGGACAAACAACAACAACATAACTATCAATGATCTGATCTATATAGCAATTCTTCTGACATTTTATAGTAAATTTTATAGTCAATCTAAGAATGCCAACTTTAGTGTACAAGATTATGAGTTTCTTATTTCTCAAAACAAATGTTTGCTGTGATTTTAGAACATATTTACAAATGCTGCTTTTCTTTTCTCCCTTTTTTCCTTCATTAAACATAAATCTACTGGAAAGTAAAAAAATAGAAATTTTTATCCTTAGATACTGTCTTACAATGATGCAAGGAAAAGATGTAGAGAATTATGAATGTGGCAGAAACAAAACCTGTCTGCTAAATCTGTTTAAATGGGTGGCTTCCTGCTCTTGAGATGTAAATTGGCTGGAATTGTTTCATTATTTAATGTAAAATGTGTATCCTGATCTCCTCAGTCTTCAACACTACCTAATGCCAGTCCAGTAAGGGGGGGGAAGGGAATTCTCCTTTTGCCCTCTGGAGAAGGGGCAAGACCATAAAATTTAAGTTGGACCTCCCCTCAAGGCCATTTGCCTCTCACTCTCTGTCAGCAAGTCAACTCTGTTCTTTAATCTGTCTCTCTCTTTACCTATTGCTTTCTTTTGTGTTCTAATTTCTTTTAAAAAGTCTCCATTTTCTTTCACACCTGCATTTCCAGTTCTCTCAGTGATTCTTCTCAGGCAGTAATCAATTCAAGAAGCTGTTACATTTTTGGTGACCATGAAGGGATTTCCTGCCTTGACCTGGGAAACTGGATCAAGCTCCATAGGTGAGAAGCACACCCTTTTTTAGATCCAAGATTTCTAGAAAGGTAGGAAAATTACATTGGACCACTCTAGCCCTCCTTCCTATGAATGTATGTACCTTTTTTTCAGCCCTGGGATCGAGAAAGGTTGAGTGAGGAGTCAGCAGAGGTGTGGCATCAGATGTGACCCACAAGGAACTCCCATGTCGTGTTTTGCAGTAGCCCTAATGTGGCCCTTCCCTGTGTTTTTTGTTTAGACTGACCTGTGAAGGTAGTACTGAGGTGACCTCACTGTAAGATTGTAGATTATTAAGGAAGGACGTTTAGTTGTAGGTCAAATTGACCCTTAGCAGAATTAAAACATGTGGAAAATTTGGTACTGAAGATTCCCATGCCCCACCCCCAGTTTATGCTATCTCCTTGGAAAGAATTAGATTTGACAAAAGTTAGCTATTAGCAAAATACCTGAGTTCCTAAATTATCTTTGGATGGTTCTCTCTCTCTCTCTGTCTCTCTCTCTCTCTCATTCTCTCTCATTCTCTGCAGCCCCCACTCTCTGCAGAGGGAGGGCAAACTTAGAAACTCAAACCTATATCCCAGCTGGAATGCATGCTTCACTGCTGGAAGGAAACGATCTCCCCCAAACTTGTTTTAGCCCCATTGTTTAAAATAGGGGACCCCCCATTCCTTCTTCCTGCTTTGGGGAGGAGGAAGGAGGCTGAGGAAATGACACCACATTTTCCTTAGACTACAAGTAGTTATCAATTCCAAGCCCATGCCCTAAAGGCATTATTTCAGTCTCTGGAGGCCATATCCTTGAGAGCTGTGGGGAAGAGTAAGCAGCCAAATTGTCGGGGGTCAGCCCTGACCGCCTGAGTGGATAGGACCTCCCCGAGAGTGAGGTCAGGCCAATCTAAAGAAGACACGGCTCCTTAAGGGGAGCCGTGGCTTCACCTGGTTGGCCTGTGTCGCTTGCTCCAATTGGGTGGTAGGTTCTGCCCTCGGGGCGGATCGGGGTGGCAGCCCAGAACTAACTCCCTATATTAGCCATCACCCTGAGCTATTCGGGGGATCCCTCTGCACCTAATAAAACATATGCCTCCTGAAGAAGTGTCTGCCTGAGTCCCTCATCGCTGATCCCCGGGGGAGGGAAATACCAGGGACGCCTGAAGCAGTGCCCACTGAGGAGCTCACTCGGGAGTCCGGGGAAGAAGACCCCGGACACCAAATTAATTGACAAGTACTATGAACAGTTAGTTAAAGAAGAAAAGAGGAAAAAGAAGGGAAGCCAACTAAAGTAACTTAAGAATGCATTCAACTTTAACTATTGATTGGCTATCACAATCTTAATGTGTGTGTGTGTGTGTGTGTGTGTGTGTGTGTGTGTGTAATTCAGATCTGAAAAAAGTTAGAATTAACCTGAATTAAATGTTATTCCTTTTAGTTTTCATTTTGAGCTTAATAAAAAGTTCTAATTTAAAATTAAGAAATTAATTGGGTTGGAATCTGAGCCTGCCCATACTAGAGAATCATTATTCCATTTGAAAGTGTGTAAATTGCAAGTTGGTGGTGAAATATTCTCAGCTGTGAGCTAAATTTTTGTTAACCTAATATTGATTGACAGCTGTATTCAACTTATGTCAATTGAGACTTTAAGGTTTAGGCATTGTAGAGTTTCTGCCCTCAAGAGGCTTTGAAGAGAAGGAGGGAAGGCCTTTGACAGGAAAAGGCTCCCACCTTTGGTTAAAAAAAGAAGACCTAAATCAGAGTGATTTAGTCACCTTTGAGTTCAAAGTATTTGAAAGTTCTGTAACAAATCTGAGAATTTATATGTGTTCTCAAGAAGAAAAACATAATTGGGATGGATTTTATGTCAAGGAATTTGGGAATATTGAATCATATGTATTTACTGATTTCTTTTGGGAAAAAAAAATACTGTACTAAATTTTGTAATCTAATTTGTTGTGATGTTAACTTGATATTGATAATGCATTATCAACTACTCTCACAAGGTCTTTTTTTGGTAATAGAATAAAGTTTGTAATAATCTTTGTCTCTTATCTCATGTTTTTGGGGGTGGCTAGGTGGCATAGTAAATAGAGCACCTTTCAAATCCAGCCTTAGACACTTAATAATTACCTAGCTGTGTGACCTTGGGCAAGTCACTTAACCCGATTGCCTTGCAAAAGCCAAAAAAACCCAAAAGAACCAAAAAAAATCAAGTTTTTGGAAGGAAATATAGATGCATATGTGTGTGTATGTGACTAAAAGTAAAATCCACTTAACACCTGCTATTTGAAAGTAAGAAGTAAGACTATATATTAACATTGTCTAGCATTTACAGCATTTTGCTCTTGTTCTCAGGGGAATGAAAACTTTAAATAAGAATCTTATGTTCAATGTAAATTAATAATGTATGTTTAATTTTAAAGAAGTCAAGAATGTGGTCCTTTCCCATGGTAACTACAGACAGCTGATGTGGGGTGACAGGGGTGCAGCTCTGACAGACAACTGAGGGCAATTGTGTGGTCCAACTTGTAAGGTAACTTATTGATGAATAAGATGTATTCATCAGTTTTAAATATATATATATATATATATATATATATATATATATATATATTATATATGATATTCTTTTGTAACTTCAAATAAGTTATATTTACAATATTTGGTTATTTCTCATGAACATATAAGCTATTTGAATAGTGCAATGTAAAAGCCAGGAATTAACATTTTATTTCTTTAAAGGGGTGATGAGGGAAATATCACAAATTGTGACCCCTTCTGGGATAAATCTGTGGATTCAATAACACATGTTAGTAATTTAAGGTTACCTAAGATATTCTAATGGTTTCAAAGAATTCTGAAAGTAATAATTTGTATTTTGAAGATGGCTGGTAGTTAAATGTTTATGTATAGAAGTTCTTGGCTATATATGTAAACTGGGACTAAATTTGGTTATTTGCTTTGAGGGAAAAGCACCTATGTAATATGAAGAGGATAAAATAATGATAATTTGAGATTTCTCTGTGGCAATCTCTAGCTAATTTTTATGTGAGAAGTAGGGAGATGATGGGCAACCTCCTAGCCAAAAGGAGATTTTTAGTTATTTTAAACATATTTAATAACTAAATGGCTTCATTGTAAAAAGTTGATTTTATAAAAAATATGTACTAGAGTTATTGTGTTTGTACATATCAAAACCTGTTTGTTGCATTTCATTTACAGCACTGTCCTTAGGTACATGAGCAACAAATGAATTATAATTTTTCCCTGGATCTCTTATACCAAATTACACCCTGGCACACTCTTGGTTCTCCTTAGTATTCAAGTCATCTGAAGCTCTGGGTTATATGTAATTGCTATATTACAATGTATTGATAATTAATCTGTCTGACATCAGGTATGTTAAAATAGAAAGACAATTTTCCAATGAAGCAGTTAGGCCTATGGAGTTTGATGTTAAAATTCTTTAGATGGAGTGAGTGGCCTTTGAAAAAATGACCCTAGCCTCAACTGGGGTAGGATTCTCTTAAAGGAATTCCTCACCTAGAAGACCTGGAGCCTGGCTCATTGAAAAGGATTGTCTATGACTTCTGCCTGTAAAGGACATCTAATTCATAAGGGAACATGTCCTCATTTTCCTTTCTGCTCTGTAATAGCAAATTGCCATGATCATTCCAGGTGCATCATGATTAAGTATGAGAGGGAGCCATTGGAAGTCTGTCTTCTAAAGTTTAAAAAACTGTCAAGTATTTTGTCTTGGCTTTTTGACATAGCATGTGACTTTTTATCAAAAGAAGTTTCCTTTAAGGAAAAGAATATCAATATGGCTGTTTATAACTGCTTTAAAAGACATCCATTCTTCAACTAGAATTTCTGTTCAATCTAAACATCTCTAAAGCAAAATAGAAAATTTTATTGCAAATTACTTTTTAGATATGTGCAGTTTTAAAACGCTTATTCAGTATATTTGTTCATACTATTTTTGAGCTTGTTTACAACTTAGTTTTTTCCCCTAATTATTGGACCTTTGTTAACTAGACTTCTCTGTTATAATATCTTTGGTTTTTGCTTGCTCAATTTTTTTTTATCTTGAGTTTTGTTTCTCTAGCTTTATATCTCCAAGACCAGCTCTACAGGATGCCAGTCAATTTGCCAGTCAATCATTCTCTGGACGCTGATTCAATGAAGTTATAGCAATGAAGAGGTTATCAATGATCCTGGAGAAAAATATTTCAATAAAATTAGATTAGCAAGGAATTAAGGAATGAGTAAGTGATAAGATGAAGTAGCAAGTATAATTATTCTTTCTAGAAGTTTAATAGTGAAGGAAGAAAGGATGATCATTTAACAAGAGTAGTAAGATCAAAGAAGGTTTATTGGAGACAGTAGATCTGAGTATGTTTATAAGCAGAAGGTGAGGAATAAGCAGAGGAAGAAGGGTTGAAGATATAAGAAAAATGTATCAAAATAACTAGTAGGTATTAATATATAATTAATGTGAAACTATAGGATAGAAAATTAATCCTTAAAAACATAATTTTTAAAATGTAGAAATGCTATTATACTAAACAGTAGTTTAGTGAATAATAAAACCAAAATTAAGACAAAATAAAACAGTATATTATGTCCAACATCTTCTTTGGTAAAATAATTTAAGACAATTTATAAAAGGTACATTTTATAAAAAGCACATCCTAAGTGAATGTGCCTACTCAAAATAAAATAAAGCTATTTATGAATATATATATATATATTTCTAAGTACATACTTATTGTCTTTAGATAGCAAAGAACAAATCTGCTCCTCATAATATGTACAAATAGTAAAAGAAAGATCACAAAACAGTAAACTAGATAAGCAAGCTGAATATTTTAAATTTTGTGGATAGAATTTCCTTTAAAATATTTAAAAGTTATTGAACTTTCTCAAACTCTCTCAATGATCCATGTTATGTCTGCATTTTCTTAATCAAAATATATCCTCCTTAGGAAATAGCCACTGCAAACTAAGACTCTAAATTCTAAAAATCTTCATCCAAAAATTATACAAACACATTAAGAAAAGGGATAAATTCAGTTATGAGGCACATACTATCCCCCCCACACTAAAAGTATATCTCTCAATAATTACAATAAAAAAGCAAAAAGTCTTACCTAAATCAGCATTATCAATTGGTGCATGCCAGTGGAATGCTGGGTCTATCAATTCTGTATTGCGTAGTCTTTGGGTTAAACATAGTATATGAGGACTCTTGTGATGCAACATGACATAAACTTTGACTGAAACACAATATTCAAAATTGTCAATTATATTTCTACATAAATGATTTTCCATGCTATATTAGCATTATAAAACTTCCCCCCATAAAACAAAGATGTCAGAATTTTGTTATGGTCTTTACATGCTACTCTAATTCTATAATAATTGTCCTTACGTCTAAAAGAAGAAAAATATTTTTTAACATTGATTTATAAATCTAAAAGGAAATTTAAAGGAGTATAAATGTTTTTATTTTTTCACTAAATTTGTCTTTACCATTCAAAAATATTTTACTTACCTACCATAATTTATCTTCTTAAACTAGAATTCTTTATTGAATTAAAATCATAATATAGATAAACATTTTCGTCTGAACTTTGTTCTTTTTATAATTACTTTTGTAAAGATTGTTTATAAATTGTGGGGATTCCTAAAACTAAAGAGTAAATAAATGGCATAATAAAGACATATGTGTAAATTGAAATTCATATATATGCATATGTGTAGCTTATTTTCTTAAATAAATAAATTTGTGAAGATACCATTTAGTCAAATAGTTATAGCTATGAAGGCACTTTGCTTACTTGATTTTCTTTTTTTTA
This sequence comes from Macrotis lagotis, assembly GCF_037893015.1. Taxonomy (NCBI): domain Eukaryota; kingdom Metazoa; phylum Chordata; class Mammalia; order Peramelemorphia; family Peramelidae; genus Macrotis; species Macrotis lagotis. Next base: position 119,024,885 of record NC_133665.1, read on the forward strand.
ATTGCAATATTTTTTAACTCTATTTTTAAAGATTTAGAGTTTTACAATTTTCCCCTAATCTTACTTCCCTCCCCCCCACCGCCCACAGAAGGCAATTTGACAGTCTTACATTGTTTCCATGGTATATATTAATCCAGATTGAATGTGATGAGAGAGAAATCATATCCTTAAGAAACAAAGTATAAGAAATAGCAAGATCAGACAAGATATCAGTTTTTTTCTGAATTAAAGTTAATAGTCCTTGGTCTTTGTTCAAACTCCATAGTTCTTTCTCTGGATACAGATGGTACTCTCCATTGCAGACAGCCCCAAATTGTCCCTGATTGTTGCACTGATGGAATGAGCAAGTCTATCAAAGTTGATCATCACGCCCATGTTGCTGTTAGGGTATACAGTGTTTTTCTGGTTCTGCTTATCCATCAGTTCATGTAAATCCTTCCAGGCTTCCCTGAATTCCCATCCCTCCTGATTTCTAATAGAACAATAGTGTTCCATGACATGTATATATATATATATATCACAGTTTGCTAAGCCATTCCCCAACTGAAAAACATTTACTTGATTTCCAATTCTTTGCCACCACAAACAGGGCTGCTATGAATATTTTTGTACAACTGATGTTTTTACCCTTTTTCATCATCTCTTCAGGATACAGACCCAGTAGTGCTATTGTTGGATCAAAGGATATGCACATTTTTGTTGCACTTTGGGCATAGTTCCAAATTGCTCTCCAGAAAGGTTGGATGAGTTCACCGCTCCATCAACAATGTAACAGTGTCCCAGATTTCCCATGACTCTTCCAACAATGATCATTACCCTTTCTTGTCACATTGGCCAGTCTGAGAATATGATCTGGTACCTCACAAAAGCTTTACTTTGCATTTCTCTAATAAGTAATGACTTAGAGCAATTTTTCATATGACTATGGATTGCTTTGAACTCATCTGAAAATTGCCTTTGCATATCCTTTCACCATTTGTCAATTGGGAGAATGGCTTTTTTTAAAAAATTTGACTAAGTTCTCTGTATATTTTAGAAATGAGTCCTTTGTCAGAAATATTAGTTTACTACATTTCTTTTGATCTTGGTTACAGTGGATTTATCTGTGCAAAATTTAATTTAAAGTAATCAAAATCATCTAGTTTGTTTTTGGTGATGTTCTCCATCTCTTCTTAGTCATAAACTGCTTCCCTTTCCATAGATCTGACAAGTAAACTAGTCCTTGAGCTTCTAGTTTGCTTATAATATTTTTTTTATGTCTAAATCCTGTATCCATTTAGATTTTATCTTGGTATAGCATGTGAGGTGTTGGTCTAATGTAAGTTTCTTTCATACTAACTTCCAATTGTCCCAGCAGTTTTTATCGAAGAGAGAGTTTTTATTCCAATAGCTGGACTCTTTGGGTTTATCAAACAGCAGATTACTATAATTGTCTCCTGCTATTACACCTAGTCTATTCCACTGGTCCACCACTCTATTTCTTAGCCAACACCAGACAGTTTTGATGACTTCATGCTGTATCTTGCTAGTCATATATAGAAAAATTGATCATTTATGAGGGTTTATTTTATATCCTGCAACTTTGCTAAAATTGCTGTTTCCAGTAGTTTTTTTGGATGATTTCTTGGGATTCTCTAGGTCATCTGCAGAGTGAGAGTTTTGTCTCCTCCTTACTAATTCTAATTCCTTCAATGTCTTTTTCTTTAATGGCTGAAGCTAACATTTATAATACGATATTGAATAGTAATGGTGATGATGGGCATCCTTGTTTCACCCTGATCTTATTGGGAATGCCTATAGCCATTCCCCATTAAATATAATGCTTGTTGATGGTTTCAGATAGATACTGCTTTATCATTCTAGGGAATGGTCCATTTATTCCTACACTCTAGTATTTTTAGTAGGAATATGCTGTATTTTGGTAAAAGCTTTTTCAGCATCTATTGATACAACCATATACTTTCTGATAGATTTACTGTAGTTCATATAATTATACTACCAGTTTTCTTAATATTGAACCAACCCTGCATTCCTGGAATGAATCTTACTTGGTCAAAATGTATTATCGTAGTAATAACTTGTAATCACTTTGCTAAGATTTTTATCTAAGATTTTTGCATCTATATTCATCAGGGAGAAAGGTCTATAATTTTATTTCTGTTTTTAACTCTTCTTTGTTTAGGTATCAGTACCATATTAGTTTCATAGAAAAAGTTAGGCAGAGTTCTGTCTTCACCTATCTTTCCAAAGAGTTTATATAGAATTGGAACCAACTGTTCCTTAAATGTTTGCTAGAATTCACTTGTGAATCCATCTAGCCCTGGAGATTTTTTCTTAGGGAGTTCAATGATGGGTGGTGAATTTCTTTTTCTGATATAAGGTTGTTTAGGCATTTAATCTCCTCTTCATTTAACCTGGGCAACTTATATTTTTGTAAATATTTGTCAATTTCCCTTAGATTGTCAAATTTATTGGAATAGAGCTGGGCAAAATAATTCCAAATTATTACTTTAACTTCCTCCTCATTGGTGATGAGTTCACCTTTTTCATTTATTTAATACTAGCAATTTGTTTTTCTTCTTTCTTGTTTTTAATCAAATTGATCAAAGGTTTATCACTTTTATTGGGTTTTTTCATAAAACCAACTCTTGATTTTATTTATTAGTTCAATATTTTTTCTTCTGATTTTTATTAATTTCTCCATTAATTTTTAAAATTTCTAATTTGGTATTTAATTGGGGGGTTAATTAGTTCTTTCTCTAATTTTTTGGTTGCATATTTAGTTGATTTCCTCTTTCTCTAATTTATTCATGTAAGCATTTGAAGATATAATACATCCCCTGCCAACTACTTTGAGTAAATCTCAATAGGTTTTGGTATATTGTTTCATTATTGTCATTATCTAGGACAAAATAAATAATTCTATAATTTGTTGTTTGATCCACTCATTCTTTAAAATGAGGTTAGTCAGTTTCCAATTAGTTCTGAGTCTATATCTCTCTTGGCCAATATTGAATATGATTTTTATTGCATTATGATCTGAGAAAGATGTATTCACTATTTCTGCCTTTCTACAGTTGATCATTAGGTTTTAATGCCTTAGTACGTGGTCAATTTTTGTATAAGTGCCATTTACTGCAGAGAAAAAGGGATATTCCTTTCTATCCCCATCCAATTTCCTCCATAAGTCTATTATATCTAGTTTTTAACAATCTGTTTACTTCCTTAAACTTCTTTCTTGTTTATTTTATGATTCGATTTATATGAATCTGAGAGTGGGAGGTTGAGGTCTCCCACTAGTAGAATTTTGCTGTCTGTCTTCCTGTAGTTCTTTCAGTTTCTCCTCTAAGAATTTGGATGCTATACCATTGGGTGCATACATATTCAGTATTGCAGCCACTTTATTATCTATGGTACCTTTTAGGAGGATATAGTTTCTTTCTTTATCTCTTTTAATGAAATCTTTTTTTTTTGCAACTGCTTTATCTGAGGTAATGATTGCTACCCCTTTTTTTTCACTTCAGCTGAAGCAAAATATATTTTGCTCCAACCTTTTACCTTTACTCTATATGTATCTCTCTACTTCAAATGAGTTTCTTGTAAGCAGCATATTGCAGGATTCTGGTTTTTAATCCAGTCTGCTATTTGCTTACATTTTAAGGGAGAGTTCATCCCATTCACATTCAAAGTTATAATTACTAACTCTTTATTGCCCTCCATGCTATCTTCCCTCTATTTGTATTTTCCCCTTTGTTCCCTTTATCTGTATTCCCCACTATTTTGTTTCTGAATACCATCCCCTTTGGTTTGTTTGCCCTCCTATATCCACCCCCTCCCTTTCTTTCCCCTTTCCCTTTTTCCCTTTTCCCCTGCCCTTCTGTTAGTTCCCCCTTTTCTCCCTCTTCCTGTCTCCATCCTTCCCGCCCCTTTTCACCTTTTAATACTTTAAAGGAATATTTTTTTAAGTTAACTGAGTATGTGTGTAAGTTAACTTTAAGCCAAGTCTGATGAGAGGAAGATTCAGGTGCTTCTCATCTCCTCTCTTCTTCCCCTCTATTACCACAGGTCTTCTGTACCTCTTAATGTAATGAGGTTTGCCCCATTCAATCCCCTCCCTCCTTCCATCTCCTTCCTGTCCCCTTTTTTAGGGAGGAAATGTTTTTAAATCATTCTGAGTCAGAAAATTATGAGTATCCATCACTTCTAGCTAAGGATATTCTAATAAGAGTTACAATTCTTGAGAGTTATTAGAGTCTTTCTCCCAGGTAGGGTTATAGCCAGTTTCATCTTATTGGAGAGCAGGTTTTTTCTTTACCCCCCCCCATTTTTTATCTTTTTCATGTGTTTCTTGAACCTCCTATTTGATGTCTAAATATTCTATTTAGCTCTGGTCTTTTCATCAGGAATTTTTGGAATTCTTCCATTTTGCTAAATGCCCATTCTTGGCTGCATTCCAAGCAACCTTGCTTTTTGGAACATCTCGTTCCAGGCCCTTCAATCCCTTAATGTTGATGCAGCCAGGTCCTAAATAATCCTTACTGTGGCTCCTTGGTATTTAAATTGTTTCTTTCTGACTGCTTGCAGGATTTTCTTTTATCTGATAGTTCTGGAATTTGGCCACAACATTCCTTGGTGTTTTCATTTTAGGATCTCTTTCTGGAGGGGATCTATCAATAATTATTTTGCCCTCTGGTTCCATGATATCAGGGCAATTTTTCCATCACTAGATCCTATAATATTAAGTCCAGGCTTTTGTTCTCTTCAATGTTTTCAGGAAGACCGATAATTCTCAGGTTGTCCCTCCACGATCTATTCTCGAGATCAGCGGTTTTGCTGATGAGGTATTTTACATTTTCTTCTATTTCTATTTTTTTGACTTTAACAGGCTCTTGCTGTCTCATGAAGTCATTAGTTTACGCAGTCTCCAATTTTTTTTTTAGAGAGGAGTTTTCTTCATTTACCTTTTGCAACTCCTTTTCCAACTGGTCAATTCCATTTTTGAAAGAGCTTTCCATTTGACCAATTGAGGTTTTGAGAGAATTATTTTCTTTTTGCATTTGCCCAATTGAGGATCTGAGAGAATTATTTTCATTTTGTATTTGTCCAATTGTTTTTTCCAGTGATTTGTTGCAAGGTGTTTATCTTCTCTTTGGTTTCTTTCTCCAAATTTTCGAACTGATTTTTAAACTCCTTATTTCTTAAAGGAAGTCTTTCTGTGCTGGAAACCAGATCATATTCTCCTCAGAGGTTCTAGGTCTCTCTGAGTTAGGGTCTTTTTCTTCCAAGAAGTTTTCTATGGATCCACCTTTCCACTGACCTTTCTTCATTTTGATAAGACCTTGAGTTGGGGAGGGGCTGGTTCACAGAGGTTTGGTGTTGGGATCCCTACAGGCTTTACTCATTGAGTGTAATATCTCCAGCCAGTCAGTGGGGGGGTGCTAAAGGATTTGCTCACTGAGTGTAATTTCTCCAACTGGCCAGTAGGGGTGCTGGTTGCTTTATATGGAGTTTCTATGACCTTGATTGAGGCCTTCTCCCTTGGCCTGGAGGGAGTGATTTAAGCTTTTGACTTCAATACTTTTGTCTTCAATCAATGGTGGGACTATACCCTGGGGTGAGGTCGTCACTCTCCCTATAGTCAGATGAAGTGTTTCTTCTGCTCACACACCTGAGCCTGAGTCAGAAGGTATGTAATTCTTCTGGGAAGAGGCTTCAGATGAAATAGAGGCATGCTGGACTAGAGGAGCCCAGGGATGATGTCCAAAGCTCTCCTGCATTAGAACTCTCCCCACCCAGCCCTGCTAGCAAGTTGCCGAGGGTCAGTGCCAACACCAATCTCTGCTCCCTAGTTGACCCGTGCCCCCACAGTCAACCAGGCTCTAGCCCCAGCACTGATCAAACAGGTCCAGTTCTTGGTCCCTCAGGCTCCCGGGCTCTTACCCTGCTGCTAATCAGGCTGATCCATGGCTTATCGGCCCTCTGCACCAGGACTCACGATTGTGAAAGAAAAACCCTGAGGTAGATGTTGTTTCTCCTGGCTTTCTGGCGTTTGTTGATCGGATTTCTGTTAAGAAGTTTGCTTCATATCATAGATGGGGAAAGATCAGGAGATTTTAGAACTGTGCCTGTCTTATCTCTGCCATCTTGGCCATTAATCACTTACTTGATTTTCAGAAAGATTCCTTTTAATTCACATTAATAGAATCTTCATGTAATGCAGAGAATTGTGAATGTAGCAGAAACATAATCTGTTAAATCAGTGGAGGTTCCTGCTCTTGAGATTCTGCCTCCCTTGGACATTATTGATTGTATCTTGTCTCTTATTTTCCCTTCACTTAACTTTGGCGTGGACACTGGCTGTCAGGAAATGACATGCTGAAGAGGACTGCCATTGGAAGTTACCTGGTCCAAGGTGTAAAACCATTCCCCAAGTATCACCCTCTGTCCAGCCTACAATGGAGGGGTAGTTAACAGGTGCTTCAAACTCTCTTGCCTCTGGTCCAGAAGGATGGGACTTTCTCTGGCTCTTCCTCAATCCATGTGGATCTCCATGGTCCTCCCCATGTGGCCTGATTAACCCAAGCCTGTGTTCTCATTCTCTCTCTCATTCTCTGTCTCTCTCTCTCTTTCTCTCTCTCTCTCTCTCTCTCTCTCTCTCTCCTCTTTATAAATTAACTTTCCTATTACTTTCTTTGTGTCAAAAGTTATTTAATAAATCTCTATTTTCTTTTACATCAGCATCCCTGGGTCAAAGTGCAATTCTTCACAGCAGATAGTCAAACAATTGGCAACACGTGAGTTGAAGAGAATTTAGATATCATCTTGTCATTTTAAGTATCATAGCTGATTTTCCTATTCTCAGCAGCACAGGATCATAGATTGAGGGCTAGATGGGGCCTTAGAGGTAATATCATCCTATAGGTCAACATTTTCATTTAACAGATGGAGAAACCAAGGTTCAGAGAAGATAATGAACTTGCCTAAGATTAAATAGGTAAAGATATCCCAAAACAGAAGAGCTTTATCCTCCTCCCTTCATGTTCAATTGTAAAAATGAAGAATGGTAAATCTTTTTTGTCTAATATTCTCATTTTTCAGATGGGAAAAGTGATATTCAAAGAATTTAAATGGTTTATCTAAAGTCATATAAAAGGGTAATAAGTAGTTGATATATTTTATATGGACACAATATTTTTATTCTACCTTCCCTCCTTATAATATGCATTCCTTGAGGTAAAGATCAAGGTTTTTTTTTTTATCTTTTTTCATATCCCCAGTACTTAGTTGTTAACTGATTCCTTTAACTTCTACTTTCTAGATCATTCCTCTTTCCCTCATACCAAACTGGTTCCTCAGAAAGTTTCAGGTCTTCTACTTTCCTCTACAGAACTTATATCAATAGCTTTTAAGCATTTTCACAATTATTTTTTACCATTTAATCCAAAGAGTCAAGAAACATTTTTATTGGTTCTTGTCCTTCATTATTGATGTATACCAAAATGACATCACTATGTCTGAGACAAATTACAGTGTGTCCAATTGTGGCTGATCAGACCAATACAAGCTCAGAATAATCTACCACAGGTTAGGCACAAATTACCCATATGAACAGCTGTGGTGGGTACTCTAAATTTATATATGTCACATTTCCTTTAGGCTGCTTCAATTATGCCTTGCTCACAGAGCACAGCACCCTCACTGATGGGGGTACACCATGCTGGGTAGTCCTGTGCTAGGGTCTCCTACGCTGTACAATCAATTCTAATGTTCTTAAGAGAGACCTTCAGGGTGACCCATTATCGCTTCTTTGACCCCTTTGTGAGTTCTCCATAAAATAGTCATTTTGGCAAGCATATGTTTGGCATCTTAACAATATGTCCAATCCATTGTAGTTTCTCTCTCTACAGTAATGTTGAAATGCTAGGTAGTTTAGCTCAAGAAAAGCCCTCAGAGTCTGGTATCTTCTATCAGCTGATCTTCAGAATCTTCCTAAGACAATTCAAATGGAAATGATTCAGTTTCCTAACATGGTGCTCCTAGACTATCCAGATTTCACACAAGTAAAGCAATGAGGTCAGCAAAGTGGCTCTGTAGACCTTCACTTTGGTAGATAGTCTAATATCTCTTTTCTCCCATACTTTCTTTCAGAGCTTCTCAAATACTGAGCTGGCTCTGGCAACATATGCCTCCCTGGAAAGGATACTGTCAAGATAAGTGAAATGGTCCACAGTATTCAAAACATCTTCATTTGCTGTAATCAATGATTCCACATATGAATTGTGTGTTGCTTGGTGATGGAGCACCTGTGTTTTCTTGATGGTGTTAGACCAAAATGAGCACAAGCAGCAGAGAATCAATCCATACTTTATTGCATCTCAGCTTCAGAGGCTGCATTGAGTGCACAGTCATCAGCAAACAGAAAATCATGCACCAACATTCCCTCCACTTTGGACTTGGCTTGAAGAGTTTGCCATCAGTGTGGTAGCTGACCTTGAGGCCATGTTCCTCCTCAGCAAAGGTGTATAAAACAAACATCATGCTAAAATGCATGGGAGGAAGGATATAGCCTTGTTTCACTCCATCGGTGACTGGGAAATCTCAAGAACATCATCCACTATCCAGAAAATTTTGTCGTAATTTCTCATAAGCCTTCATGACTGATGGTATCGAAGGCCTTGGTCAAATCTACAAATGTTGTATACAGACCTCTGTTCTGCTCCTGACATTTTTCCTGGAGTTGTAGGGCAACAAAAACCATATACCTCTACCCTTTCTGAAGCCACATTGGCTCTCAGGGAAGTGATCATCTTCCAGGTGAAAGATCAGCCTATTTAGGACTCTGGCAAAAATCTTACAGCAATGATTAAGAGAGAAAAACCCCTTCGATTGCCACAGCACAATCTATTCCCTTTACCTTTATAGAGATAGATGATGGGAGGCATCCTTGAATTCTTGGGGGATAACCTCTTCATGCCATATGACCTGGAAAAATTTAGTTAGTTTTTTTGGATAATGGATCACCACTTTGCAGATCTATCTCAGCTGGAATAGAATGAATGCCAGGTACTTAGCCCCTTTAAAGAAGCCTAATGACATTCAAAATCTCTTCATTGGAACTTCAGTTAGGACAGATTGACTTCAACTTGAGGTAAATGATCAATGGCTTCAGCATTGTTTGATGATGATCTGTTGAGAACACTATGGAAGTGTTCAGCCCATCTCTCTAGAATCATGTCTCTGTCATTGATAAATGTGACTCCATCAGCACTGAGTAGCTGAGATGCACCATATGTCTTTGGCCCATAAACAGCCTTCAGGGCATCATAAAAGCACTTTGGGTTATTTCTCTCTCTCTGCATAAAACTGAATTTCATTTGTCTCTTACAGGGCCAAGAGTCCTGTGTCTCTTTAAGCTTTGCTTGTATTTTAATTTTGATGGAATTAAATGCTGCCTTCTTAGAAACAGATGAACTATCCTGATGGCAAACCTTAGGGAGTTGTTTTTTTCATTTAGCAGTTTCTGTATTCCCCCATCATTTTCATCAAACCAATCTTAATGTTTGTGAGTGTTCTGACCCAAATGAACAAATGTAGTGCTGTACACCAAATCTCTGAAAGTTGCCTACTCTTTTTCTGTTCCACTGTGGACAACTGTGTATTGGCTCAGTTTTTCCTCCAAGTTAGCAACAAACTGTTCCTACTCAGAGAGACACTCTAAACTCTTGACATTAATTCTTCTAGTATTCATTTTGCCTTGGGGTTACCACTTTGGTTGAATGTGAATAATTATCTTAGAAAGGATGAGTCTATGATCAGTCCAGCACTCTATACTACACATAGCATCTCACATCCTGTCTGCCTCTTCTCCTTATGATCACATAGTCCTATAGATGCCAATGTTTGCTATGAGGTTGTTGAAAGCTGTGATACCTCATCCAGGCTCTGCAAGATCTCTGAGGTTAGCTCCAGGTTAGAAATTTGGCACTTTTGTTAGTAACATTACCTGACCCTATCCTTGTAATTGGTATCTCATGTATCAATAACCAATTGTGGGGCCAGTGTGAGAAGAAATTACTGACTTATCTGCCCCAGTATCTATCAATCCTTGAAACTTTTGTCCAGTAATAGTCGGGGCCCAAAATATCTGATTTCCTGAGCTGCCAAATCCTTGGCTTCCTCTCACCTTTGATACACATTTTTCCTGTTTTTGATATGGTAGGTGAAGCAATTGTGGCATTTGAGTGCCCTTGAGTATAAGGAAATTTTTGATCTCAGGTATGACATAAGCCATAATCTATATTTTTCCAGGAACCACCATGAGGCCTTGCATAGAAAGGCTACTGCATCCCATAACCAATCCAACACATTTATCAGGCAGGGGGCCCACATACCCCTGTGGGAACAGTATATATACCCATGCTTGCCAATAAAGTCATGTAACATGCAGAAGCAGGTCAAAGCCTGCACTGCCAGGGGATGCATGCCATAAATCTAAAACTGTTAATTCAGTGGATGAAGAATGTATTCTTGTGGAACTGTTTGAGGTGGTGTGAAATTCAATGTTGTGCCCCTATTTGTCAGAGATGGGGCTAGCCCCTCTCGAGTTTCCCAAAATAGGATTGCCATCCTTATCTAAAACAGAGCTGCACTTGGAAGTCCAGCACTTTCCTTTTTTACAGCATGGACATACATTCAAGGGACCCTTACCATGCGAGCTGGTTTCCTCGAGGTGTCCTGTCAGTCTCCTATTCTGCAATCCCTTTGAAAATGCCCTTTTTTCTATACCTAAAACATTTTGTCCTTGCAACTTCCCGATATCTCTGCTCCCAAGAGCTACAGCCATAACATGGGGCATTAAAGGCGGCTGTTCCCACATTTGACACCATGTCACAGTCATGTTTCTTCTCCCTCCTGCCAATGGCTGCTTACAATCATCATTAAAATTTTCTAATCCTTATTTCTGTAATATAATATTGCATGCTTCATAATCCCCCACGCTTCTCTGAATAGCCAGGCTTTAAATTGAGGGAAATTTTCATTCAGACCTTGAATGATCTTAGTAAAATAAGTACCCCCATCTTGTTTACCAGGAAGCTTCACCCAAGCTGCTTTAACTGCAATCATGACCTGTTCATAGGCTTGTAAATCATATCTCAACTAAGGAGCTAGCTAAGAATAAAGTCCTGTTCCTGTAAGCATCCCAAAAGACATTCTGACATTAGTTTGTTCATTTCTTTTGGCTTGTTCATGACAAAGTTCAAAGAACTCAGTTTTCCATAACAAGAAGTCAGTTTTTGTGACTGAAAACCAATCTTGTGGACAGAATACTAACTGAGCAGTGGTTTCTGCTAAAGCCAAGAAATACAGGCCAGTGAGTCCATAATTAGAAACTTCAGCCTTTAATTCTTTTAGGACTTTAAAATCTAAGGCTATATGTTCTCTAAACACTTCTTCTGGATTGCGGGGATCAGGGTTTTTCTAAAACTGGGAGCACTCAGGATATCTTGCATGTCCCATGGTATTTCCTCCCCTCTATTCCTTGCTTCCTTTTCTGTTTTCTGTATTATACTAAGTTCTTCTGAGGAAGCTTTTGGCAAGTTGTACCATCTGGAATGTGATCCTGTTTAAAGCAGGTCCTGAGCTCTGTTTCTTCCAAAGAAGCTGAAGGTTCTACTTCCAGGACTTCTGCACTAAATAATTCACACACCAATTCCTCCTTATCTGGGAATCTGGCCTTGTACCCATGTCCTCTTTCAAAATTTTAGAAGCAAGTGGCACTTATCACAGTGGGGGTGGGTGTAAGGCAAAATTTTAACACATTACATATGGAGAATGGGGTAACCGGGAAAGCTACAGTTCCTTCTTCTCTGAATCACTCACTCATTTATCTCCCCACTGTTTCCCATTTTTCTAAGTCTAATGTTCCTTTTTCTAGAAACCATAAGCAACATTTTTCTACACATTCAATAAATTCCTCTAATTGTTGGTTGGTAATTAACAAACCCCTTTAACGAACTAATTTCTTTAATATCTATAGTCCCATTTTTCTCTCTATAGAATCCCCAAGTAAGCCTCATGAATTAAAAATGAAAGTAAAGAAGAAACTTCTAAAAAGCACAGTTAAAGTTTAATTAGTATGAAGACTTTCCACTGTGTTTTTCACCCCTACCTTGTTACTTTTGTTTCCCTGGAGCTCCTTCCTAGGGGCCAACACCATGTCCTTCGTTTCAGGAGAGTTCCCATAGCAGGTCCTCATCAGCTCCCTGTTCAGGTGCCACTTAATGCCAATATCCCTGGGCATGTGTTTGCAGTGACATGAGAAATAACTGGGCCAGTCAGAGAGTCATGGATGACTGCATTTATTGATCAGGGGTCCAGGATATTTATACTATAACTACAGCAGTAAACAAGTCTCTACTCCACTTGATTCATACAATACTTATTATTCTTCTCAATAGACCATGTTATTCCAGAATGTCAAAGTACAAGGGTCACATGATTGATCTAGTTGTTAATCAGAGTTATGTGGCTAGCCCATACCTGTGTAGGACATGGTCCTGGATCACAGGCAGTCATGCAGAGCCTCAGGCTACATCACTAATAAAACTTGGAGCTGACCTCAGAGATCCTTGGAGAACCTGGATCAGGTATCACAGCTTTCCACAGAGGGTGCATCTAGGAAGTTTTATTGCATTTATGTAAATGGAAAACAGACAATGTTTGTGACGAGAAGGTCATGAGATGCACAAGTCTTCAGTAGAAGGTGACCAATGCTGCTGCTATTTTCAACTCCATCCTTCCTAAGAATTTCCTGCCATATCTGGTAGTCTAAGCCTACTCTAGCATTAAAGTTACCCAGAATTATAAGCTTATCCTCTTTTGGTACATTGCTAATAAGGGTCTCTAGGTCTTCATAAAATTTTTCTTTGACTTCATCAGGGTTTGTCATGATGGAGCATAGGCAATGATGTTGTTTTCCCAGAAGTAACAATCTTAATGTCAGGAGCCTGCCTTTCACTCCTTTTGGTAGGCATTCAAGAATGTTGGATAGATTCTGATTGTAAAACCTACCCCCAACTTCACTGCATTTCCCTTCCCTGTGACCATTTCAGGAAAAAAAATGCTCATCCAGCTCTGACTTGAGTATGCTGGTCTCCATTTGCCAGTTTTATTTCACTCAGAAGTTGCTATTTGGACATACCTGCTGAATTCTCTTGCAACAAGAGCTGTTCATCTTTCAGGTCTATTGGATTTTGTGGTGCTTATAAGAGCACACACATTCCATGCACTGATGGTGAATAAAATCTTCTTTGAAGAAGTTTCTGTTGTTTGGTTTTGTTTTGCTTTGTCTCAAACACATTATGGGATCCCTGCCTGCTGTGGTAATCAGGTCAGGGTTGGATAAGCAGACAATTTTTAGGGCACCTTTTCTAATCCCTTCTTCACTGTAGGAGGTGAGCAGTGTAATTCTTAAAAGAGCTGCTCAGTCACCCAGAGAGCCACCAAATCTCACTGCTATTTTCACAATGGGGGAAACAACTCTATGGCCTGGGCCTCCCATGTGCAGGGTTATGACTACAGCTCCAAGTGTATCCATATCTGCTGCTTCATCACTTGCCTATTGCTACAGAAATGATAAAGTATGGGTGATTTTTTTTGATGTGTGTACAAATTAGAATTAAGTGAGGTAGAGTTGCACAAAATCTTCCATCTCACTCTTTCGTTCATCATCATGAACCAGTGTGGCAAAACAGAGTCAAGACAATTGGTGATGGCTCTAGATGCAGCAGATGACATTGGCATCTTTGATGTATAACCAAGCTCTCTAAGCACTCCATAGCATCTGCTTCAGTTGCCTTCATAGTCACTGGAACAAAGTGTTCTCATCTACTCATTCCATCAGTGGAAGACTTCACATACAATTCACCGATGAGTTTGAGACTCCCTCAGTCCCTCAACCTGGTTTAGCCAAAATAGTTTACTGGGGTGTGGCCACTACAACTTCTTGGAGCCACAGGTGAGAGGTGGCTCAGGTGGACATCAAAGGTAGAAAGCAGCCCCAAAAAGGGCCTGAAAGTCCTCACACCAGAAATACTAGTCTTTCTTGAACACACCATACACTCCAAGGAAGATTTTAGAAACAGCATATCAAGCCTTTGTTCTAACTGCTGATTTCATGTGCAAGAAATACCTCTTAATATTAAAAATCACAACCATTCCCTTAAGTCTCCAAAAAAAGAAGTCATTATAAGCTGTCAGCAGTTTTTCATCTAGATGCTTATTATTCGGTGAAGTGGCTTTACATGCATACACAAAACCAAATACAACTCAACAGAAGAGATATAGAGATATCATAGATGCCTATTACTATGAACCTCTGGACAAAATAGTAAAGTGTAAAGACCAGACAACTAGAGTAACAAGATGGGTCAAAAAAAAAAAAACCCCAACATATAGGGCTGAAGTCTAAAATTACCTCTCCCCAACAAACCTGTATAATGTATGCTTCTACTTATAACATATCTTGTGTTCTAAATTTAGTAAAAGAAAGTAATTCACATGTAAATGAATATCTTGTGCATGCACACATATGCTTTGCTAGAGTTTAAGACAAAGTTTCAAAAGGAACTATATAAATAAAGAGACTCCATACAATGTGACTTGTGGCACATCATAAAGCCCTCTTAAGTTTTATTTTTATAGTCTATAAAAATAAGGAGGTTGGACTAGTTAACCTCTAACCTTCAGAGCAGCACAAAGAGAGAATGGACTTTTGATTCCATTTAGTCCAAACCATTCATCTAGAACCACACTCTACAAAATACTAACAAGTGGGCAATGATGTTTTGCTTAAAAACCTCAAGAAATGGGGTGGCTAGGTTGCAGAGTGGATAGAGCACCAGGCCCTGGAGTCAGGAGTACCTGAGTTCAAATCCGACTTCAGTCACTTAATAATTAGCTAACTGTGTGGCCTTGGGTAAGCCACTTAACTCCATTTGCCTTGCAAAAAAAAAAAAAACATCCTAAAAAAAGCCTCAAGAAAAGAGAAGCCTGATTCTTCCTATTGTCTGTCCACTATGGGGCAATACTAGTTATTAAAAAGTTTTGTGGCTTTTTTTAATATTGAAGCCAGTTCCATGACTAAAACTTCCACCTATTGCTCTTAGCTCAGTCCTCTAAGATAAAGTTTAATCTTTCCTCAAAATCACTATCGATTGTTCAGTGGGTTTCAGTCATGTTCAAGTGTTCATTTATGGGTTTTTTTAGGTTTTTTTGGAAAAGAGACTGGAGTGATCTGCCCTTTTCTTCTCCAGATCATTTTATAGATGAGAAACTGAGGCAGCAGGATCAAGTGACTTGTACAGGATCCCAGAACTATTGAATTCCTGAGCTCAAATTTTAACTCAGCCCACAGACAGAAGGGAGTTCAGGGATGATTGCAGAGGTCTTTGTTTTATCCCTGAGGCAAGACAGCTACTTTGCTCATACCAAGATCAGGTTGAAATCTGGGGGGCCAGACTAGGAAAAGGAACAGAAGCACAACAGAGCTTACTGTCGCAATGGAGGAGAGACTCTCCTCATGGTTCCAGGGCAGAAAGGAATGCTTATGGTCATCCACAAATCAGAGCACAGGCCAGGAAAGCAGTCATAGCCTCTCATAAGATCTTGAAAGAATTGAGAACTTGTCGATCTCTGGGAAGGTATCATTGAAAACAACTGCAAAAACCTTCAAAAACTTGAGGCAATGTGTCCCCCACCCTGTCAAACAACTGAAGAAAAAAAATCTGAACACAGAAATTCAGAACAAGATAACAAAGTCAAAGCTTCTGTATCCAAAGACTCCAAGAATATGAATTAGTTTCAGAAAATGGAAGAGCTCAAAAACTTGATTTTGAAAATCAAGTAAAGGAGGCAGAAGGACAAATTGGGAAGAGAAATTAGAGCAATGGGGGAAAATCATGTAAACTGAGTCAGTAGCTTGATGAAGGAGATACAAAAAAAATGCTGAAGAGAATAACATATTAAAAACCAGTTTGGGTCAAATAGAAAATGTAGTCCAAAAGGCCAATGAGGAGGAAGCTGCCTTAAAAAGCAGAACTGGTCAAATTGAAAAGGAGATACAAAAGCTCTCTGAAGAAAATAATTCCTTAAAATGTAGTATGGAGCTAAGGGAAGCTGATATTTTTGTGAGAAATCAAGAAACAATAAAACAAAACCAAAAGAATAGAAAATATGAAATATTTCACTGGAAAAACAAACTGACCTGGAAAACAGATCCAATAACTGAAAAAATTATTGGACTACCTGAAAGCCATGACCAAAAGAAAGGGCCTAGATGTCATTTTTTCAAAAAATTATCCAAGAAAATTGCCTTAATATCCTAGAAGAAGATGGTAAAATAGAAATTGAAAGGATCTATCCATCACCTCCTGAAAGGGATTACAAAATGAAAACTGCTTGGAAAATTTTAGCCAAATTTCAGAAAGTTGAAGTCAAGGAGAAAATATTATAAGTAGCCAGAAAGGAAGAATTCAACTACCATGGTGCTACAGTCAAGATAACACAAGATTTAATAGTTTCTACTTTGAGGGATTGTAGGACTGAGAATAATGATATTCTAGAAGACAAAAGAGCTTGGATTACAACTGAGAATCAACTACCCAGCAAAACTGAACCTACTTTTTGGAAAAGATGGACACATTCAATGAAATAGAGGACTTCCAAACTTTCCTGCTGAAATAACCAAAGCTGAATAGAAAATATGATCTTCAAATACAAGACTCAAGTAAAGTATAAAAAAGGATAAACAGGAAAGGCAAATCATACAGGACTAAATGATGTTGAACTGCTTATATTTCTACATGAGAATATGACACTGATAACTCATGAACTTTTTCATTTATTGGGGCAGTTCAAAGGAACATATTTAGACAAAAGCACAGATAGTAGTTGAATTTGAAGGAATAATATATTAAAAAGATGGAATTAATGGAGCAGACAGGAAGGTACTGGGATAAAGGCAAAGGCGAGGTAGAAAGGGTTATTTCCCATAAAAGAAGCAAGAAAAAGCTTTTACAATGGAGTAGAAGTGGGGGGAAGGTGGGGAGTAAGGAAGCCTTAATTGCATCAAAATCGGCTTTGAGAGGGAATAACACACACACACACACACACACAGAGACACACAAGCTCAATTTGAGTATAGAAAACTATCTTACCCTAGAGAAAAAAAGAAGAAAGGAATGACAGAAAGGGAAGGGTGAGAAAGAGGTGGTATGGAAGAGAGGGAAAGATCATGGCAGGGGGTAGTTAGATACAATATACTTTTGAGGGGACAGGATGAAAGGAGAGAGAGAGAGAGAGAGAGAGAGAGAGAGAGAGAGAGAGAGAGCAGAATGGGGATGGGGGGAATAGTCTGGAGCTAGCAATAGCAGCTGTGGAAATAAAATACTGAAAACAAGTTTCTCTGATAAAGACCTCATTTCTCAAACACAGAAAACTGAGACAAATTTATAAAAAATATGAGGTATTCCAATTAATAAATGATCAAGAGATATGAACATTTGTCATATGAGGTTATCAATGCAATCTATTTAATTTTTTTTTAATGTCCTACACCTCACAATTGATAGGAGAAATTCAGGTTGAAACAATTTTGAGGTATTATTACTCTTATACTTATTAGACTGGCTATTAGGACCTAAAGAGAAAATGACAAATGTTGAAGGGAATGTAGGAAAATTCAGACATTGATATACTGCTAGAGGAGTTGTGAAATGATTCAACAATTCTGTAGAGCAATATGTAACTATATCCAAAGGGCTATAAAACCATAGCCATATGAAACCTTTGGCCACTGGTGCTTCTATAAAGTCTATATTCCAGAAAAGATGAAACACAGGAAGAAAAGAATCTATATGTATACAGGAACATTTATAGCAACTCTTTTCTAGTGGCAGGAAGCTGGAGATTGAGGAGATGTCCATCTTTGGGGAATGACTGAATAATTGTGGTATGTGATTGAAATGAAATGAGGTTCTGTTATGGGAAATGATGAAGAGGATACTCTCAGTAAAAAGCTTACATGAAATGATGCAATGGGAAACGTACAAAGTACATTTATATACAAAATAACAGCAATATTTGCAAGATGATCAGCTATGAATGACATGTCTTTTTTCAGCAATGCTGTGACCCAAGAGAACGATGACAGACTTTTAATAAAGAATACTATCTATCCCCACAATAGAACAAAGCATGCTTTTCTACTTTCACTTTATTTTTCTTGAAGTGTTTTTCATTTTTTGTAGGGGGTAGGGGGTTATATTTACCTTTGCAATATGATTATTGTAGTAATGTTTTTCATGCCTACACATTTTTATTATTATTATTTTTGCTTTTTTATAAGGCAATGGGGTTAAGTGACTTGCCCAAGGTCACACAACTACTAAGTATCACGTCTCTAAGACCAAATCTGAACCCAGATCTTCCTGGCACCAGGGAAGTACTCTATTCACTATACTACCTAATGGCCTCCATGACTACACATTTTTAACACACACCAAGTAATTTGCTTTCTTAATGAGGGAGAAGGAGATGGGGAAAAGGGAGAGAATTTAGAACTCAAGGTTATGGAAGTAAATCTTGAAATTTGTTTTTGCATATAGCTAGGGAAAAAATTTTTTTAAAGTTCACAAGTTATTATATATAGTTCATAGGTTAAGTCCTTCAGAGAAGCAGCAAGACATTGAGTTTCTGTAGTAGTAGCGGAGCTAAGTAAAGCAGAAACAGCCACCAGCTGGGCTGGTGAGAACATCAAGGACAGTGAAAAGGGAGAATGTAAGAGCTTATTTGGGGGTTCATGTTCTAGAACAGGCTGTCTTCACAGGAAATCAAGCAACTGGGGATAACTAGTAGAGAAGAACAAACAAAGGGGGACGTGGGGGGGATCACACTCCCACCCCCCCACTCCCCCCACCAGCAGGCTACACTCAAAAGGATGATAAGAAGCTCAGGTGAGGAATGAGCTGAACTTTTTAAGGAGGTCAGAGGAAGCTTTAGTTGGGGCCCAACAGTAGAGATATGGCAAATGAGGGGTATGCAGATAAGGGGCATCAAACCAGAGGCTTGAACCTTTCAGGCTCAGGCAAGAATCCATTGTTTTGTTGATAAAGGTCTTTGTGTCTGGGGCAGGGAGAGTCCTTAGGGAGGGGCAAGGTACTTTCCTAAAAGTTCATTGACCTTGGCGGTGTGTAGCTTGGACAATGGGATAGGAAGGGGGGGGGGATACATAGAAGAGAGGGTTCAGATGAATAACTATAAAATAGTTCCCTGTCCAATTATTTCCCCTACTTCAATAAAATAAATTATTTAAGATATCAAAAAAATAATGTTCTAAGAGTCTGGGCTAGAGTTGTACCAATTTCACAAAAGTTGCATATGCAACCAGAAAAATAAACATTAAGATGATTAAATTTCTAGAGAAATACTGTCTCCAAGGAGTGTTGGGTGAGCCCCATAATAGAAAATCACAAATTAATAGCATCTATAATTTAATTTGATTTGTTAAAAATTTCCCAATAACATTTTAACTTGCATCCAGTTGTGGAAGTTTTGCTACCCATGATTTTGACACCTTGATACAGACCTATTCTGCAATATACTTGTTACTTATTTTCACATAACTTAAGTCTTCTCTGTGCAAAATTTAATAGAGAGTAAAGAGCAAAGTACAGTATTTAACAATGTTCCCATTTTATAACTAAATACAATGTGTTATTTGATGTTCACCAAGAATAGCTGCAAGATTAACAGACTAATATTTGCATTCAGTAATACACAAATTATAAAGTTAGAAGCAAAATATATTAAATTGTTTTTAGTATGCAAATGAATACAGAATGGACTATTATAAATGCTTTCTTTAGCTCATCTGCATAATGTGAAGTTCTGAGCAATGGGAATCTTCATCTTGGAAAACTCACAAGTTGGAATGAAAGATCATGAATCAGGAAAAAAGTGATTCCACTACTGGAGTACTGATATGAGGCTTAATGTGGGAAAGAATCAAAGTGTTTTGCTTCCACAAGGATGAAAGAAGATCTAAGAATGAGAGGATACTGACAGAATCTCATAGATGTCTGTGAAGATAATACTTTACAGGGGCAGCTAGGTGGTGCAGTGGATAGAGCACTGGCCTTGGAGTTAGAAGTACCTGAGTCAAATGCGGCCTCAGACACTTAATAATTACCTAGCTGTGTGGCCTTGGGCAAGGCACTTAAGCCCATTTAAAGAAATAACTTTTGCAACTAGTCAGAGGTTGACTGAGGGTCTGTGTTCTTCTCCTCTGTGCCTGCTCAAGGAGGTTACTGTTCACTCCCCTGAGCCCATTAGTATAATGAGCAGGGTGGGGAAAATGTATGGGGTGAATATACCAATTAGTTTGTGACCCTGGCCGATGGGCACTCATTTGGGATACAATAATAGAAATGTTTTTGATAATTCTCCTGGAAAAATGCAAGAAAATAGAGCTCGAAAATTGCTTGACTTCAAGCATATTTCTTGGCATTCTCTGTGGAGAAATATCTCGGGGATTTCTGGGAGTTAAATGTCTGGGGGTAAAACCCAAGGTATGGAACAATCCCTTAAGATGGTGAGGAGGTGGCTGAACTACATTAAAAGAACCTGGCTTATAAGTCCTTGTACCAGGCTAGGACCCAAATGAAAGACCAGAGTTTTGGAGGACTAGGGTACCTGAAATGGGGTGGGAAAGTCAGGGTTCCCCTTCAGGAATCTCCGCAAAACTCAAAGTTCACCATGGGGAGAATCGCTGGTAGACCTGGGAGGCCAGGCAGCCTTGTGACCAGAAGTCATAAGAAAAGAAGTCAATTGGATCCTGTTATGGTGTGCATGAGTGCCTGAGATCCTGAAGGTATGTTTGAATTGTATGCTCTGTCTTGTTTGTCACTGTGTTCTAAATTGTTTGGATTAGTCCTAGCCTTGGGGTTTTTCTGGGCATGGGGACTTGGCTTAAGTTTTAAACTGGGAGTGGGGGGAGTTCACAAGAGATGAGTGGAGTAGTTTTGGGAGGTGGGGGGGGTATGTTCTGCAACATCCACAGCCTCCCTAGTGGAGCTCAGCCCCTCCTTCCATGAGCCAGTGGTAGCAGCCCTAGTAGCCCTGGTGTATGGAGTTGGAGATGGGAGGTGGGGCAGAACTTTTTTTTTAGATTTTTCAAGGCAATGGGGTTAAGTGTCTTGCCCAAGGCCACACAGCTAGGCAGTTATTAAGTGTCTGAGACCAGATTGGAACCTAGGTACTCCTGACTCCAAGGCTGGTGCTCTATTCACTGCACCACCTAGCCGCCCCGGGGCATAACTTTTAAAGACCAAAAGTTGTAGTGGAGAGAGATGAGAAGAAAACAAATTTTAAAGGAGATAATTAAGACTGAGAAGTTATAGGAGGGAAGAGTTCTTATTCTCATGGCTATCTGGGGAATGACCCATGCCTTCTCCCTGGGTTGGGGGAGAGGGAGGGAGACTGTGCAAATGGTGGCTTCATTCCATCCCCCCAAAATCATTAAGACTTGAATTCTAAACTGAGTTCAGCTGAGGAGTGCCCCATCCATGGGAGGGGATGGGGAGGAGACTTCAAGGGCTGGGGGCTAGGGGAGAGATACACTGACAGATAGACAGAGACAGGACCAGTTCATCTCCACCATCTCATGCCTATGTGTACAAGTTGTTCAGTCAGGGGATCTGCCCCTTTTGATATCTGTAACTTGATTCTGTACGTGTGTTGCCCCTACTTATGTACCAACGAAGGGATGAAGGTTTTGATGGAAAGGAGGAGGAATGGGGTGAAGATATACTCCATTAAGAGAAAAGGAGGGGGCAGGTAGGTGGCTGAGCACTGAACCTGGAGACAGGAGGATTTGAGTTCAAATACGATCTAGACACATAATGATTACTTAGCTGTGTGACCTTGGGCAAGTCACTTAACCCCACTGCCTTACAAAAACAAAAACAGGAAGGAAGAGTTAGACAAAAGGAAAGAGGATTAAAGAAATAATTTTGCAACTAATCAGGGGTTGACCAAGGGTCTGTGTTGCTCTCCTTTGTGCCTGCTGAAGAAGGTTACTATTCACTCCCCTGTGCTCATTAGTATAATGAGCAGGGCAGGGAAATATATGGGGGTGAATATATCAATTAAATTGTGACCCTGGCCAATGATTGGCATAAAGGGTAAAAAATAAAACTTTCAAACTGCAAACAAGATCCAGCATTGCCATGATTCGGGGTTCTCTTTCCTTAAGAGAGGAGGTCCTTCTTTGCAAAGATGCATCAATAAAAGCCATTTTAATCACTCTGGACTAAGTATTTATAATAATGAGACACTGATAATATTAAGGAAGTAGAAAAAGAAAGATGATACTAAAATATTATGACAAAAATAATAGCTTTCTTCAAGTAATTAAAATCTACTTGTCATGTCAAACAAAATAAAGCTTAAAGGATCACAAAGGAACAAAAAGATAAATTCAAACATTTTCTTTTTCAAAAGAAGCCTGCTTTAAACAAACACAAATTGTTTAAATAAATAAGTTTATTCCCACTGGTTTTCCTAATCTCATTACGATTTCATTTGGCCCTCATTTAGATCTCAAAGTAAAATAATATCAATTTGAATTGATTGAATTAAAAATATGAGTTTACATATACTTAAAAATTTTTAAATACATCATAAACTGAAGTGTAAACCTTTGAGACTACTATAAAAGAGTTGTATAATATTTTATGTACTCCTGAATGTTCAAATTAACTTTGAGAAAGGGTTCATTGCTGAGATGTTGCATATATCCTCACAAAATCTTAAGTAGGGGCATTAAGCAAGGTTGAATTTGAATGAACACAACCTTCTGGTAAAAATGATCCTGTGGACATAAAGAGGTAGGTAGCCTACCTTCTCTTTTCTGGGGCTAAAATGGACTTAAATTAAAGGTAATCATATTACTTTTTTTAGAAACACAGATAATTTATTATTTAACTTATGAATACCTGGAAAGTTTAATGATGCTTCTAATTTCACCGTGTGTGCATCCTCAAGGATCTGTCTAAAGTACTGTACAGGATAAAGATATCCAACTATAAAAGAAACATGAAAGAAATTAATGGTGTATTCGACTTTTAGTAGAAAAAGATTAAGTTGTTTCCATTGAATTGTTAACATGGTGGCTAAATTGCTAAAAGAACTATAAAACTGTTACCACTGAAACTAGTAGTATTTTTTTAGGCTTTTTTTTTTGCAAGGCAATGGGGTTAAGTGGCTTGCCCAAGGCCACACAGCTAGGTAATCATTAAGTGTCTGAGGCCACATTTGAACTCAAGTACTCCTGACTCCATGCTCTATCCACTGCACCACCTAGCTGCCCCAGTAGTATTTTTGATAAGAAAACATTGCCAAATGTTCAGACTTTCAATAATTATTTATTAAAGTAAGTAGTATTAAATGATATTTTTAATGCAGACTACTCAATATTATTTATCAAATATTTTATTTAAATTTAATAAATTTCTAGTTGTAAACCCAGGACTGTACTTATTATGGGATAACATTTTAAAGATATTCCCAGAAGACATAGATTATTTTATTACAATTGATGTAAAGAAACAAATAAAACAAATTTCAAATATGGATGGGGTTTTCTTGGCAAAGATACTGAAATGATTTTTCCTTTTCCTTGAAACTGAGACAAACAGGGATAAGTGACTAGCCCAGAGTCACACAGTTATTAAGTGTCTGAGGCAGGATTTGAATTCACAAAGATGAAGCTTCCTTAGTCCAGGTTCAGCACCCTAATCACTGCACCTCTTAACTGCTCTAGATTTCTAATTAATTAGGACCAAAATAGTCTGTCTCATCCTTCCTTTCTCCTATTACTAGAAAATACCAACCTTTCATTCCCCATACCCTCTGACTCAGAGGTTATATGCCAAGTCAAAGACCTCTTTACCCTTATCAACTTTTTTCACTTCAGTTAATCCAATTTGACTCAATCCCTTTTAGGTCCCTTTTTCTTCTGCCTTCATCTTCCAATATACCCTCAAAAATTCAAACATAGCTAACAAACTCCCCTTTCTTACTCATTTCCTTCTATATTCTCCCCACCTCTGGACAGTCACAGAAATGCAGATTTCTTCAGGAGATAATTCAACTACTGCCATCCTAATGCAGTGCTTGCTCCTTGTTTTCTCATACTGCTCCATCTTCCCCTCCCCCCAAAACATGCACATCTTGATCTACTTGAAGACACTTTCTTAGTAAGCTCTACTGCTTTGAGATTTACTCCAGTTTATCAATGTCACCTCTCCACAGACTCTTTTGCTGACATCTAGGACACTCCCTCCTATCTCAAGGGATCAGTAACTGACTGAAAGGATCAGAGATTTTAAAAGCTAGGAGGCCACTGGGTTCAACATGTTCATTTTACACATGAGGAAATTGAGGCCCAGAAAGGCTAAATGACTTGTCCAGGTTCACACAACTGTACCTGAGGTAGGTTCTGAACCCAGGTCTTCCAGATTTCAGTGTCAGTGCCCTATAAACTATATAGCCTCCCACTGTTACCGTTGAAGATTTCAGTGTTCACATTCGTGACCTTCTGAACATCATGATCTTTGGCTTTATCAATCTCCTTAATTCACATGACTACCACCTTAAATCTATCTGAGCCTCTATCACCCAAAGGTGTGGTCAGTCTATGTCACCCAAAATTATTCTACCTCCAACACTGTGAATTGTGAAACTCCTCTCTCTGATCACACTTTCCTATTCTTTTATCTCTTCCTCAGCTTCATTTTTCTTGATGTCTTTCACTCACTATCCTTTCTTGTTCTGATCTCATTGAATGTAGGGTTAAGACTGACTCTGTGGCTATTTCAACAAGATATTGCCTCACCTCTTCAAGTTCCTGCCCCTTTGTCATTCCATTGTTCATATCTTGTCAATGCACCCCACTCCCCCACCCGAGTCTCCCCCAGTCTGTCATTTCAATCTTCTGTCTTTATCCATTCTTTTCTCAGGCTGTAAGATACTGCTGATTGGCAAATGTATTCATTCAAATGTTACCATTAACCTAGCCCTTAGTCATCTCTCAAGAAACTCTTGTCACATGTCTTATAGTAGCATCACCATTCCAAACCTCCTCAAGTCTATCATGACTCTAATTCTTCCTTTCCTCAGTAGATGACATCTGTTCCCACTACACCAAAAAAAATAAATAAAAATTCAGTCATATAGCATGAGTCTTTTCCCATAATCCACATTTCAAAACCTCTCTACATCTTCAACTTCTTTGCTCTAACATGAACAGATATAGTCACCTTTCTCCTTACCCATGGTTAAATGCCTTCCCATCTTCTTTAAAACCTTATCCTATTATTCCTTCTCTCTTCATCTTCCATCTACTGGTTTCTTCTCCACTGATTACATTCTCATCTTCCCTACTATAAATTAGCCTCCCTTTGGCCTTGCCTTCAAACTCATATGATAGTCCTGTATCTTTCATCCCTTTTACTGTTTACTCCTAGAATGTCTATAAATAGTGCCTCTCCTTCAATACCCATTTATTATTCAACCACCTGTAATCTTTCATCCAGATCTACTACTCTATTGAGTCTCTCAAAGAGTACCAGTGATCCCTTGATTGCAAAATTTCATGGCTTTTGCCCAGTCCTCATCCTCTTTAAATATGCTGCACAAGTCAGCACAGCTTAGTGCCTTTTCCTCTTCACTTGACTTCCATGATTCTGCTCTTCCTTGGTTCATCACTATCTCAGCTTCTTCTCTGGATCATTTCCCTAAGTTCTCTCCCAGGCATTTTTTTTCTACTTTTCACACCCAATGTTCTAATTCTTGAGATCATATATTTAATTTTCATCCAGTATAGATAGCTGCCAAATAAAAATATCCACTAATCTCTGGTTATTCTACAAGGACCCTCAATGATGGTCTTTCAAAGTCACAGTTAAATTGTAGGAAATGTAGATATATCCAATTACACTACTTGATCTATAGAACTCCATGCACAATAAGACATTATATTTATTATAACATATTCTATTTTCTTCCCATTTGTTTGCCCCAGAGGATTCCTTTCTCTTTTCTACCCCTTAAATGGCATTCAGTCATGTTTTAGATCCTCTTTGAGACAATGATCATAAACTTAGAGCTAGGAGAGGCTTTAAAAGTTATCTACTTTAACCCCCTCATTTTAAAAATGAGGAAACTAAACACAATAGGGCTTAAGTGACTTGTCCAAGGTCACACAGATAGAAAATAGCAAAAATGAGAATCACACTAAGGTCTTCTAATGCTAAACCTATAATTCTTTATTTATCCCTTATCTTCCATACAGTCATTAACATAGCCCCTATATCAAAGTCTACATGGCCTTACCCTTTTCTGAGCAATAGTTAGCATAATGAAGATGCTGTTCATTCTTGGGTTTGTGTTTAGGTCCTACTAGCTTCTTATCTTTTGGCAATACCTGTAGCTATCCTTCATATTCTTTTTTTTTCTTCCCCTCTCCAGACTACCCCCCTCTGCAGGAAAACCAGTCACAAATCTATAAAATATAGTCACATATTCTTCCCAAAGATTTGAGAGGGAACAGAATAACCATTATACATTATCTATTATCAGATTTTTATGTCCCTATACCTGTCATTTCAATTACTCCATAATTATTCTAGTGCTTACAAAAAATTAACAAATGAGCACATCATGACAAAAACCAAGTCATAATTTTCTCCAAAAAAAAAAAAAAACCTATGGGAGAATTTCATCATCCTCCATCGCCAAGTTTCATAATCCTTTCCTCACACACAACATTCAATCAGTAACAAACATATCAATCAGATCTCCAAAACATTTCTTATGTCAGTCTCCTCTTCACTTATATATACTGCTATGAGCCTAGTTCAAGAAAAATGCAAATAGTATTTATGTTTGAAACCAAGAAGACCTAGCTTCAAATTCATCTTCTGAGACTTAATTTAGGTAAGACTTTCAACAAGCCAGGACAATCTCAGTTTCAATTCTGAAAAGAGAAAGTTGGACCAGATGTCTTCTGAGGTATCCTACAGCCCTAGATCTATGATTATTATCACATGTATTTGGGACTATAATATTTTTTTATTTAAGACAAAGGGGTTAAGTGACTTGCCCAAGGCCACACAGCTAGGTAATTATTAAGTGTCTGAGGTCGGATTTGAACTCAGGTACTCCTGACTCCAGGGCCGGTGCTCTATCCACCATGCCACCTAGCTGCCCTGGGACTGTAATATCTTTATTTGATATCCCTCAGTTCAGGTCTCTCCACTCCTCAATCTAAGCTCCATGTAATGGCCAAAATCAACTTACTAAAGCAAAATCTTGATTATGAGATCTCTTGCTAAAAGTCTTTTAAAGATTCCCTAATTTTAATAGAGAATACAAATTTTGCTCAAATTGCCATAAGAGATCTTTTACAAATAGAGTTCAATTTACCTTTCCAGTCTAACTTATTTCATAATACTATCCTCCTATGTTACAGGCAACCTGGAGACATGACAGCTATCACTACCTGCATTTGAAAAGTCCAATGTGAGGATCTCTACCATGCAGATACCCTATCTTCTTTCTTCAAGGCTCAATTCTAGTACTACCTTCTTCCATTATTCCTCCTAGCCATAGTGTTCATTCCCTTCCTCCACACAGATTCCTAGTGAAATTTATCTTCCATTTTCTTTCACCCTTTCACTTCTCAACAGTGACAATATCCCCTCCCTTCACAACACACAAACACCCACACCCCCCCCACAGGAATTATATTTGTACCCCTTCACCTGGCATAGGACTTTGTACAGTGTGGGTGCTCATCAAATGTTTATTGAGATGAACAAATCTATCTCACTACTTAGAGGAAAATTGAAATTACATATCTTAAAGATATACAGTCATCTTGATATTCAAAAGGAATACAGTAAAAGACACCCCTAAAATATAAAGATTCACATCCCTTCTCAAAAATTTTCTGCAACATCCTAATACTCAAGAGATCAATTTAAACCACAAATTCAATATATAATGAAACATACCTCCCTCCTCTTGGTAAAGAGGTTGATTTTGCTTAATGATTTTTCTTTGTTACAAAGAAGGGTTCAATTATGGACCTGGAGGGAGGGGAAATCCATAAAAAACTGACATAAAAACAAAAGGGAGCAATAAAATTCATTTTATAATAACAACAGCAACAATAATAATGGTAATGAATTCAATAAACATTAAGTCTATACTATTAACATCTAGTACAAATTCCAGTCTTCCTCCTTGCTCCACCCTATCTTACAGCAATCATACCCAGGTTCATAATTACTTTCACTCAAGCACTCTAACTTGAGAAGTCAAATTTACACATGCTACTCTCCAAAAAGAAATTACATTCCACCATATCTTCCCAGTCCAATCAAACTCTAAGCTCAGTAGTTACCTTCCTGTATTAACTCAGGCTTGGATTCAAGTACTATGCTTTTAATACTATGTATATGACACTATCTTGGAAAGTTGCTTATCCACTCTAAATTTCAGTTTCCTAAATGGAGAAAATACCCTCTGTAGTAATTACCTCAAAAGACTGTGAAGATTAAATGAGATAAACTATTTAGAACACTTTGTAAACCTTAAAGGGCAACATGTCAGTTCTTTATATTGGTCTTTTATTAGCTTCGGATTCTTCAATGGGGGAAAAAGCATGTAACATTGACTTTGCTAGATTTTGACTCTGTAAGACCTGAGTTCAAATCCTCCCTCACTTGCTATCTGTGTAACCTTGAATAATTTGCTTAACTTCTCTGTCTCAGTTTCCTCAACTGTAAAATGAGATTAATAACAGCAATACCCTCAAAAGATCCTAGTGAGGATCAAGTAAGATAGCACCTGTAAAGCACTCTACAATGCTAAAAGAATCATACATATGCTATTAGTATTGTCAGGATAAATTGTAATAATATTATGAATACACTGCAAACTTTAAATAGCAATAAGAGGCCAACTAGTTCCTAGCATTGAACTCACTAGGAAAAATACTTCATTAATTGTTTGTTCCTAAGGATTTAGAATCTACTAGTTTCAAGGCCTGACAGACCATAAGAACTGTGACCATATTTTAACTCTTTAAGACCATCAGCATACAGGAGGATAATAAATATTTAATGGATATGTAAAAGTACTTGCAAAGAGCATAACTGACTGGTTTAATGGTGATGCCCTTTACAGCTTGGGAAAGTCAAAAGGAGTCCATTTACGTAAATGCTGACAGTGATAAAGAAATAATGTAAATACAATTCTGCTTCTCTATATAATCAAGAACAAAATGATTCTAGTACTAACATGGAAGATGCATAACTAGATTTCTGTTTACGTATAATTCATGACAGATATGTAATCACAAAACATTCATTTATTTTTCTTAGCTAACCAGCCTAAATCTACACCTTCCATCAGATAACTACTTTTCTCACCCTCTTCAGTATTTCTACATTTTGAATAAACTTCTTGCAGTTATTTTACTAATGTGTTTCTGTAGTGTCTCTCTTAAAAATTTGACTAAATATAGAAGACAATAAAGAATATAGCTGAAATCAAGGCAGTGTTCATTTAAACCAGGTGCATCCAACCTGCAGATCACATTTAGCCCTCATAGCCCATTCATGGAGGGAAAATGAAGGAACTAGTGAGAGCAAGCACCAACATTGCAACATCACAGATCCATTTAATCTTTAACTAACAAAGCTTGATTTTTTTTCAAATAAATGATACTGTATGGTCTCTGGAGTTTTTTGTTTTATTTCTTTTTTAAGATATGAAGAGGGGGAGGCGCAGTGGATAGAGCTCTGGTCCTGGAGTCAGGAGGACCTGAGTTTAAATGCAGCCTCAGACATTTAATATTACCTAGCTGTGTGACCTTGGGCAAGTCACTCTTAGTCCCATTGTCTTAAATAAATAAAATTAAAAGGGAAAAAAGATATGCATTTAGGAATCAGGATCTTTATTTTAAATTGTCATATGACTCATCGTAATTGGAATAGACATTTTATTGTATGCAGCGTTACTCACTATTTTGTCATAGTACTTTGAGAATAGATTTCAAGATTTTTAGAAAACACCAGATGCATTTCAGTATATTTACTACTACGTTCTCAGTTGACATTACCTTGCCTGCAAACCTGCGGATAGAATGTAATCAAATTTGCAACTTAAAAGAAAAATTTATCTGTCTTTATTACAATTTTATAAGTGGTACCTGCCTAAAGAAAAATATGCTGCATTTCACAAACATGTCTTGTTCATGATGTCTGTCTTGGGGATTATGTTTATTTGTGGGAAACTTTTTTTTCTTATTTGAAGTACAAAAAGTAAAAAGAGAACAAAAATTTCAGATGACATCTTGAAAATATTCTTGAAATTGCTATAATGTCTATCAAACCAGATATAGATGCTCTGCTACTGAAAAAGCAAGCTAAGTATTCACATTAAAACATATTTTTATTTTTGCTTTAAAAGTAAATGTCATTATTATCCTAATTATTTTTATTATATTTTATTACTTTATTTTATTTTATTATTACATAATAATTTGGAATACAGGTTACATTGCAGTTATGAATAAATACTAAATCCTATAGGTGACTCTTCACACAAGTTTTTGTTGGTTTATAAGGCCTAGAAGAAGTAAAAGGTTGTATATCCATGATTTCTATGATTTGTTAAATCAGATTTCAATCATTTATTGAAAAAATATGTATTTCTAAATTATCTAAGTTATTTTCCATCCTAGAAAGAAACCAGAGGGATAGTTCCAAATTAATTTGAAAGCATAGGCTTAAAGGGTTTAGAATGACAATCAAGGCCATCAAAATAAACATTTTTAAATCAACAAGATTTCTGCTGTGTATACCTTAAACCTATAGATGGAGCTCTAGTATCAATATTTTTTTGTCAGAAAGGTGACAAATAATGTTGAAATATGATGATAATTCATTAATCCAAAATGTCTATTTAGGCAGGTATGGGTAAAGTTTAAAAAAAATCTTAACAGAAGAACTAAAATGTTTTAAATGTATTAACAGCCAAAAAAAATTCAAACCTAAAAAATATGAACTTTAATCTCTTCTATCTTCGTTGATCAAATTTATATTCAGGAGCAAATTCAACATTTATTAAAGTTTTACTATGTAATAAGTACTAAGAATACAATGTTTTTAAAATAAGAGTCTCTTCCCTCAAGGAATTTATATTCTATTGGGTACAGGTTAAGTATACACTTAAGTATAGTTCATGGAAATTGGGGAAGGGCTACTACTAAAACTAGAGACAGGAGCTGGTACCCAAGTTAAGCTTTGAAGACAATGGTTTTGAGGTATGAAGATGTGGAAAGAGGGTATGATTTGAATGGGTTTGTGCAAATATCCAAAAATTGTGCAAAATACCAAAAACTACTCAAAAAGCGCTCAGGAAGTGTTAGTAGTAGAGTTTGGCTGAAATGTATCATTCATTTTCCATGTATACATGGCAAATGCATAAAATAGTATTGTAAAGATAGCAGGGGCAAGAATATGAATAATTTTACAAGTCAGGGTCAGAAGTTTTTATTTTATCCAATAGTTTAGTGCCAATTTTCCTTTTTTAAAGGTTATATGGGAACCAAGTAGAAAAATGGCTTGGAGAGACCAGAAGTAGGGAAAGCAATTAATAGGATATTACATGCTTAACATAATTATACTTGTATAACCTATCTCTGATTGCTCTCTGTCAAGGGGAGAGAGGGTGAAAATGAGAAACTCAAACCCTACCTAAAGGATGATTGTTGAAAATTATCTTTACATATAGTTGAAAAAATAATTTAAAAAAAAAAAAGAGGAAACTACAGAAGTGCAGGAGATAGGAAATGGGAACCTGAAGTGAGGTGTGGTCATATCAACAGAAAGGAAGAAACAGAACAGATGTGAGAGATGTCGCAGAGTTAGAGTAGATAAGACTTGGCAAATTATCAGATATGATAGATAAATTTGAGGAAGGACACAAGAATGACTCCAAGATTGTAATGGAAGGATGCAAGCCCCTTCACTAGAAACAGAGAAGTTTGGAAGACTGGAAAGTTTTGAAGGCAGAGAAGATGATGAGTTACATTTTTTTTTTTAAGTATTGCGTTTGAGATACCAATTTTATATCTACTAGGAGAGTAACAGGAGACAGATGATGATTAGCACTCAGAATGATTACTGCTAACAGGCAGATGTGAGAATCTACTGGAGAGATGCTTCAGCAACTGAAGTGAAATCGAGCTGCACTAGTGTGAATAATCAAGTGATTCAAAAGAACCCAAGAATAATATAACTGGACTGCTATACACATGGGACGGATTAAAATGTTGAACTCTGCATTTGCATGTGATCAAAGGATCACAGATTTAGAGCTGAAAGGGAACCAAGGCAGAGAGAGAAGTTACAAGGACTTACCAAAGTCATTTTGCAAGAAAGGGTCAGATTCAAATAGATTCACTTGATACCAAGTCCAGCACTCTTAAAATTAAGTAGTAGTACCATAATGTTTAACACATTTTTAGCATGTATAAGTCCGGTTCTCCTTCAATTAAGTAATAATACTATAATAAATACTATAATGAATAATACTATGTTTAACACACATTTTTAGTAGGCATAGATTCAGCTATTATTAGAAAATCATATTCTTGGGGAGGCTAGGTGGCACAGTTGATAGAGCACCCACCCTGGAGTCAGGAGGACCTGAGTTCAAATCCAACCTCAGACACTTAATAATTACCTAGCCGTGTGGCCTTGGGCAAGCCACTTAACCCCCTTTTGCCTTGCAAACAAGAAAAACCTTAAAAAAATAAAAATTTTAAAAAATTTAAAAAAAATCATATTCTTGTAAAATGAAAGATTTCCAGCTGAAAGAGAAATTAACAGCTAATCTAACCTAATTCCCTCATTTAACAAGAGAGGATCACTGTTCACTTTCCAAAAAAAAAAAACCCTAAAAGATCAGATTTATTTTCCTCTTCTAAAAAACTGGTGACTCATTTCACTCAGGAGAATGAGTACAGCTAATAGGCAGATGTGAGAATCAACTGGAGAGATGCTTCAGCAACTGAAGTGAAATCCAGCTGCCCTGGTGTGTGAATAATCAAGTGATTCAAAAATAATAAAACTGGAATATCATTGCCGAGTTATTTCCTTAAAGTTAAGCCAACTACCAGAATTTATAAAAAATAACTCACTGCCCAACCTGGATGGTTGCAGCTCCTCTCAGCATTTCAGAGAGCTTGGACAACCCTGACCCCCTGATGGGCAATGTATCCCCATCCAGGGGGAGAAAACAAAAACAACAACAACAAAAAAAACCCTACAGAATCTGAATGAACTTTTTAAAAATTTCTCTTATGCGTTTCTTTCCTATCTCATGGATTTCTTTCTTTTCCCTTAATCCTAATTCCTCAATTACCTAAAATGACTAATCTGTACACAAGTTAAACACAAATGTGTATGTGCAATATTCCCTTCGCAGCTGAGGGGAGGGGAAGGAAATTAAGTTATTCATTCATTCATTCATTCATTCATTCATTCATTCATTTATTTTAGGTTTTTTCAAGGCAATGGGGTTAAGTGTCTCGCCCAAGGCCACACAGCTAGGTCATTATGAAGGGTCTGAGGCCGGATTTGAACTCAGGTCCTCCTAGTCGCCCCGAAATTAAGTAATCTTATTGAGAAAAAAATAACTAGCCCCCATTTACGGGGCGCATTTCCACACCAGGCCCCCACTTTGGGGGGGTAGGTGCTCGGGGTCGGCTAGGCCGCTGAGGCAGGGGCAGAGGGGCAAGGCTCAGGGGTGGGGGGATTCGAACCCCCAGCTCTGCCACTCCAGAGGCCCCGCCCAGGAACCTCAAAATTAACAGCTGGGCCCAAGCCCGGCCCCGCCCCCCGGCCGGCTCGCCCCGCCCCCGGCCGGCTCGCCCCGCCCCCGGCCGGCTCGCCCCGCCCCCCCCGTCTCTCCAGATTTGTCCGGCCCCGGCCGGCTCGCCCCGCCCCCCAGCCGGCTCGCCCCGCCCCCCGCCTCTCCAGATTTGTCCGGCCCCGGCCGGCTCGCCCCGCCCCGCCCCCACCCCCTCGGACCCCGGGCCTCTCCTCTCCCCGGGGCTCTCCCGAAGGGCCCCGGCGCGGGCGCCTTACTTGACGGGGACGCCCGGAGGTGCAAGAACAAGAGGAAGAGGGAAAAGCGCGGGAAGTGCGGGGAGCGGCGGCGGGGCCCCCCGCGGCTTCTCCGGGCCCGCCTCCACCGACCCCAGGCTGCGCCCTCCATGCCGGCGGCGCCTCCTACTGGCACTAGGCCCTGACCTTGGTTGCCATGGAGCTCCGAATGAACGCCGCCCGACTGCGCCTGCGCCCGCGCCTGCGCCCGCGCCCTGGAACGTACAGCCAATGGACAGGAGGGGGCGGGACCGGGCTGGGACCCGGAAAGGCCTAGCAGGTGGCAAAGAGGGCGCCGGCTCCGACGTTTCTGCCAGCCGAGGCCCGGGGCACCCCCAGGGAAGACGCTGGGAGGTTCCAGCGGTGGCCTTGACCCTTCCCCAAGGCCAACCCCAGCCTGCCTGGCCTGGCCCGGACACTGCGGCCACAAGGCCAAAGTCACACTGCGCCAGTTCAACTCGCAGGGTCCGTGGCAAAGGAGATGCGCCAGGAGCACATGGCCCTGGAGGCCGGTTTCAGCAGGTTTTAGGAGTATAAAAGGACAGGGTCCCCAGTTTTTAAGAGTAAAGGGAAAGGGTCCTCAACTTTTGTTAAAAGTATAAAGGGGGGGCAGCTAGGTGGCGCAGTGGATACAGCACCCGCCCTGGAGTCAGGAGGACCTGGGTTCAAATCCGGTCTCAGACACTTAATAATGACCTAGCTGTGTGGCCTTGGGCAAGCTACTTATTCCCGTTTGCCTTGCAAAAACCTAAACAAAAAAGGGTAAAGGGAAAGGGTCCTCAATTTTTAAGAGTATAAAGGGACAAGGTCCCCAATTTTTAAGAGTAAAGGGAAAGGGCCCACAGTTTTTAAAAGTGTAAAGGGAAAGGGTCCTCAATTTTTAAGACTAAAGGGACAGGGTCCCCAATTTTTAAGAGTATAAACGAATAGGGTCCTCAATTTTTAAGAGTATAAAGGAATAGGGTCCTCAATTTTTTAGAGTATAAAGGAATAGGGTCCTCAATTTTTAAGACTATAAAGGGACAGGGTCCCCAATTTTTAAGAGTATAAAAGGACAGGTCCCCCAATTTTTCAGAGTGTAAAGGGACAGGGTCCTCAATTTTTAAGAGTGTAAATGGACAGGGTCCCCAATTTTTAAGACTATAAAGGGACAGGGTCCCCCAATTTTTAAGAGTGTAAAGGGACATGGTCCTCAATAATTTTTAAGAATGTAAAGGATTCCAGAAACTAAAAGTGTGAGAACCGTTGTTCTAGGCAACCAAAGACGGAAAATGGTGAAGAAACTGATGACCCTTACTAATAGAAGAAATTTCTTCATCAAATTTCCCTAACCAATGAAATCACAGGTGGCTTCTGCATCCCTAAAACTTTTTTCAAGGAACCACACCCACAAAAGAAAAAAAAATAGTACCGTGCCTCAAGCAGTTGAAGTTTTACTGCGGAGAAAACAATGGGTAAGTACATGCATGATACATTTTGTTGTTTGTCTTTTCACTTGTGACCAATTCTTTGGAACCCCTTTTGGAGTTATGTTAGCAGAGATACTGGAGCAGCTTGTCATTCAATTTCTTCTCCAGCTCATTTTACAGATAGGAAACTGAGGCAGAGTTAAGTGACATGTCCAGAATTACATAAAGTCTGAGCTCAAATTTGAAGTCCTGATTGCAGACCCAGCACTATCCATTGAGCCACCCAGGTAATAATCAATAAACATTTATTAAGCATCTACTAAATATAGTCTGATATTATATGAAAGCTTTTATTATATAATAGCTAGTTACCTATTGTTATATTATAATGTATTATATTGTGTCATGTCATAGTATTGAAAATAATTACTATTAACTAGTATTTATGTATCAGTTTAAGATTGTGTTAAATTATTTGATCCCTGTAATAACCCTGATGAGATCAGAACTATTTACTATTATTTACTATTTACTGTTTTGGTCATAATGAATTAAAGATGTTAATGGGACAGCCAGAGAGATATTCAGTAGGCAATTGGCACTATAAGAAATGATTATGAAGGGGCAGCTAGCTAGGTGGCACAGTGGATAGAGTCCTCGTCTTGGAGTCAAGAGTACCTGAGTTCAAATCTGGCCTCGGACACTTAATAATTACCTAGCTGTGTGACCTTGGGCAAGTCACTTAATGCCATTGCCTTGCAGAAACCAAAAAAAAAAAAAAGGATTTTGAAGTAACTGATCCAAAAAGCAATTACGTGACTTTCCCAGAGTCACACAGATAATAAAGTGTCTGAGACTGGATTTGAACTAAGTTCTTCCTGTCTCCAAGCTGTGCCACTCAACTTCTCCTAAGAAGGAACATCAATCCATCCATGCAAGGAGTTACATCAATCTAGCACTAACTACTTCAACAAGCATTTATTAGGTATTTACTGTGTTCCTAAATAGTGCTCAGCAAAAGCAACAAAAAGTTTCTGTACTTAAATGGCATATGCAAAATGCAGAGTAGATTGAAAGAAAGTAATTTGAAAGAAATCACAATTTGTGATAAATACTTAAGTAATATATATGTAATATATATTAATAATATATATTAATATATTGTATTAATATAATATATTAATATAATACATTAATTATATATACATATATATATATATATATATATATATATATATATATATATATATATATATAGATGCCATGTGGAACTTAACCTTGAAGAAATTTAAGAATTTTAGGAAGGGATAAAAGGGATGCTTCCCAACCTTGCCAAACCAAAGAAACTGAGGAAAGGGCTGCTCACATGGGGGGCTTTAGAGTTTAGAGCTGGAGGAGATTTGGAGGTTCTTTTCTTTTATCCTTTTATTTAACAGAAGAAAAAACTGAAATAAAAAAACTTGCTCAAAGTTCAACAAGCACTGAATTACAGAGCTATGCCTTAAACCCAGGCCCTCTGACTCCATTTACATTTGCACAAGTTGTCCTTCATCTCTCTTTCTCCCTATTTAAAAATGAGAGTATTGCTTATGATTGTATTATTTTAAGTCAAGTTCATACTTCTTATTTCTGTTCAATATTCTTCTAACTATCTAGGTTTAGAATTTTAGAGTTACTAAATCTTGTTCTTTCTTCCTTTGCAATATAAATCTACTTACTCAACCCTAACCTCCCTGCTGATCTCCAGATTCCTATTGGTCAATTGAATTGGTTGTCCCATAAATATCTTGAAATCAGTATATCCACTATGTAAATCATTATCTTTCCTCTCAAAGTTTCCTCTTCCAAACTTCCATAGTATTGTCAAGGATATCACCATCCTCCCAGTCAGTCTAGGCATGAAACCAAGATGTCATCCTTGACTCATCACTCTCTCCCATTTTCCATATCTAATCTGTTTAAGTGTTCTGTCTATTCTTTATTCTTACCAACTCTCACATAGGCCCCTTCCCTCCTCTTAACATTGCCATGATTTATCACCTTATGGATTATTACAATAGACTGATAGCTGGTCTCCCTGCCACAAATCTCTCCCCACTCAAAACCATTCTCCACTCACAATGTCAGTGACCTTCCTAAAAATTAAGTTTATAGGGGGCAGCTAGGTGGCTCAGTGGATAAAGCACCGGCCCTGGAGTCAGGAGTACCTGGGTTCAAATGTGGCCTCAGACACTTAATAATTACCTAGCTGTGTGGCCTTGGGCAAACCACTTAACCCCATTTGCCTTGCAAAAACCTAAAAAAAAAATTGTTTATACTTGCTATACCTTCATAAAGAGCCAGTCCATAAACAATACCTACCCTTGAAGAACTTGAATTCGATTGATCAATATGTTAGTATATCAGAATAAAAGCAAACTAAATACTACGTAGCATAAAACAAGGTTGAAAGGACTGTACTTGGAGTGAAGAAATCAGTAAAGGCTCCATGTAGAAGATAACACTTGAATTTTTAGAGAGGAATTTTTTGAAGTAGGCATAAGGAAGAAAGAACATTCTAGGCATGCCAGAGAAGGTCATTTCAGAGTACAGAAATGGAAGGTGGAAGGTTTTGTGTGAGAAGCATAGAGAAGGCCATTTGTTGAATCAGTGAATATGGAAAGACAGGTACTTGGTAAGATTCTGAAAGAATGCTTGGGTTTTAAGGTATGAATGGATGGAATCATTTTACTTAGTAAGGACTGAGTCCATATCATATAATCATGTGAGATGGGGTAAAAGATATAGAAGAAGACACTTGAGTGATAGAAGCTGGAAGAAAAGGGAGATCTTGGAGAATGGCCTTAATTCTTTCTGAAAATGTGAAGCAATCAGAAATTTGTTCTTGATCCTGTGCTATTTACTATTTTTATTCAGTGGATCACAGAGTCTTATAAAATGCTTAAAAAATGTACAGGTGACCACAAAGAATAAATAAAAACACTGAATGACAGAAACAAGAAAGAAAAAAGAAAATGTAAGGCAAAATTTTTCAACTGAGAGAGTGATGAATGCATGGGAGATAGATAGCCCAGGAAAGAATTGGAGGGGGGAGGGGCCAAGGCACTGGAGGTCACCGTGAAAATGAAGAGTAGGGGCAATCCCTTGAGAGTATCCATTAACTATATTCTACAGAAATAAGTTAGTTTGAATATATTTTTTCTTTCTCATGTCTACCTTCAGTTCTCTCAATTGTTTCTATTTTGTGATTTCATTGATAGTTTTATTTTATCATTTATCTGAATATCCCTCCAAAAAATCCTCTAGTGCATTTCTACCCACTTCATTTTTGATGTACTATTTTTGAGAGAAATATTGAGGATCTAAGCTTTCTGTGATCTCTCATCTATTTTTTCTGAGTTCCAATAACTTTTATTTTCCTTTCTAGCTACATGCTAAAGATCTCATAAACAAGTCCTAGGAGAATATTTTCAGTAACACTCAGAGGATTGTGTCAGTTAAGATAAATAGGAAAACAAATATTTAAATGAGTTAAGAACTAATCTAATTTTTCTATTGTATCAAACAATTAATTTTTTCAAAGTTCACTATGCAGTACAGAAAGAATAGCAAGATAACTAGCACTTCATATATTGCTTTAAAATTTGCAAAACACCTTAACAAAGCATATCTCATGTTATCCATCCCCAAATGTAGAGAGGTAGATTACTCACATTTTACAGATGAGTAAACTGAGGCAGAAATATTCAGAAATTTGCCCAGCTTACAGTTAGTATACATTTGAGGCAAGTCTACCCACCATACCAAGTAGATGTCAGGAATAGTTTTCTTTTTTTATTTGTTTAATCTGACAATTAGATTACCTGCTTTGATTTCTATTTCTCATATAGTATTAGTTAATAAGTTATAGTTAGTTATAATTAAACTTAATACTTTTTTAAAAGGGAAAACATCTTCATGGGTTCTGATAAAGACAATATATCACAGCAGTATTATTAACAAAGGCTAATTGTTTTCTTTAACCTCAGGAATCACATTATGATGTATAATATTCCATATTTCAAGGGGTTTTTTTTTACCGTTGCCAAGCAACAAAGTAACTCATCATTCTTTCTGCAACCAAGTTCTGCTATATGATTGTCTTTTGGGGACAGGGAAAGGAAAGAAACCAGTTTTTCCCTTTTTAAAGCAATTAAAACTACACTTCAAGATAGAAGTATGAACAAATGTCTATTATAGACAAATTCTAATTTTTATTTATTAGAAAAAAGTTTTATAAGTCTTTCCTTTAAATTGGGGTCATTAAACTTTAAAAAAATATGATATCAGAGCATAATCTTGCACAGGTCATTATCCATAAACAACCCACCAATCTAGTAAAAATGCCAGTGAAGAAAATGGATTATCCTCACTACTGTCGTCTCCTACGAAGAATGAACATGCCCTTTATGAGAGGAAATGAGAACAGACATCTCCCTGCCTGTTTTGAAGAGAAAGACTGTCCTACTTTCCTGGAATTTCACCCTTATGCTTCTCCTGTTCAGCCAGACTATCATTTACACTATCCTTATCCCCCACCTCCTGGGAAAGATTATGCTTTATTTCCACATCGAGATGATGTGCAATTGGGTGATCCTTGTTCAGGATTTATGAGTACGGGAGGTGAAGCTGATTTGTTGCCTGGAATTAGTAAAACCACCCCAAACCTAGTAAGTTACTTTGATGTGAAGCCTCAACAACGAATCCCTTTCTCATACTATGGATTGCAGACAGAAATTAAGAGACGAACAGCACTATTAGAAGAGATAAATGAGGACCCAAGATGGAATTCCAGGAAAGTATCTGATGAAGCCATCAGAGCCAGACTTGGAGGTAAATAAAAAGTCACAGATTATTTTTTTAAGCTCCATATATATGTGTGTGTGTATATATATGTATATATATATATATATATATATATATATACACACACATATATATGTATATGTGTGAGTGTTAGAGATGTGTGGGTATAATATTTAGAAATTAAGCAGTTGGTGGCAATAAGATATAGATATTAAGAAAAAATATTGCATTCTTGGCTATAAAGATCAATGATGAAATAGCTAATATTTACTATAAAAATGTATACTAATAATTAAGTAAACAATAGCAAAGGGCATTTTATGAAATCATCTAGATTACATTCATCACCAAAGAATAAATGAGTTATCAACTTAAAATACATTTCCATCCCAGCCTCTTGGTTAGTTCTAAGATATATCAATTTGTCCTACTTGACATAATGGTTGTCCTTTTTTTTGTCCTTTGTTTTTGAAGAGGAACAAAATAACTTTCTTAAGTTACACAGTATGTCTGATCAGACTAATACAAAATAAGAATGCTCTATAATAGGTTAGGCACAAATAGTTGATGTGATCATTTTGGTTAGGTTCTCTGAATTTTGTGCATCTCTCATTTCTTTTGAGCTATTTCAATTCTGCTTAGCTCTTAGACCATAACACCTTCTCATGAGGGCACACCATGCTGGGAAGTCCTATATCTAACAATGCTGCACAATCAATTCCAAAGTTCTTGAGACCTTGAGAGTGTCTTTATACTGCTTTTTCTGACCGTCATGTGAGCACTTGCCCTAATCATAGAATAGTCTTTTTTGGCAAGTGTCCATTTGGTATTTGAACAACATAGCTAGCACATTAGAGTTGTACTCACTGTTATAGAATTTGAATGCCTGGAAGTTAAGTTCCAGAAAGCATCTTATCCCACCAAGTGTTCATCAGAATCTTCCTAAGACTATTCAAATGTAAGTGATTCAGTTTCCTGACATGGTATTGGGAGACTGATCAAGTTTCATAGGCTTATAACAATGATGCCAGTACAACAGCTCTGTAGACCTTCAGTTTGTAGTCAGACTAATACCTCTTCTCTCTCACACTTTACTTTGGAATTTCGCAAACACCGAGCTAGCTCTGGCAATATGTGTGTCAACCTCATTAAGCAATGTGTACCTCCCAGAAAAGTACATTGCTAAGGTACAGCATCCAGAATTTTTCCATTTGCCATAATTAATGGTTCCACATATGGATGGTGTGATGCTAACTGATGGATCACCTGTGTTTTCTTGGTGCTAATTGTTAGACCAA
Organism: Macrotis lagotis; assembly: GCF_037893015.1. NCBI lineage: Eukaryota > Metazoa > Chordata > Mammalia > Peramelemorphia > Peramelidae > Macrotis > Macrotis lagotis. The sequence goes on from NC_133665.1 coordinate 119,066,741, forward strand.
AGTTAGCACAAGCATCAGAGTTTCAGTCCATACTTTGCTGCATCTCAACTAAAGATGCAGCATTGAGTGCACAATCATCGCAAACAGGAAGCCATATACCAACATTCCCTCTGCTTTCTTGACTTGTAGCTTTTCAAATTGAAGAATTTACCTCCAGTGTAGTAGTTGACCTTGATGCCAAGTTCGTTGTTACTGAAGTTGAAGGCATGAGAACACGCACACAACTTTGTTTCACTCCACTAGTGACCAGGAAATTGTGAGAGCATTGTCCACTATCCAGAACCTGGGCAAGCACAGTCATCATGAAACTGATGTACAATAATATTGAACTTCTCTGGTCAACCAAATTTTGACATTATTTTCCATAAACATTCATGACAGATGGTATCAAAAGTCAGATCAGATATGATCAACAATGATATGTACAGACCTATCTGTTCTTCCCCTGCCATTTCTCCCAGAGGTTGTTGGACAGGAAACAACATATTGTCTGTTCCTCAGGCCTTTCTAAAGCCACACTGATTCTTAGTGTAATGACCATTTTCCAGGTAAAAGACAATTCTATTAAGAACTCTGATAAGAATCTTACCTGCAATGATGAAGAAATAGACTCCACTGTGATGGGATTGTCTATTCTATTTACCTTTAGAGCGATGGACAATGGAGGCATCCTTGAACTCTTGAGGATAACTTCTTGCCATATTAGCTGGAAAATTTCAGTCAATTTTTGTATGAGCAATGGACTTTATACCTTGTAAATCTCTCCTGGAATAGAATCAGCACCAAGTTCTTTGCCACATGAAAGGAGCCTAACAGGCATTTAAAACCTCTTCTTCCATTGGAACTTCAGCTGAGATTGACTTTAACCTGAGGTAAATGGTCAATCTGATTATAAAGAGAAGAGACAGATATGATGTAAGAATGAAAAACAATGTGTGGTGCAGAATGCTGGACTAATCATGGACTTATCCTCCCCCAAGCTAAGTATTTTCATTCAACAACAATGTGGTTCCAAAGCACTGGATGCAGGACTCTGTGGCATTATCTATTCACAGATTTAGTTATAGTCCTGGTATTAGTCCCAAGGTGAAGAGGAGCACTAGTACCTAAGACAGTGATCCAGGTCAGAGTTCTAAGGTGGGAAAGATTGCTTGTAGGTACCTCCAGACCAAACACAGGCCAGAAGAGCAATGGCCTTACCTTTCCTTGCATTGTACCATCTAGGAAGTCCAATATCTACAAAATACAGCTATATTTTTAGTGAAAAACTGTAAACCAAAGAGAGTGACCATTATTTAAGAAATACTAGAGGCAGCTAGGTAGTACAGTGGATAGAGCACTGATCCTGAAGTTCAAACATGGCCTCAGACAATTAATAATTACCTGGCTGTGTGATGTTCGGCAAGTCACTTCATTGCCTTGCAAAAAGTCAAAAAAAAAATGAGGAATACTGAGCACAGTGCCTAGAACATAGTTCAGTCATTTTTACAGTCATATACAACTTTTTCTGATCCCATTTTGGATTTTCTTGGCAAAGATTCTGTAGTGGTTTGCCATTTGCTTCTCCAGAGACTTGCCCAGGCTGACAGCTAGTGTCTGACACCAGATTTGAATTTAGGAAGACAAGTCATTCTGACTCCAGGCCTCATGATCTATTCACTCTGGTGCCACCTCAATGCCCTTTGTGGAAAGGGTATTATAATTTACCATATTTCCCCATGTCTAAGATGTACCCTTTTTAAAAAATTTGGGGTCTAAAAACTGGGAGCATATTAGACAGTGTTTAGATTTTTTTAACTTGCATTTCCCAATTTTTCATGTTTGTTGACATTGTGTTCATTGTTTCACATTTCTTACCACTATATTAGGTTATGTTTTGTCACATTCTGCCCAGAAATGACTCAGTAAAGATTTTTGTACAATGCTGAATTCAAGTTCAAGCAAACGTGAATGGAAATTGTGCTGCTGAATGAATGTAAATTCCCCCCCCCCCAATCTGAGAAAACAGTCTGAGACTGGCTATAGGAAGAAGAAACCCTATTGAAAACACCATGGAAGAAGAAGATCATGAGAGTCAAGTCAGCTAAATGACCTGATTTAGAGAGGGAATTGGAGAGGGATTGAAGAACAAAGGGTAATAGGAATTCCTGTGTCCACAAAGATAGTTAGTAGGAGGCCAGAAGAATTGTTGATGAAAACGAAGGTACTGATATCAAAGGAGGACACAATTAGTGCTTCAGGTTCATGAAGTGGAATGGACTAAGAATGCATTCACACACCAGACTTATCCAAGGAACGCTTGCGGTTGACCCTAGACCAGAGCACCGGCAGGAGAGCAAGCAGAGTTTCTCTTAGTGATTCATCATCAAACACAGATGAGAACAAGTTAATGGATGGGAGTTTTGACATTGATAAGGATGAGTGTGAATTTTATGATGAATAAAATTGAGTTCACTAACTTTAATACATTTTTTTTTCAAATTTCAGTCCCCAAAATTAAGGTGCATCTTATATATGGTAGCATCTTATACATGGGGAAAATACAGTAATAGACTCTTTTTATCTCAGTGATAGAGGAAAGCATTAAGGAAATATTTATATATACATGACCCTCAAAGTTTTTTTTAATTCACCACTGTATAGTCCACTTTAATTCTTGTGTTTGCTCTCTGTTATTTACAATTTACCCTATATATATGGCATATTTGAACATAGTTGTTTGCATATCATTTCCTCACTAATCTGTGAGTTCCTTGATAATAAGGACTTTTACCTTTTGTGGTATCCCCACCATTTAGTAAAGTGTTTGGAACATAGTAGACACTTAAATTTTTTTTGATTGACTGACCAATAACCTTATTATGAAAAATTCTTTCCAACTTAAGGGAGACTGGTCCTTGAATCACAGTTATGTCTCTCTCACTGGGTCTATGTTCAAAATCTTTCACAAGATTGTTAAAATCTTACACTCTGCTGCCATAGGCTACAAGAACCCAAAGGTTATGTACACATCATGATAAATCATTAGAATAAGACTTCAGAGAACATTGTAAGTGAATTTTTTTTAAATTCTCTTCTTTTTTTTGGTAAGGCAAATGGGGTTAAGTAGCTTGCCCAAGGCCACACATCTAGGTAATTATTAAGTGTCTGAGATCACATTTGAACCCAGGTACTCCTGACTCCAGGGCCGGTACTTTATCCACTGCGCCACCTAGCTGCCCAGTAAGTGAATTTTTTAAATGAACTTTTAATACACATTAATATTTCACTTTGTTTTCATAATGGTAATATGAAACAGTACACATTCAGTGTTAACACAGAACTACATTGCTGGAAGGAAATCCCTGATGTTTTCTCTAATCCTTATATGTTTCTGGGATTTTGATCATGACAATTCAAATTTTAAAATTTTTAATTATGTTTTTTCATTGTTATTCTCACATTGTTCTCTATTTAAGTTAAACTTCTAACCTTGTTCTGTTATCCGAGTGATTGGCTGACAAACCCTGGAATAGACTAGAAATATTAACAAAATCAGAAATTTCCCCATCTTCAAATTGATAGGAAAAGAGAGTTTCATCCTTGTCAATAGAACAAGATTAAAACAGATTTTTGGATTCCTGTGGTGGATTAAAATTTGTCATTAAGACAAGAGTTGATGGCAGTGCAATTACTGCAAACTATTTACCAGAGGACACTAACAAGTATCAGAGAAAAGATCTTGTGGCTATTTAATCTATTAGCAGGAGAAACTGCCAGATGCCAAAAATAGGAAATTAAAATGCACAATAATAGAGAAAAGAGATCTGAAACCAATTGTTAAATGAACCAGTATTGTACTAATCAAAAAAAAGAATACTTAGCCACTTAAATTTATGTAAATCATAGCTCAGGCCACCTACATACAGAGTTCTACCAGCTGTTCAATTGTTAACTTTGGCGACAGTAATCATTAACCAATGGTCTTTACACATAATTCCAGATTAACATCTTTGAAAAAAAATTTAATCTTGCAAGATTTTTAATCACTAATTAGAAAAGAAGAAAATACATAAAAACCAGAATTTTAGAATTTTAAAGTATCATCTAATTCAACTGTTTCATTTTAAAAATATTCATAAGTCGGATCATTCACAGGTAGAGCGTTAGTGGCATATAATAGGCACTTAATAAATGCTTGTTGACTGACATGTAAGAATTCATTTATATTCAATAATGACTACTGGTGGAAACTGAAATTTAGAAAACTTAATTGACTTTCCTTTATTCTCAAAGATAATTAGAAATAATTAGTAATATAGTATCATTACTATCACTGCTAAGTGAGTATTTGATTTTGGGGTCAAAAGGGAGGGCTATCAAATTGAAACAAAATATCCATACTGCCTGATTAACCCATGAAAGATTGAAAGAAGACAGTCTAATATTTAAGAAGCTTGCCATCTAATTGCAGCAATAAAACATGAACTTGTATAATGTTAAACAAAAATGAAAGAAAATGCAGCACAATTTAGTATAATACAAGAAGTTACCAATAAGCATTTATGAGAGTAACTAGGTGATACAATGGATAGAGTGCCAGGTCTGGAGTCAGAAAAACTCATCCTCCTAAGTTCAAATCTGCCCTCAGACACCTGCTGTATGACACCAGCAAGTTACTTAACCTGTCTGTCTCAGTTTCCTCATCTGAACTGGAGAAGAAAATTACATACCTCAAGTGGAATCATGAAGAATTGGATACAAGTAAAAATAACTGAACAATAATAACAGAGCATATTTATTACATGCCACATACTTAAGTACTATAAATAAAAAGAAGAAGCAGTCTTATCCCCTCGAGGAGTTTGGGAAGAAGGTATTCTTACTAGGGTGATTCGAATGGAAATTTACTGGCATGGTGCAGGCATACTGTCCAGGTTTCACCGGCATACAACAACGAGGTCAGCACAATACCTCTGTAGACCTACAGTTTAGTAAGGATGTAATGCCTCTTCTTCCCCACATTTGCCTTTAGAACCTCCCAAACCTCACATTTGTGTGTACAGTCTTGGAAAATATATTGCCAAGGTAAGTGAACTTATCTACAGCATTCAAAATCTAGCCATTTGCAGTAACCAATAGTTCTATGCATGGATGATATGTTTCTGGCCAGTAGAGGATCTTTTTTTTTACTTCTTTTTCACTTACTATTATTTAATTTTTTTCCAATTGTATGTAAAGATAAATTTCAACATTCATTTACCGTTAGTGTAGCAATTGTCCTTGATGCTATTTTCATCCTCATTGAAGGTGTTTAACAACATTGCTGAAAATATTATGCTCAAAAGCCTGAGAGCAAACATATAAACTAAAATCATTATCTAAATGTCATTAATAATAGCTAGCATTTTTTATTTTACTTTAATGTTTGAAGAGAACTTTACAAATACCTCATTTAATCCTGACAACAATCCTGGAATGAAGATGATAAATTATCCACTTTTTATAAGTGAGAGAACTGAGGCACAAAGAGGTTAGGTGACTTGCCCAGGATCACATAGCTAATAAATATCTGAGGCTGGACTGGAATTCTTGTCTTCCTGATTGCCAGATCCAGTACTTTGTCCATTAAATCACTTGTTACTTTGTGGTTCTTATTGTGAGATAAGGAATTTTTGGAAGTACAAGGATGAGAATAGTATAGGATGAGATGTGGACATACTACATCTGTACCATTAGAAGGATTGACCATAACAATGAAATTGTTTATCGCCTGGGGTATTGAAGCATTACTATAAGATGAGGACTTAATTCCCCAAAAGATATAGTAGTCATGTAAGTGACAGCTATTGTGATAGATATTTATTGAGTATTAAGTTTGAAGGAACATTAGAAATGATCTAATTCCCTAACCATATCATGAATCCTCTGAAGAATTATGTGACTTCATGAATCAGCAGATGTATTCTGATAGAGCAGCAAGAAGCACCTGGACTAGGAAGGATCTGGAGAGGAGTATCACCAAAAAAGTCCCATTTAGAGACTCATCAAAAAAACTCATTGTGGAAGAATAAATTCAGACCTTGTTTTTAAAAGGTACTTTGAGTTACATGGATTTTGGAGGTATAAGTAACAAGAATTATCTATCTAGCACATCCCTTATTTTTCCCCCTTTAAAGAACTTCTGGAGAAATATAAAGACCCTGGGGAAAGGAGGTTGGATTCCCTTAAGGTAATGGATTTTTTACTTTCTAGAAATCTAGTTAACTATCTTGGAGGTAGGCACCTCAATTCCATAGTCATAAGATGGGCTTAGAAAACTACATAGATTCATTGGGGATTTAGAAGCTCACAAGAAAGGAAAAGGGAGTTATTTTAATTGTTTATTATTTTAGGCATACATATTTATCTTTGTCAGATTGAATGTTCTGTATTTAATGTATTTTTAGCCTTAGGGCTTACAGGGAAGCTAAGAATCCTTTTCCCCCTTTTTTGTGGACACCTAAGATATAAACCAAATTCTGACTTTTTTTTTTGCAGTAAACCCTCAGCAGTCAAAGTATACCAAATTCCTAGGAAGAAACCTAGGATGAGGATATTTGTCAAAAGAGATTTCAGTAAGAAATTCTTAGATTGAACCTGTGTCCAAGTGGGAAAGAGAGAGAGAAAATTGATTTTTGAAAATTTTGATATAGATTGATCTCAAAGCATCATTAGCCTACACTTGCAAGGAATCATAGGTTGAATAATGAAGTGCTTGTTGATGGTAATTAAAATGTTTTCCTTACTATCCTGTCTCTTAGGTTTCTAAATAAACTAATAGCCCTTCAATATCCTGGAAACTATTTCTGTAGCAGTTTTTCAGTACTCTCAAAACGGTCACTTCTAGAAAATGTGCTTTTGGTCTCTCTTCTCCCTCTTTCAAAAATGATATAAAGTATTTGCAAGGGATAAACCCTTTGCATTGACTTTGCTAGCAGCTCAACATGGCACTCCATGGCACTCAACATAATCCCTCTCTATTCTCATAAGCATTATTTTCTGAATAATAAGTAATATAAGCAGTTTCCCCACATATTCTCCTTGTTATTTTTCATTTTGTTTGATTTTAGACTAATATCAACCACTGAAAATTAGCTAAAGTGGAGTGAGGGGAGTGGGGAATAGAGCCAAGAAGGTAAAGAGAATCCAGGAACTTCCTTAAGCTCTTCCAAGTCTCCCTCACAATCAAAGTCATTCAAGCCTCTAATGAATTCTGGAGGACAGAACCCACAAAAGAATAGAGGACAGCATTTCCTAGCAAGGTTTCTCTCAGTGGAGTGGGAATGTGACTAGGAGGCAGGAAGTGGAGCCCAAGTTGAATTCAGCACAGGTGGGGTGTAAAGGGCATCATTTGGTTCCAGGTCAACAGGCTAATATAATCGCACAGTAGGTAGGCTGGATGGGTTTCAATACAGGTACCACAGACCCCCAGCCCAGTGAGGAAGTCCCTAGCATGCTTAGTGCAGAAATCCCCAGGTCAGGGAACAGGTCTTTGGCATTTTCAATATGTAAGGTCTGTTTTTTCCAACTCCAGCCCAGTGAGCAGGCCAATAATCTTCTCAGTGCAGAAGCTCTGTGAGTGGGCCCCTTCCCCAACACAAGAAGCCTGGGATAGCAGAGCCCAAAATGAAGAAAAACATGGAGAAAAGCCATGCCAATAGAAAGCTACTGTAAGGTAAAGGTGCGTAAAATATCTCAGGAGGACAGCAGAAAAAACTATGAAACCCCAGAAGGGAATATGAATTGGTCTCCAACCCAAAAAAAAGACTTCTTGGAAGAACTCCAAAAAGATTTTAAAAACCAAGCAGAAAAAAATTGGAAAAGAAATGAAAGAGAAATTTAACACCTTGTAAAAGGAAGCCCAAAAATTGGCTGAAGAAAATCCTTTAAACATACAGTTGAGGAGGCAACTAGGTGACACAGTGGATAGAGCATGGCCCTGGAGTCAGGAGTACCTGAGTTCAAATATGGTCTCAGACACTTAATAATTACCTAGCTGTGTGGCCTTGGACAAACCACTTAACCCCATTGCCTTGCAAAAGGGAAAAAAAAAACCCAAAAATACAATTGAACAAATGCAAAAAGAAAATTCCTTCAAAAATGTAACTGGGCAAATGAGAAAAGATAATAGCTTCTTTAAAAAATAGAATTGACCACATGGGGAGAAAAAGATGAAAAAGCTAAATGAAGAAAATGATTCCTTGCAAGTGTAGGCTAATGATGCTTTGAGATATCAAGAACCAGTCAAACAAAATTTAAAAAGAAGAAAATGTAAAATATTTCGTTGGAAAAACAATTGACCTAGAACATAGATCCAGAATAGACAATTTACAAATTATTAGGCTACCTAAAGGAAATCCATTATTAAAAAAAAAATGTAGACACAATAGGTTGGAGGGCAATTTATGACTGAATGTGAGTGGGGAACTCTCCCTTAAAATGGAAGCAGATAACATGATGAATTAAAAACTAGAATCCTACTGTATGTTGTTTACAAGAAACACATTTGTGGCTGAGAGATACACACAGAGTAAAGGTAAAAAGCTGGAGCAAAATATGCTTCTGCTGAAGTGAAAAAAGCAGGGGTAGCAATCCTTATATCAGACAAAGCAAAAGTAAAAATGGATCTCATTAAAAGGGGTAAGGGGGGGGGGTGTCTAGGTGGCGTTGGGGCAGCTAGGTGGCGTAGTGGATAAAGCACCAGCCCTGGAGTCAGGAGTACCTGGGTTTAAATCCGGTCTCAGACACTTAATAATTACCTAGCCGTGTGGCCTTGGGCAAGCCACTTAACCCCATTTGCTAAAAAAAAGGGGGGGGGGGTAAGGAAGGAAGTTACATCTTCCTAAAAGGCACTATAGACCGTGGATATGAATAGTAACCATATATATGTGCACCAAGTAGTATAGTAGCTAAATACTTTTTTTTGGTTAAAAAATCAATGTTTATTTTCCATCAGCATTTTTCTAACACTATTACAGCATCTTGGTAAAACTTAGGACCACTCTGTGGTAGTTCCTACCCATTCAGTGGCCTGAGCAGTAGGAGTTGCAAACCAGTCCTCAGTAGCCGGCTGAGCACTCCAATCTTCAGTAGGGAACTGCTGAATGGGCACAGATGGCACCTAGACGCCCTCAGACCAATCAACCACTTCTGGCTGAGCAGCAGTGAATTCTGGGGCAGGTGCAGTCCATTCACCCTGAAATTCCTCCTTTGTCACTGCCTTCTCAGCTGTGGCCTGCTCTTCCTTTTCAATCTCCTCTGGATCTCTATAGAAGTAAAGATCAGGCATGACCTCCCACAGGTGCTCATGGGAGATGGTACCACACATCTGCAGGACTTCTCGGGCCAGTATCCACCACATCAGACCCACTGAGTGAGCTCCCTTGTTGTTACATGGAATGGCAATGTCCACATAGTGAAGTCAGGAGTCTGTGTTGCACAGTGCGATGGTTGGAAGGTTAGCATATGACGCTTCAGGCAAAGGCTGATGATCTGCAGGAGGATCAGTGACCAAGAGGCAAGGCTCCCTCAAAGCTGCCTGGATCTGGTAAGTGAAGGTGCCTGGGGTAAAGCATCCAGCAATAGGTGTGGTGCCAGTGGCAGCAGCAAATTTCAGAACAGCTCTCTGGCCAGTGTTCCTGGATGAGATGACACTAACATCAGCTGGATTTTCAATGGCAACAATGTCACGAGCTGCCAGCAGAAGCTTTTCCCAAGTTCTCTTCAGATTAATGATATAGATGCCATCTCTCTTCCTTTTGTAGATCTACTGTTCCATCTGGAAATCCAAATTGGTGCCACCCAAATGGGTGCCTGCAGTGAGGAATTTGAGGACATTCTCCTCCTTCATCTGCAAGACATCCAGGGCTCCGGACATTGTGAAAGTTTCCCTTGAAAGTTATGACAGAAACCATGAACAACACTATAGGGACCCTGCTTCTGGGCAGCTCAGAAAAGCATAGTATGTAAATTCTTAAAGGAGAAGATCAATGATTTAGGAAGATACAGACAGCAGAACTGTACTGGTGGAGAACTTCAACTTCCCTCTCTCAGAATTAATTAAATATAACCACAAAATAAACAAGAAAGTTAAGTGAATACAATTTTTAAAAAGTTAGATACGAAAGACCACTAGAGAAAATTCAATGGGGTTAGAGAGGACGATACCTTTTTCTTAGCAGTACATGACACACACAAAAAAAATTGAGAATGTTTTAGGGCATAAAAATGTCACAAATGCAGAAAGGCAAAAATATTAAATGTATTTTCAGATTGTGATGCAAAAAACATCGTGTGAAATAAAGGGGCTTAGAAAGATAGACACAAAATTAGTTGGAAGCTGAATAACCTAATTTTAAAGAATGAATGGATCAAACAAATCACAGAAATAATTTCATCTAAGACAATGATAATAGACAACATACCAAAACTTGTGGGACACAGTCAAAGCAGTTATTAGGGGAAATTTTATATCTCTAAATGTTTTACATGGATATGATAAAAGATATCAATGAATAGGGCATGCAACTAAAAAAACTGGAAGAAGAAAAAAAATTAAACTCCTCAAATAAAATAAATTCTGAAAAGCAAGGGAAAGATTCATAAAATTTAAAGAAAACTATTAATAGACCAATAAAACTGAGTTGATTTTATGAAAAAAATAGATAAAACTTTAAGTTGATTAAAAGGAAAACCAAATTACCAGTATCAAAACTGAAAATGGTGAATTTGCCACCAGTGAGGAGAAAATTAAAGTCATAATTTGAAGCTCTTCTGCATAACAATACACCAATAAAGATAATCCATGTGAAATAGGTGAAATAGGTGAATATTTACAAAATATTTACAAAAATATAAATTGCCCAGGTTAACAGAAGAGGAAATTGATATAATCCCATTTAAGAAAAAAGAAATTAAACAAGCTGTCAATGAATTCCCTTAGGAAAAAATTTCTTGGTCCAGATGGATTTACATGTGAATTCTATCAAACATTTATAGAATGATTCCAATTCTATATAAACCATTTGAAAAAGCTAGGAAAAAAATTCTACCAAATTCCTTTTATGACACATAGGTGGTGCTGATACCTAAAACAGGAAGAGCCAAAACACAAAAAAAAAAATTATAGACTGATTTCCCTAATGAATATTGATGCAAAAATTTTAAAATTGTAGCCGTGATTATAGAAAGTTATCCCTAGGATAATTCACTATGAACAGTTAGTATTTATATCAGGAATATAGCATTGGCTCAATATTAGGAAACAATCAGCATTAATGACCAAAACTAACAAATTATATGATTATCTCAATAGATACTAAAACTTTTGATAAGATACAGCACCCATGGGGCAGCTAGGAAACACAGTGGATAGATAACTGGACCTAGAGTCAGGAAGACCTGGGTTCAAATCCAGCCTCAGACACCTAATACTTAGCTGTGTGGTCTTGCGCAAGCCACTTAACCCCATTTGCCTTGCAAAAACCT